>NC_056727.1:681474599-681544599 GCF_019279795.1 Protopterus annectens | reverse complement strand
GTCATTAATTACAAGTCTGATTATGTGTTCCACAAAGTACATGTCTGATGTTGCAAGGAAATGTGAGAAGGAGGAATTTTTCAATTGAAAGTACTTCTTGTTCTGGCCATCGTTATGTATACCCATGCATTGTATTTAATTTATTTTCTGTATTTTTCTCTATCATAGAATCCTCTTCTAATGTATTTTCCATTTGCTCTCTGCTTGGCAGCATGCAAACATGGTTCATTACTTAAGGAAAAAACTGAAATGTATAGTTTAGGCTGCCTTGGGTAGCCCAAACATGCCTGGCATCATTGCAAGTCCCTCTGCAACAGGGAGAGTATTCACTTCAGTAAATACACCTGACAGATGTCAAATTATGTGGTACAATGTGAAACTGAAGTGAATGAAGAGAAATAAGGCACATGAAGCCTTGTTTGAATCCTGTTTAGAGAACACTTTGCCATTATTCACAATATTTACGTTTACATTTTTTTTTCATTTTAACACACATTTGCACTCCATTTGGCAGCAGACACACATAGTTCACTACCTAAGGAATAAAGTGAAAAATTTAGGCTGCCTTAGGTAGCTCAAGGATGCCTGGCATCATTGCACCCCCCCCACACACACACACACACACACATGCAACAAGGAGAGTACTTACTTCTGACAGTTGTCCATTTGGCAATGCGCAAACATTGTTCACTATCTAAGGGCTGCCTTAGGTAGTGCAAACATACCTGGCATCAGTGTGCCTTTCCTCAGCACTTTGGACAGTACTGAGAAAAGAAATTCCACCTGTCATGGAACTATATCTATGGCACAAGGTATAAGGGCAGTGACTTTAGATAAATAATACAATTTATTAAGGGTTCAAATCAAGCTATAAAATACTTTTTTAAAAAGGGTGTAAGAAGCCCACTACAACACTAAAATAAAATTGATAATGTTAAACCTGTTTCTTGTAAAAATGTATCAATATGTTTTACATAACAAAACTGTACTATGTAGCATGCATCATTAATGTTTCAGAGATAAACACAACCTATTGAGTATCCAGTTTCCTAGACATGACAATGACTATATTTCATTTAAACTTCACTTACATGTGTATGATGGGTCCAGTACTTTTCTTATAATCATAATGATTCATCACATAGCCCATCTATGTGTTTAGGACCCTCATGTCTTGTGAAGTATGTATGCAACATAAACTGACCTATATTAATCAGCACATTCAACTGCATCCATGTGAACTATATTTACTTGCAGAAAGAATGATTTTGACATAGGAATGCATTCCAAGACATAATTACAACCATATACACATAGGCCTCTCTGAAGGGTATCTCCATTCATTCAGAAATTACTAAAAGTCAAATGTCCATGTTGGAAAGGTGTTTCTCCTGTGGCAATATCAGTTGTAATTTAAGTATCCTTTATTCCATGGGTTCGATTCCCTGCATTGCAATGACATTTTAACATTGTGTAAGCCCCAACATGATGATATGTCAGAAATCAGCATCTTTCACCTTCCATACTACAACTCTTAAAATCCATGCCATTAAGAATTCCATTGTTGAACACTGAAACCTATGATAATTGGTGAAGCATCACACATGGCACAGCTCAATGCCATGTTTCACACCTTTACTGCCATGTGCTGTAAGTAGTGCCATTATGTCTGCCAAGGAGTCCATCTGCTTTCAATTGTGCAAATGCAGTTGGCAAGGGTGTGCATCTTAATGCAATACCAGTAACACATGAGATCTGAATAAGGCACCAATTCAGGCATATTTTGTTAACATGACTTTTGCAGACATGGCTGGCGAGGGAGAGACAGGTGCTAAATTTAGAGCACAAAGGTAGGATGTTGAAGAGTTCAGGGTATATGTGGCACTACTCATGAAGCTCTACAGCTGTAGGCTGTTGCAGGAGAATTATACTCGGTCTCAGTATAAGGCTGAGGCTTGGAATAACTTATCCAAGGCTGTCTCCACTACAACTGGCATTCCACTCAATGTGGGACAATGCCATCACCACTATAGTGAGCATAAATAGCACAAGCAGGACATCTGGTGCTAATGGGAGGTTATATTTAGGACTGGGAACACCCCCCAGTTGTGAAAGAATGCTGCCCATAACCTGTGTATGATATGGCAGCAATTATCTAGCCAGCCAAAGCAGCTACTAATTATGCTTTCATATATATATTTTTTCTTTTTGAGCTGTACAGCTGCAGATGATATAGTTGCAAACTGTGAGGCACTCTAAGAGAGATTAACTCACAATAGTAAATTGCCATAATTATTTATGTATTGCCAAACCAAATTTCTTTAAAATGTACAGTACTGTGACTTGCCATGTATCTAATTATCTCTTTTTTCCCCCCACTCTTTCTCTCTTTTTTTTAATTTTTATTTATTTATTTATTTTTATGTGTGGGGGCTATAATTTATTAACAATCTGCTGTTTGCATAACTGCTGCAGAAAATTAATCATCAACAGCAGAGACAGATATACAGACCTCTGCGGCTCAGCCTGCCATACCTCCATAGATGGAAGCAGAGACACCCAGCATTTCGAGGTCACAATCTGTCAGTGTTGTCTCCACAGCCCCTGCTGTACCTGCTTCAAGTGCATCAGGTAGCACTGCCCCAGCTGCTGGGGTAGTGGTACCCTCAGGGAGCAGTAGTATTGGAGATGGTGATTTTGTCACTGGGCAGGAGCTGACAGGGCTGGTGGAGAATATAAAGAAAAGGGGCTGTGGTGCATGTATCATCAGAGTTGAAAAGGTCCAGCTTTACATTGCATAAATAATGTCACATTCAGCACTGATCTGGGGAGCTGCTGCAGATGACAGTGATGACAGTTCTGAGCATGAGGACTAGATTCTCACCATTCTCAAGCTGAATGTGGGTGCACCTCCGATACCCCCTACCTGTCCCCAATATTGATGTCCCCCAAACTTTTGACTCCATCACTATCCCTGTCTCTCTTGTATGTCCTGTGTGTCTGTGCATGCTTCCTAACCTACCCTACCTACCTGACCCTTTGACTCCTAAACACCTTTCCCAACATTCCTCTCCCATAAAAATGGTTACCTGTCCCACAAAAACAATTACATCCCATATATAGCATTGTACTTCACCTGTGTGTCATTCAGGCACAATTAATTTAGTCCAATCAACCATACAACATTATTCTGTTGCTGTCACCCATCACTGGTGTGGTGACTCTGCAAAGTTATGAAATGATATGTAATGTCCTATGTGGACAGGTTCAAATCACTATCACTCTATTCGGTATCATACAGATTGCTCAGTGGCAATCTGTGTCTTGCCTACAAGGCAATATCGGACCCTGCCCTACTAGAGATGCTCCATATCTGTAAGTTTAACTCCTCATGCATTACACGCTTGATAGGCCTAAATCTAATATGCAACATCAACAAAACCTGTTGGAGAGACAGGTTTGCCTTCTAGAGGCTGCCCCATCTCTGGAATAGACTTCTCATACATATCAAACAGAGTAGCTTGCTGATGCTCTTCAAGTGCAACCTTGATCAGTGGATGGGAAACCACAAATTTGTCCCAGGGGTTCCACGTTTGTCTCTCGATGACAGGGGTGACATATGCTGACTGAGGTTTCTTTTTTGGAGATAAACTCTTGGCTAGTCTTATAAGGGACACAGGGCCATTAGCCTAGTAACCTTCTATGATCCTATGAATTGTACATCTACATTATGAAGACATTTGTTTATTTATTTATTTATTGACATTTGTTGACCAGGAAAATCTACTGGGTCAGAAATCCATTTTCAGTGGATGCTTGGGGAAAAAGCAATTACAAGTTTATAAGACAAGGTTTTGTAAACAGAAACATCCAGAGTTTTTATACATGTTGACAAAGATTAAAAAGAAAACATCAAGTGTGAGTTATAATACAGTATTAAAACATATAAAGCGAGTGGGTTAGTAACAAGTAGTATAGAGATTTGCATAATCTAGATAGGATTAGTATAATACTTTGCAGATAATAAACATAAGATGCATGTCAAATACATTGACCCCCCTCTAGCCAGATAGCCAGATAAGGGATTAGAGAAAAAATATTAAGCAAGATTTTATTGGCAGGGAAAACATTATGCTGGCATAGAAAGATGACATAATGCTTTGATGTATTAGACCTCATGGGTAACTATGGTGCTCTCCTATGACCCACCTGCAAATCCCTGTATTCTTTCCCCTGTGTGCTACCCTTTGCAAATCCCTGTATTCTTTCCCCTGTGTGCTACCCTCTGCAAATCCCTGTATTCTTTCCCCTGTGTGCTACCCTCTGCAAATCCCTGTATTCTTTCCCCTGTGTGCTACCCTCTGCTTGTCAACCCCATTTTCTCCACTATCCTATCCACCCCTTTTTTACACACTTAATGTGATCAAAAAATATATTCATATACAACACACGTGGCCAAAATGACCCATGGAAAAGCCATCACATTACGTCCTTGGCATTTGTGCGGAGTTTGGCATAGTGCTACAATGTTGAATGATAGAGAACACAGTTTAACTTATTGTAAAGCTGAAGATTTCAATTTAATCTGCGGTGGTGTAGTTACTGTCATGCAAATGTGCTTAAATCCACTGCACTATGGGAATACAGAGTAAAGGCAGACTAAAGTCAGTACTGTAGCACAGTTAATTTAACAATTTTTGGCAATCACATAGTGCTAGATGTATTAAAGTAGCAGTTCCTATTTGGCATGTTGAAATAATGATTCTATATCAGTTAGCCAAACTTACTAATCATCCAATACCTATTCATTTACATCTTTTTGTTGAAGTCACAAATCGGTGAATGGACTTTTAATCAAAGCTTTTCCTAGGGCAAACCAATGGTTAGCCTGGCCACCATCTGGAATTTGCCCTTTTCCCCAGTGTAGTGCAATCTCAGAGTTGTCATATTTAGTTAGGATACTAGGGTGGCCTATCATTGGTTTATCCTAGGAAAACATTCGATTAAATATCCATTCACTGATTTGTGACTTCAACAAAAAGGGGTTGCCAAATAGGTATTTGATAATTAGTAAGTTCAACTAAGTGATATAGACCTAACATAATTACCCTGTTTGCAGTCTTATGTTTTTGTTTAGTGCCATGGGTTTGATTACAGCTGTATGTCAATTTATTACTTCATGACATTTCATATTCCTATTATATATTTGACTGCAGATGTGTGCATTTCATTCCATATAACACATTTCCTGAACATAGCATTGGAATAATGCGCCAAGATGTTATTTTCAAAAACACTGCAGCCCCAACAGGGAGCCTTATTAAGCCAACCTTATCCTGGTCAGGTATTCATGTTTATTGCACTCTCTCACCCCTTATTTGTACCTATGGAAATCAGTTTATTGTACAGAGAATGGCAGATTAATGAAGATTTAATAAGTAAGATGAAAACACCATACAGATGTTCCTACATGTCCCACAAAACATATTGTTGTTATTCCGCTTTGCATTTGTCTCTCGCTCACTCACACTCTTCACACCAGTCCTGCTTATTAAGTTGTCAGCATGCTTCAATAGTGTTATTTTAATGCTGTGAAGCAGTAGATCCTTTGTGATGTGATGAGCTAATACTGATATGTGTAGAACGATTTTTGACTAATTTCTGAGGTTCTAATCCAGCTATTATTTTAAGTGCTACTGAGTGTTTTAGGTGCACTGAGTTATGTGCACCTGTTGGCTACATATTTGTTGTCAGTCACCATTATCCCTCTTCTGTCATAATTTACTTTGTCTCTGCCTTCATGTTACCATGCTAATGTAGGTTCTCTTTTCTGTACCATTATTCTTCCACCTCTGCATTTGTGCAATGTCTGTCACTGGGCAACAACTGTAACTAAGTTTAAATGAAAGTACACAGTTTATGGTAATAGCTTGGGATTTGATTGCCTTTGTCTACATTACTCTGTCTCACTTTGTATTGCTGTGCTAAGCTATGGATTACAATGATCAATAGGGTAATAAAGATGATTACATGCATTGACGTTTGCTGAAATCTGATGTCAAATAGCAACTATCACAGTTATAACTTTCTACATGTTGTGCTATGATTATACTTAGGTATAAATGTTTTCCTTGGCATGTTGTAAATATGCAAATAAATATGCATGAAAAATGTTTCATGATGTTTTGTTGGACTGCTGTGGCTGTAAATGTTGGCAGAATATTTACTTGAGAGATCATTATCCTGTTACCTGCTACCTACTGTGAAGCCTGTGTTGTACAGATCTTTGCAATGAAGTCAGCACAGAGCAATGTAGAGTGCTGCCACTTACCATTGTATGTTTAACACTCCAAGATATGATTATGCATGCACTAACACTTTGCTATCACCAGCACAAATCAGCTTAGCAGCACTGCACACAAAGAGCACAATAAAAAAAAACAGGAATTCAAAGTACTAAAGTTTTCTGTTGCACATCGTTTGTATGTCTGTATTACTGTTGTCAACAGGTGATCTTGATTTTAGAATTATGCTGACTCACTTCATTTGTTCATTTAAAGTACATGTCTGCAATACAGTGTTTGCACTTGCAATATGTAACCTATTCTCACAGAATCCATCACTGTCATTCCAAAGTGCACTGTCCTATGTAGGACTTGCAAATTTGTCTTGCCAATACACATAGTGCAAATATGAGACAAAACAAGTGTGCAGTCATTCCAACATGAATTCATAGCAATGTTTGATAATTCAGTGGTGTGCAACAATGTGTATGTCATCCCATTATGTGAAACATGTCAATGTCTGTCACAATAACACAATGTACATTATGGACATTATCTGCATTTCATTATAAAAGTATGTTATTACATGGGATAGTCATAGTGATGTTACATTTTCCTGTGCACACATATGCATTTGTTGCACAACTTGTGATGCAAGGTACCATCTCTTCCAAACATTGCTTTGGATAAATATTCTAATGTCTGATTTTACATAGGTATTGTCCCATCTCCTGTGACTCTTACAACTAGCACAGTGCTCTCTAGATTGCATAATCTAGATAAGTACAAGGTTCTATTCCCAACATGGGAGATGTGTTTGTGAGAGACAGTGTCGTATCAACTTCTCCTGAGAACAAAGCACTTAACTTTTCTCACAGCTCCCTTATCCCAATTTTTACAGAAACATTCTGTATGAAACACAATTATAGGGTCATCCTTGACAAAGTGCACTTTCTCCTCTAAAGAGTCATACTTTGCCTCTGGCACTTGCGACTAGTACATTGCTCTCTAGATTGTGTAACCTAGATAGGTCGGAGGTTCAATGCCCATAATAGGAGACTTGTGTGTATATGACTGTGTGTAACACTTGATCATGTATCGACTTCTCCTGAGAATAATGTCTTTAACTTTTCTCACATCTCCCTTATTCCAATTTTACAGAAACATCATGTATGAAACACACTGATGAGATCATCCTGACAAAAGAGCACTCACTCCCCTTAAGAGTCAGACTTCTGCTGTGGTGTTTGAGACTAATACACTCTTTTCTAGATCATGTAACTAGATAGATAAGAGGTTCAATACCCATCATGAAAGCCTTGCTCGTGTGTGTGTGTGTGTGTGTGTGTGTGTGTGTGTGTGTGTGTGTGTGTGTGTGTGTGTGTGTGTGTGTGTGTGTGTGTGTGTGTGCATGTGCGTGTGTGTAATGTTCTGTACTGTCTTCATCTTCTCTGGAGAGAATGCATTTAAATGTGCGCACGGCTACCTTATACCAATTTTTATGGAAACATCCAGTATGAAACACACTGATCGTGTCATCCTGACAAAAGTGCACTCTCTCTCTCCTTAATGGTCAGACTTCTGCTGTGGCACTTGCAACTAGTACAGTGCTTTCTAGATTGTGTAGCTAGATAAGTAGGAGGTTCAATGCACAAGACTTCTGTGGAGGGTGTTTAGAGTTAGATCAGCATGTGCTCAGTTAACCTCTACTCTAGATAAATGTTTTGACTATGCCATCCTCAAAGCCCACCTTTCACATCCACAACTTCTTTGCAATACAAGGGTGTAGCTATGCATACTCTTTATATAGCGATGATTACAACTTTTTGGGTATCACTCAAAGATTACAAAATTATATTGTCTGCCTACACCCCTGGTTCAACACACTGATGATGTCATTGTTTTGAAAATGAACTAAAGCTATATGAATGTCAGACTTCTGTGGTGCTTGCATTTCTTTCACTATTCTCTAGAATGTGTAACAAGGTAGATAGGATGTTCGAATGCAGAGGTGCTTAATATCTATAAGTGTGACTGCCAATGGAGTCATAACTGTTTTATACACAATTATATTTTTGCAACCCTGGATTGGCTGTACAAATCATGTTACCAGATATATCTACTTGGAAATACACTGCTGATGTCATCCCTTGATAGATGCTGTATTTCTGAATTGTAGTAATTATTCTTTTGTGGAGCTGGCTGCTGATAATGCATTGTATATATGATATAAATGGATAGGTGGCTGTTTTGATTACATCACTGCTGCAATAATGTGACAGGTATTACTGTTATAAACCACTGGTCACCACACAACCACCTTTATGTATCCTTCTAATTATGAGATTGAATTACAGTGGCACACTGTGGTGCTAGCAAATTCTAGCATCACCAGGGAAAATAACGTTTTGTCCACATAATGATTACATACTGCTAACACATGTAAAGTATGTCACATTTAGAGTGTGCATTCTCCTGTGTTGTGTGACTTTGATAGTGTGCTTTGTACATTGTGTAACTACATATGTAGAATGTTTGAGTCCAGCTGTATGTCTTTCACCTTCATAATGTGTACTTTTCTGCAGACATATATGATGTTTAGCTGTACAGTGTTATTGTGCACTTCAAACACTTTTTAGCATAAACATTCAGCTAACAAACTGTGGTAATGCCATCCATTTAACTATACACTGCCTCAGTTGTACCTCAACATACCTTGTGGTACTTGCAACTCAGGCAATGATGTTTAGCTTGTGATCTTGGGTAAATATTTGAAATCTATGTATTACTGCTCAGACTACATTGTGTCAGTGTTATTGTGACTCTACATGTCACTGACACTGTTGTCAAGCACATTTGCTTTGTACACATATAGATGCCGATCCATCTTACTAAACGCTAATACAATTTTTCACATAGTGATGTTTTTATTCAGAGTAATGATGACATCTGATTTTATGTTCCTTACATAACATATTTAGGAAGTGTTATCCTCTGGCATGAGAGAATGCGAGAACATGCTGTCTGTTGCTGATGTACACCAGCAATTACAGGCGCAAGTATCCCTTGCAGAAGTAACATGATGTAATGCCTTCACATAACAACATTTGTCACAATTGTACCAGCATTCCTAACATGGTGCATTCATCCTGTAAAATATCACATATTGCCTGCTGTCAAATGCTCAGGTGTTCAATATCCACATTCAGTCCCTGTTAGCATTGCTGTACCTTATCCTATAATGCATGTATGACATGCACCACAGATATAATGTGTCCATTTGCAGTGTGAGAGTCCTCCACCATCCCATCCATCTCAGAGATTGTTTACCACACATACAGATGATGTAATAAGTTATCACAGGTGGATTGTCATACTAGTTGTAAGTCTTCCACTGTAGTTCTTGTGGCTCATCTAAATATCATTAATCAGTAGAGTCACATGTCTTGCTGTTCAGTTCCTGAGAGGGGCAGCATTATATGAATGTACTGACATTACAGGAACACCGTTTTATCTAGTTAATCATATCCATGTTTATGCTGCACAATGATATATCATCACAGGTTGATTGAATGGCAGTGAAGTGTTTATTCAAAGCATGTTGTGCTGTGGGTGCTCCTGTGGTCTGTGCATTGCATACTAGCTTTTATAGCATACCTACACAGATAGACTGGAGTTCATTTCTGGAACAGTGTGTGTGCCCTACATGACTGAAACAGCTTCCTTGTCAAAGAAGCAGTCATATTGTAATGCTCAGTGTTGTGTGGATCATAGGGTCATAAGAGGTTATGAGGCTAATGGTGCCAGGGCCCTTACAAGCCTAGCCAAGTTCAACCTGTGTTCCCAAGGGTGTCTGGTTCAAGCAGACACTAAAATCAGCACCTATTGACCCATCCAAGTAGGACACAGGTTGAACCCTTGGGGTGAATTTCCGGTTACCCATCCAATCATCCAAATTACTCTTAAATAGGGAAAATGTGGAGCTGTGTTTAACATGAATAGGAAGCTTGTTCCAAAGATGGGTCATCCTCTGTGAGACAAATCTGTCTCTCCAGCAAGTTCTGTTGATGTCACATACCAAGTTACGGTCCTTTGAGCGAGTGACCCGTGTGCCATTTGACTTGCAAATGTACAGCATTTCCATTAACGCTGGGTTAGAGATTGCTCTATATGCAAGGCACAGGTCACCTCTGAGCAATCTGTATGACACAGAGTAAAGTGGCAATGTTTTCAGTCTGTCCGCATAAGACAGATCTTGAAGACACTGAAATTATTTTGTAAGGAGCCTTTATGGTCTCTCCAATTGCTGCAAGTGTTTGGAAAGGAACATACCAAAGGAAATGTAACTTGATATAGCTGGGGTGCTCTCTGCAGCCTTAAACCAGATCTCAGTGTGACTGCATAAATGTCAGCATATTCCAAGGTGAGGACTGCAACCAGTGAGTGCAGTTTCTGGTTGAGAACATCTCTGGCAAAGCATGTCGACCATGTCATCTCAGGCTGACAGATACTGGATCCCCTTTGAATGACACTAGAAACTAAGCCAATTGTTGAATCGTGGACAGTAACATATGTAGCTTCTTTCTGGCATTGTGACTAAATCAGATTGTTCATATTATATTCATAACCTCTGTGTTAACAGATAGTTATTTATGACAGCCACCATTGCTATCTGATGCGGCACATGCAGTCAATGCAGGGGTCTGAAGAGAGCCTTATATAATAGACAGGGGGTTGAATCTGGTAACATGTGTTTGTCAGACAAATGTGTCAGACAACAGTGGCTTACACACACTTAAAGGGGCACTTTCCTACCAGGTAGGTCATCAATGCACCTTATACTGGTATGATAGTACTGTAAGCCCTTCAAGGGTGTTCTTCCTTACATGATGAATATGCATATATCTCTGGGGTTTACCTTCAAAAATTCACATCCCAGTTCATTGAGTCTGAAAATGCTGTAATAAAAATGTTGTAAGTACAGAAGCACGAACTCTCAGAACATTGTATTCCCTCTCTGAGAAAGTAACCACTTGGCCACCAATGAAAAAAACACAAACGGCAGCAAATTACACCCATCAAAGTGGGAAGTTTCACCCCCACCACACCCCCTACTTAAATCTACCAACTCCAAGATTGCACTACAGTGGAGAAAGGGCAAAGTTCACTATTGTGGCCAAGTGGTTACTTACCCAGAGAGGAAATGCAATGTTCCAGGAGATCGTGCTTCTACACTTAACGACATTTTCATATCAACATTTTCAAACTCAATGAACTAGGCTGCGACGTTATGAAGGGGAACCATCTGTGGTGACCATGATTGTTATGCATTTCTCTCAGTCTGTTCTGGCATGTTTATGAAAAATGACAGATGCAATATATGTCATCCCTTGCTCATATGCATTACCTGTTCATATGAGAATTATGCTTTGTACTGTATGTCTTCCTCTGGACATATCTTTATTAATGCAATTATTTCTATGTACATACATACAAATGTTTCAAGTACGGGCATTAATGCCCTTCTAGCTTGCCAATATACCAAAGCACTTGTTCCCATAATAAATGACCAGACTGTTCTTAAAAATATCTAAACTAGTACTTGCTTTAATGTAATTTGGTAGTCTGTTCCAAGCATCGGCTACTCTGTCAGAGAACCAATTAGCACACTTCTCATTCCTATAGATATAGTTTCTGTCACACTATACAGCTTAATGGCAGATGAGTGATTCAATAAACATTTCTTACTGTATGGCATACTGCAAGACCATCAGGAACTGTGATTGTTCCTCTGTTACAATACTTTCTATTGTGTTGCTGCTGTTGAATTGCTGTTATGTTACAGTTTCTGTATTATTTTATGTGAGCATGCCCAGTATTTCTATGTTGAGTAAGCTTGTAAATCAGCAGTGGCAAAACTGGACACATAACATGTCATCTACCCTGTATTGTCATTTTGTCACTTATGCATGTTGTTTGTTATTAGATTGCCATTTAGAATTTACATAGCCCTACAACACTTGCTTGTCTATTACAACCTCGTAGGCAAGGAACCACTTTCCTATTGGTGCCACTGTCATTTATTTGCATAAACATGTCTATGATGTAAAGTCCTTCTGTTCTCAGGTATACATGGTGAGATGGATAATATAGCAGTGTTGTCAGCTTGCATGTATCAATTCCCTGTGTATATATATATATATATATATATATATATATATATATATATATATATATATTTCATATGCAATAATTGCATTCTATGCATTCTTCCCTTAAAGTATCTTCTGCCCTTGCTAAATGTTATCTCAAGTCAGCATTTAATTAACATGTATAGCACATCCTTTATTACCATCGCCATTATTATTTATGTGCATTACTGTGGAATTGTCATTTACATTAATTATCATTACATTAATGTTACAGGTTTTACATCAGAAATACTTATTATACACTTTTGTCACATTTGCCTGTGGGATATGAGTACACTTTAAACATTTCTCCTCTTCAGCATACTCCGTCATTATAACACAGTTTAAGTGTAACAGTTCCTCCTTTTCACTTCCCCTTGTACTGTATTGTTCCCTGTACTTGCCCTTAATATGTCTGGGCTACAGAGCATACTTGTATCTGAGCATTGCCTATATGTGATCCATTTTGTTTACATTGTATGCTTGTGATTGCACACACCATTCCATGGCCATGAACACTACTGCTGGCCATGGAAAGGTACTTGCAAATGTGTAGGCATGATGAGCAACATGCATACTCATTTAGCACTACTGCTCATCGTGCTAACATGCTTACATCATGCAGATGTAGCTCAGCACTTACGTGATTGTTAATGAATCCCAGGACCATTCCATTGCTGGGTTTACCAGCCTCTCCTACTGCCTCCCAGGCTATCTCTGTTTTAAGGCCAGGATGGATGCAGAACATGAAGGTACCCTGAGGAGTTCTATTGTTGACTGCTTCCACTGGAGGATTTTTTTTTTCATTTATGACATTCCTTAGTGTCTCTCCTGTATTGCCTGTTACATCTCCTCTATGGACCATACTTCCATGTAGGGAATTGCCTGGACAAATGCTAGCCTCCCTGGGATGGGCATGCTCATTCCTCCTTGCCAGCACCTCAGATGCCCAACCCACTAATTAAATCTCTGTCTAGGCCATTTTTAGTGCTTTATCCCCCTACTCCATGGTGCTGACCTGGTTTCCAAAAAAAAAATTTAGAGAAAAAAGGTATCAGGTTTTAGTAATTAATGTCCACTGACGTTGGATGCACAGTATGAGTAAATTTGAAAACAAAATGGTAGTTACATAGAAGTCTATTGGTTCTCTTTTACATATAAACACCAGATCATCTACAAATTAAAAATGATGCACTCATTTCTTAGCAAAAGTTCTACACTAAAATGAATTCCCTTTCAAATAATGCCATTTATAAACAGGAATAAGCTGTAGCAAAGGGCCACCCATATCTGTACCCTTTAACTGATGAAGTAATTGGTCAATTGGTCTTTGAATATGAAATAATTGTTTGCAAGACAAAAGGATGCCAGTTGCACCAAATAATGGCAATGGGGGAAATCACTCCAAAATGCTGACATGGCTTCTAGACTATGATAATGTTGTATGCTACTGCATAGACTTGCTATGACGATAGTCACCTAAAGTGTGTCCTTTTGCCATATTATACCAAAACTTATTTGTAATAGATAAGCACTATATTTAATACAATACTCCAATGGAAAAAAAAACAGATTTATTAGGCAATCACTTAATCTATATTCTCCAAAATACGATCCTTCCTTGAAACAGCTGGTCTTCTTGGAGGAGGATGAATCATGTTTATGGATTTTTAGCAAACAATAAGATAAAGCTCCAGGAAAGAATACTTTCTATCAACACTCATCTCAGTAAAATAGCCCATCCTAATACCCTTTAGTAGTAACTGGTAAAATGTTTCAATGTCTGTTATTTAAACAATAGCAAATTGTGAATACATACTTGTATCATATAAATGCTGTTTATTTATTGCCATAAATTAAGTTTTAATGACTACCACTTTACACACTTACCTGCTGGCTGAAACACCAGTTTTAGGTTATGATTCAAATCACACAGAGATTTCCACTGCAATAGTAAATAAATTAATGTGATTGGTGGTTGTATGTATTATTATGACAAAAACAGATACACACACTACTCAATTTTCATCACCTCCTCTCTGATTTCTACTCATATCTCCCACAGCTACTCTCTTATTTCTCTTACCCATTTTAAACCTCACTGAATATGCCAGTTTGTCTTGTATTAATATGTAATGGCTATATTTTATGATAGCAGATTTCTCTACTATCGCTGCCTTTCAGTTATTGTACATTCATATTGTAACTTTAACCTTTAAATTTCTCTGTTTTCTAAAACTGTCTATTTTGTAAAAGGAACTTTTCTGTCTGGACCCACACTGAAAATGAGCTACAATGGCCCAGTCAGACTACCCGGTAAACAAAAGCAATCAATCCATCAATCAATCATTCAATCAATCAATCAACAAATAATGCATAATTATATTTTTTCTAAGGAAAGATGCTGAATTTGTTTTGTTTGAAGTTGAGTTTACCCATAAATTCTATGTTTCTCTTGTATATGATGTGACAACCCACCACTGGCTCAGTAATCAAGGAGCCTCAATCCTCACCACTAGCACCAGTGTGAGATGTACACTGGGAGGATAACAGGTACACACACAGTATTTCCAGATGCAGCTCTCTGCATCGAGTGCAATTTCCCTTAAGAGCACACAGAGACCACAGTCAGTCCTGGGCTTGTTTCTCCCTCTTTCTCCAGATCCCCAATAAGACTCTACACTGGCACAGCTATAGAGTTGAGTCCTTAGCCAGGGTTCTAAGCCAAGTCCCCCAACACTCTGTCTGTCCAACCAGTACTTCATATCCCTGCCCAAGTAGCTGACACACACGCACTTGGAGATTTGTTTTACACACACACATATGGGAAAGGCTGGCACAGATGTACTAGCTACGCCCCTTTCTGCCCAGAATATAAGGTAGTTACCACTGCCACTAGAACCCCTCACCAGCTACTTTAAGCGGCATACCTCTCAACTGTACAGATTTTCTGAGAATGTCCAGATTTTTGCCTCATATTTTTGGTCTCTTTTTCATAAAATTGTGGTTTTCTGGCAAATTAGTGGTAAATCATTCAAGATTTAAGTTAGAAAATAATGACAGACATTTGAGTTTCAGACTTCATACCCTTCAGAAAATTTATGCTAATGCAAAACCTGTTATTCTATCAATGTTCTAAGTTTGTAAGAGCAACATTTAAACAATTCCCTATTTTGGGGCCTTTGTACCACTTTTATTTATGGATTTGTCCAGATTTCTTGCTCTAAGAGGTTGAGAGGTATGCATTTAAGGGCCTTAACAAAGGGTGTCCAATTTTACTGTGTAATATTAATACTGATACAAATGGTAGTTTGACCAAGAGCAAGGCTATTAGGAGTGGCCCACACAGTGTCACCAAATAAATATGCAAGCACTCTCAGAACTTAAATATCTCTACAAAGATCACTCACAATGAAAAGTTTAAATATATTTAATAATAAATAATAAGGGAACAAGAAAATGCTAAGTATATATTCACAGTGACATCAGAGTTTAAAACCACAGGAAATATTTAAAACAACATTGAAGGACAGTTTCAAACAAATAAGGAAAAACAATATCTAAACTAAGCTTCACTATATTCCTGACTGTATCTAAGAGATATTCACAAATGACATATAATTATTTATAAAATTCCAGCTAGCTGTGCATGCAGTACTGCCTTTTGTCACACATGGAATGGTAAAATTTTCAGTTTGTGTAACATTCAGCTGTTACATGATAAGAATGTGCTTAAGTGCCTGGAAAAATTCTTCTGTTAGGCTTGTTAGGCTAAAGAACTTTATTTGATGAAAAATAAAATGTTTGCTTCATAGTTTGCTGCTGAGCTGAAGCATGTTTTGTTGTGTTTTAAAACCAACCCTCTTTACTTTTGAGATGGAAAAAAGCTACAATACTCAGTTTGACCTACAGTCTCCTATCTGAATTGTGTCCAGGTAAGCATCACTTTCCTACATGAGACAAAGATGCTGGGGAATCTCTAAAAATAATTTCTGCCAAGTGAACAGTGAATAACTGTTGCTGACACTATTCCCAGGGCTAGTAAACAATGAAGAATTGTTACTGACACTATTCCCAGGGCTAGTGAACGATGAAGAACTGTTACTGACACTATTCCCAGGGCTAGTGAATGATGAAGAACTGTTACTGACACTATTCCCAGGGCATGATGAAGAAATGTTACTGACACTATTCCCAGGGCTAGTGAATGATGAAGAACTGTTACTAACACTATTCCCAGGGCATGATGAAGAAATGTTACTGACACTATTCCCAGGGCTAGTGAACAATGAAGAACTGTTGCTGACAATGTTCTCAGGGTAGTGAATGGTGAAGAAGTATTACTGACACTATTTCTAGGGCTAGTGAACTGTGAAGAACTCACTAACACTATTCCTAGGAATAATGAATGGTGAAACAAACTATGTACAGCAACACAGAAGGATGTAGAAGCCTTGCTTCAGAGCAATGATGCTTTTTTACACAGCATGCAACCAAACATTGCTACTATACAGACTATGTTCACTCATCATTAAGAGCAATTCAAGGCCTTTTAGTGGCCAGACAAAAAACAGAGTCTTAACAAGGAATGTCAAGGTATGGTAGAGGACTATTCACATCCTGCAGGAAGAGATTCAGATCCTGACAGAAAGATGAAGACACATACAGGAAGGGCTCCAGCTTAGGACTCATGCAATAAGGGCTAGCTAATTCCTATTGAAAATGTATCCTTCTGATGATGTCAAGGATTATTTGCCAGCTTTTGTGATAACAGCTAAAATGGAAGGATGGCCAGCCAAAGAGTAGGCTAGACTAATAGCTTAATTTCTGAGTGGGCGCAAAACCCCAAAATTTGAGGAAGTTAAAGGAAGAGACAGTCACTCTTACCAGCAGTCCATGCCCAAAGGTTTAATGTGGAAATACATGGACAAACCAGCCTTTCAACCTCTGACGTAATCCATCTGGCACAGAAATGGCTAAATCCAGAGGTGGCAACAGCTTGAATTTTAGAGATTGTTGTAATGGATCATTTCCTGACAAGTCTTCCCTTGCCCATCTCTCAAATGGGTTAGTCAAAGGAATTCTGATTCTGAAGAAAACATATAGATCTTGTTCAGAGATAGATGGTAACAATTAAGCTCAGAATGCTACAAACCCATATTTTAATTCAGTTTAAGTGCTTTCATTCTAAAACATGTAGAACTTCTTCACAAACAGTTGTAAAGCTGGTTTACTCCATTTAAAAAACAAAAGCACTTAAACTTGATTAAAATACAGGTTTGTGGCATTCTGTGCAGAGTTTTTTGTTTTTTACAATTATTTAATATGCCATTTTGTGGAAGTTGTTTTTGGCTACCACAAAATAGCACAGACCATGCTCTGAGATGTAAAGCTGAAGAAGAAAGTCAATTACCTTTTCAGATGCACAGATACAGATGCAGGCAACTCCTAGTTGGGAAAGGAACTGAAAACAAGTTAGATAAAAAAATATTTTTAATGTTCCAAACTGAGGAATATAGCTAAAAACTGCTCTCTGAATGAAGAGCCTGTAGAATGTAACCAATGCATTTATTTCCTTTTGATAACTGAGTACGTGAACTGGTCAACAGAATTTTTTTCAGTCAAGACCCAGAAGGCATGTACCAAGTTGGAGAAGCATTCCATTCTTGCAGCTTCTGGTGAACTAGCTAGAAGGAAGACATGTTTCATTGCTGCAGATTATACCAAATCAGCTACTATTAGTAACATTCAATCCCGAATTCAAAATGTGACATATGGGTGAACCAAAGACAAGTACAAGCACTGTTTTATTCTGGAAGTATGGTAGTTTTCATTAATGGGTTGTTAATAAATAATAGTGCAACAAACACAGAGGAAAAAGTGGGGATTATATGTGTGTGTGTTTGTGGATGGAATGGTTAATCCCATCTCTGAAGCAGTGTTTAATCCTCCCTCATGTACATTAAATAGTGTACTGTGATAAAACCCAGATAAGGGTATGAGGCCATTTTGGGGAAAAAGGCTTTCCTCATTTTCTTAATTTCTGGGTATCCATGAATGTTAGGTCAGAAGATTCACAGAGTGGAAAATGGTGAAGAAAGTCAGAATGACAGCAACGCAGAAACGACCCTGCTGGCATTGGAATTATTCAATCCAGGCAGAATCTAAGTCCATAGACAACAGCACAAACGAGGACCTGATAGGTCTGAAAATAAGTCACATGACAAGTACATGGCATTTAGGTTGCACAGTGGGAGGATGGCACCATTGGAGAAATTAAAGACAAGTACAGGTTGAAAATGGAGCTGCTGTATCACCAGGTCAGCCACTCCATTTTGAACCATACCACAAGCTTGTTTAAAGGGTAGACAAAAAAGGAAAGACCCTTTAAACAGCTATTAATACCACAAACCTTCCAAAATACAATGTTGAACCTGGTTCATGGCTGTACATTAGGTGGCCTTTCATGAAATGAGTGTGAGTCCTACACAGGTATAATTTTATTGTGATTTTTTATTCTGCTATAAGCAGACCTGTACTGTCTGCCCCAAAAGTGCATCAGTTGCTCCAAAGAAAACCTTCTGCTCCACCTTAGAAATGTAGGAGAGAAAAAAGGCAGTTAGATGTGTAGTGAGGGGATGTATGACATTGGGTCAGGATGCTCAAATTCACAGATGTAACAAGTAGACTGACTGAGAAGTTTTAAAAGCCCTCCAGAAGACAGAGGCACCCTAACTTCTGCAGCTTTCCCCAAAAATACAAATAACTGTAACCCTGTCAAGTAAACCAAATGAAATATGCAAGGGCCTTCACATTAAAAGTGTGAAGTAGGAGGAGAAGACAGAGGAGAAAAAGATGCTATAGATGATTGTACGAAAGAGGATGTGAGTTGGAAAGTGGGGTAAGTCGTCAATTATAGAAAGTGGGCAAAAATGTAGAAAAAAGGGTTGAGAGAAAGAGATGAGAAGGAAGTAGTTGAACAGTAGGAAGAAGTATGGACTTATGGTTTAATCTAGAGGTACTTATCCAGGGTTAGTCCACAGGCAGAATCAGACAAGAATCAAGGTTAAATGGGGTCCTTGGCGGGGTAGTAGTCTGCCCACCCCATCCCCTGAGCCATACCAATTTCCCATTATGTGACTGTCCGTCCTCAATTACCACACAACACTGTTCAAACCTGTCAAGGCACCTGCTACTTTTTTTTTCTTTTATGATGATCACAGATTTTGGAATTAACTTAAAACTGTTATTTCAGATTTTACAGCAAAAACACTAGCTGACACTTGTTAAAGAAAACAAAACAAAACAGTCTCACATTGAAAATAGACTCAGCATAGGCTAGGCAACAGTAAATGTATCTTCCCTTGAAACTCACATTTATTGAACATGTGGCAGCCCTTTAAACTAAAAGAGGTGTTGAACTTAAAATCAAATAACATATAGTGAAGCAGTAATCAGCAACTATGTGAAGGGCACAGGAATTCAATAGGCACACTTGCAAGTCACTTGTTCATAGGTTCATAGGTTCATACTAGGCTATCTGCCCTAGGGCATTTATAAGCCTAGCCAGAGTGTGTTTGGCTTTCGCCACCCATTTTAAATTAATTATAGGTTCATAGGTTCATACTAGGCTATCTGCCCTAGGGCATTTATAAGCCTAGCCAGAGTGTATTTGTTAACAGCTTGGTACAGCCCACTAGCTTTGGTTCCTCATTAGAGCATCCTAGGATTATTATCTGGTGTCATGACTTGGTCAGAATCACAAGACAGACAAAGGAAGGATGAGGAAACAAACCCTGCACTACAGAAGCAGCTCACAGCCTTAGTCTTCTGCACTATGTATCAAACAGACAGATGTAACCAAACAGTGCATTTCACACTCATCTGCCAGCAAAAAAATAAAGCTAATTAAAATGTATTCACTGTTAAAATGTTAGCATTAAACTTGTAGACTTTATGCTGTCTAATTTATTTACAGCCAAATAATAATCACAATATCAACCGTTAACAAAACAAGGAAACTGAGGATTGTACCAAAGAACATGACATATGATGGTACTCCTATTTGCTACAATCAATTCCTTCCTTCATGCCTTAACTACAGTGGGTTGCAGTACACAAGTGTTATACACACACACACACACACACACACACACACACACACACACACACACACAAAACCAACAATTACACCTACTTCCATGGCTATACACCTCAAATATCTGCTTCAGAACAAGTGATCATAACTAATGAGCCAGAAATGTATCTCAGCTCACTGCTGACAAAACCATAATGAAGAACTTAATGCAAACCCTTCTGTCCTCTCAACCTCTTAGCTCAAGTTAGAGACAAACACTCAAAAATCAGAAACAGCTTGTATATACTTAGAAAGCAACTAGATTAAAAACCTTTGCATTAGCAACTATTTTCTGAAGAATACAAAGTCTAAAATGCATGCCTGCCATTACTTACTGACTGCTATCTACAGCAATTTGCTAGAAAGCCACAGATTTTACAGGGAATGTACAAAAATACCTCTCAAGTTCTCTGCTCAAGAATTCTAGATAAAGGCCCAGTTTTTAAATATCATTTCTTTAATCTATTTGTTAGCCAGGTGCACTTACTGTACAAAGTATCTCTTTTCAGGGATGACCCAGGAACAATGTGTGAGTAACTTGCTCAAAGACATACAATAGGCATATGGAGGTGGAAGGATTTAAACCCTATGCTTTTGATTATACAAATTAGTTTGTTAATAGTTCAGAGCATTACATGCCAGACAACTTGAATTAACTTAAAATGCATTTTCGGAACAACAGCTATGAAACTCTAATGACTAGCATTATTGAATGTTATCTTCAGTGGCTTGTCAGAAAATGAAGAAGTTAAGGAATGTCTGGCAGTTAGTGCAGTGGATTAAGGCACTATGTTGCTATTGAGATGATTCTTGTAGTCAAGGGTACAGGGTTTAACCCTTTCTAGCTCCATTTATCTACTGTGTGATTTTGAGCAAGTCATGTGACCATACAGTGCTCTTGACCAAAGCAAAAAGAAAAGTGTGGTGAATAAAAAATGTTCTGAACATGTATTTCTTGAGCAGGAATAACTATGTCACTCTAATGATTGGTATTATTGACAGATTGCAATCCTCATTGATTTACCTATGTTTCTATAATCATCCAGGTAAGGCAGAGATGTAATCATCATCCTGAAGATCTCTGTCATCCTGGAGGCAAAGATGTAATCCCATTCCTGGAGGCAGCAATCCTTGGAAACAACACACACACCCACACACATACATTCTCACCAGTGCATTATGTTATCATTTCATGCCTGATTATATGAATGATGGATCTGCAAACAGCAATGGTAAGTGACACAAAATTAATACAGGCGGATGTCCTGCCTAAAGAGCTTTTCTAAATTTGTCATGCTAGTTAACCTATAACCTGAAAAGCTACCTCACTCCAATTTAAAATCTGCACACTGTGTGTTTTGCACAGTATATCCAAGATCAGTACTAATTTTGTGCAACAGAAGAATTAGCCACAAAACCTCACTCAGCTCCAGAATACATTCCACACTGGTTGCAAAGATCAATCTCTGTCATTTAAAAACACATGACGAATCTGAGTTGATTGCATTACACATCTCCTACTTCTGGATTGGAGAGAGCTACAGTACAAATCTCCTGCTTCTGCAAAGAAGCAAAATCTTACGAGGGAACAAAAGACTGGCTTTTACAACTGAAAAAAATCTTGCAAGTTGCATCACAGAAGGTTGGTGCTTCTGGGGTGCACTTTCCATCAGACTGGGTAGTTGTGTTTTTGTTTTTCTAAAGATACATAATCTTTTTTTATTATTGAACCCATCCCAGCAAGCATCAGGCCCTAGTCAGCTGCCTATACCACCTTATGCTGGATCCAGCCCTGAGGTTGAGAGTAGAGTGCCACCAGTTGTATTGATGGATTTAGTGACATGGAGGAGCAGCATTTGGGTTAAGTCAAGTGATCTATTTGGTTTGTATGGCTGGAATAGAGTTGACATAGATGGACAGTTTGTAGATTTATAGATGAAGTTATGACTAGCTACAAGTTGGGAGTGAGATTGTAAGTGGAGTAGTTCGAGTTACTTTAGTTCTTTGAGTGCTAGGCAGTGGTTGGAATTTTGTGGGTGATTTACTGCAAACTTTGCTACTTTGTGATGGCATCGTCTGTGCTTTGAGAGCTCAGAGACTTGTAGGTTGATGAAAATAGTGGCTGAGTAGAGAAGTGTTGGGAGTAGTAGGAAAGAGGCTAAGTGTTTTCTGGTTTGGTGAATGAGGAAAATTTTGACTCTATATAAGGAACCCAGTTTCTGTGGAGTTTGCTTTACTGTATGTTGGATGTTTATATAAGTAAATCTCTTTTTGACTATTTTGTGGTTAAGCACCCGGTTATACTGGTAATATATGGACTGCCAAAGGTTCATAAAAATTCCATTGATCCACCAATGCGACCGGTTGTTTCAGGGATGGGATGGGTATCTGAGCCCCTAGCTGTATACATAGAAAAACAATTACATCCTCTAGTTGACAAGGTTGAAACTGTTTTAAAGGATACTAAACATTTTTAAAGAGGTTCTATAACTGGATGGCAAGTAATCTATTAGAAGATTTTATTTTTGTCACAATGGATGTGGTTTCTCTTTCTACTATTATTCCTAATGACACTGGACTAGAGTATGTTAGTTTTTTTCTGAATGACTGTTTGAATTTTAGTGTGAATAATATAGGTTTAGTGTATTCCCTTTTGGAAATTATTTCAGAACTTAATGCTTTTATTTTTTCTGATAAGTATTATATACAACAAACTGGTGTAGCTATGGGCAGTATCTGTGTAAATAGCTATACTAATATTGTATTAGCCTATTGGGAATCACAATTTGTTTTTAATGAAAGGAATATATTTTTGGATACGATCTTACGCTACGGATGTTTTGTGGAGGATGTATTTTTGTTTGGTCAGGTTCAGGTGAAACCCTTGGTGAGTTTGTTAAGTACCTGGAGACTACTTTTCTCAGGTACACTTATAAGTATTTGAATAATGCTATAGATTTTTTGGATGTTTTTGTTTTAAGATTCCCCAATGGCAATGTACATCTCTTTATAAGAAATCATGTAGGAAGAATAATTTGTTGCATGCAAAAAGTATGCATCCCAGACATTTAAAACAAAATGTCTTGAAAGGTCAGTTCTTTAGATCTGCATGCTTGCATACAAGGGATACTGACACGTATATTCATTTTGATGCACTGACCACTGGCTTTAATGAGAGAGGCTATGGGTATTATGATATTTCGAAGGCACAAAGTGAAGCTATAATGAATAAAACTACTAGTACAAAACCATTTTTTTTCTGAGGGTGTTGTGACTACAACTTCATGTTATGATGTAGTGAATTATGTAAGAATGTGTACTACATATTCTAATGACACCCAACAGATATGTACTATTATTAAGAAACACTGGAGATCATTAATGTCAGATAGTAAATGTAAGCAACTGTTGGGGGATCGACCACATTTTACTTTTAAGAATGACAAATCCATCAAGAGGATGTTATGTTATAAGTCAGTCTATAGTAATGTCAATGCATCTCAGAGTATGGATTCCAGTAGGATTGGGGCCTTTCCATGTAGGGGGTGTAATGTATGTAAATATGCAATGTGTGATAATCAGTTTTGTCATCTTGATAATAATTGTGTTGTTGAGTTTAATTTGTATGAAGACTATAGTACAGCAAATCTAATTTATCTAGCAGTATGTGATGTTTGCCATTCTTTCTGTGTGGGGAAAACCAATCGGTGTTTAAGAGATCGGCTCACCTGTATAGCATTCTTAGAGGTGATAGTAAGAATGCCTTAGCTAAGCATATCCTTGAAGTTGGTTTAGAACATAGCTTTAAATTCATGGTATTAGAAGTTGATAAAACTGGCCTGGGGACGGGGGTGATGTAAGAACATCTACAGAATGTTTAGAAATAAAATGGATACTTATTTTTCAAGCAACCAGGGCTAGAGATCTTAACGATTCTATACCTTTAAAACCGGTGTTGTGATCACGTGACTTAAAGCATTAGTATTTAAATGTGTTTTTAATTATGTTTTTTAATTGGATCTGAGGAAGCACCCTGTTTAGATGCAAAAGCACTTATCCTGTGTTTATTTTTTAAAGTACATACAGTATTCTTGCTTACCTACTGCCTGGCTGGTTTATTTTGTTGTTGTTGTTTGTCTTTCGGCTTTTTCCCGGTAAGGGGTCTCCACAGCAGAACTCTGGTCCACTAATGATTGGCAGTAGATTTTTACGAAATGCTGAGGTGCCAGTTCGATGCCCAACCTTCAATGAAGGCACGCCCATTTACACATGCATGTCTTTCGAACGCTACCCAACCGTGGGGAGGACATGCAGAATCCACACAGAAGGCACTCCCAGGCCAAGCCGAGAATCGAACGGGAGAACCTCTTGCTGTGAGGTAGCAACACTACCACTGTACCACCATGGCTGGATTATTTTGTACAAAATTAAAATACATTTTAAGTCTCTAAGTGAGACTGTGCTTTCATGGTTTGAACAGTGATCTCTGGGTTATTATTTAAACCCTGCAGGTAAGTCTGCGGTTCTTGGCTGCTGCTTTAAAAATATGTGCAAAGGTATTTGTAAACTGTAAACGCTTATACAAACTTTTTGTAGGATAAGTTGATGCATTTAGTTAGTTTAAATGAATTAAATACACTTTAGCTCTCTGTTTGCTTTGACTCTGAAAGGGTGACAAATTCATTCCGTGGAGCAAGCAATTGCTGCTGAATATTGTGTTGTTGCTGTTGTTGTTTACCGAAGTTCTTCATAGAGTTCTGTTCCCATTGCAAAATAAAATGTTTGCTTTATCATTTGCTGCTGAACTAAAGCATGTTTTCTCATGTTTTATAATCATCCCTCTTTACTTTGAGCTGATTTCACCTAAGATAGTTGGTGTTTTGGACATGCATCTCATGTCTGTTGACTGAGTGCTTATATTGTGAGAATATTATGTTCAGTACCCAAACTTTAATTACTGAGTTTTCTGGAGTCATAGGTTCATAGGTTCATAGGTTCATAGGTAGGTACTAGGCTATCGGCCCTAGGGCCCATACAAGCCTAGCCAAAAAATGTACCCTGGCTTTCGCCACCCAAGAAAATTATTTTCCTGTGCCCCTGTCGTACAGAGCCACTGAAGTGATCCCCGGGGTGAATTTCCCATTTCCCATTTCCCATCCAATCATCAAGATTTTTCTTGAAGAGTGCTAATGAGGAGCTCTGTTTGACATAGATAGGTAGTCTGTTCCAGAGTATGGGAAGTCTCTGGGACAGGAATCTATCCCTCCAGCATGTTCTGTTTATTGTGGTGGCAAGGTTTAGATCCCTAGAGCGTGTAGCTCGGAGGGATTGGGATTTCTTTAAGTGGAGCATGTCCAACAACTCTGGGTTTGACATAGCTTTGTATGTTAGGCAGAGATCACCCCTGAGTAGGCGATATGCGATGGAGTAAAGCTGTAGTTTTTTAAGACGGTCTGCGTAGGGCATCTGTTTGAGGCCAGTAATCCTTTTTGTGAGGTATTTCTGTGGTCTTTCCAATTGTTGTAGATGTCTTGTGAGGTACATACCAAAAGGGGCATTGTACTCTATAATGGGTCTAATGAGTGATGAGTAGAGGGGAACAATGACCTCTTTTTTTCTGGATGAGAATCCTTTTGTGATGAGATGAGCCACGTAGAAGGATTTCATGACCACTGTGGCAATGTGATTATCAAAGGAGAGACTACTGTCCACCTGTGTCCCAAGGTCTCTTATCACATTTTCAGCATTAAGTAGACTACCAGCTATGTGGTAGTTCATGGGTACAGAGTTTTTACCAAAGGGGATGACAATATACTTTTTGGCATTGAGCTTCAGGCCATGGCTTTGACACCAGGTATCTGTCTCAGTGAGGCCCTTTTGTAGTTTGTCCACATCGTTAGGAGTTTCGATTATGGCTCCTAGTTTGCAGTCATCTGCAAACTTTGTTAGCCAAAGACCTTCTGTGTTAGCCTGCACTTCAGAGAAGTAGATATCAAACAGGAGAGGACCCAGGATTGAACCCTGTGGTACTCCACTTGTCACTGGTCTGATGTCGGATTTGGAATCCGCTACTTTCACAGTGTGGGTTCTGTCTGTGAGCCAGTTGGCAACCCATCTTGTGACATAGGGATTTATACCTAGTTTAGTGAGCTTATCTATAATTCCAGAGTGGGGGATGGTGTCGAAAGCCTTGGCGAGATCTAGATAAGCTGTGTGAACCATTTTACCCTCATCTATGGCTTTGGTGACTGCTTCAAAGAAGTCAATCAGGTTTAGGAGACATGATCTGCCTTTTACAAATCCAAACTGGGTAGGGTCCAGAGTTTGGAGATTACCAATGTCTTTGTTTATGAGTTCCACAATGATACGTTCCATGGCCTTGCAGACCAGGCTCATCAGGCTAATGGGGCGGTAGTTCCCGGGGTCCGTCGTGGATCCCCCTTTGTGGAGTGGGATAACCGTCGTGGTGCGCCATTCAGTGGGTACAAAGCCTGAGGTGAGGCTATGATTGAACATAGTACTTAGGTAGGGTGCCAGTTCATTCTGTAGTTCATGTAGAACGCAGCCTGGGATATTGTCAGGTCCCATGGATGCTGTGTTCTTGGCTTTGGAGAGTGTGTTTTTTTACCTGTGCAGCCATGATTATAGGAACTCTGCATTCTTCCGGTATAGGGATTGGCCCTCTAGGGGGTGAGTGGGGAGTAAAGTTAGCACTGAACCTATCTGCTAGGATGTTGGCAATATCAGTTGGTTCTGTATATTTAGTGCCATTGTGCTGTAACTCAGAGCAGATCTGAGTGTTCCCATTTAGATTCTTGACATAGCTATAGAATGCTTTGTGGTTGTCTTTAAAGTCAGTAACAATTTTGTTTTCGTAACTAGCTTTGAAGGATTTTATGAGGGATCTCAGCTTCTTACTGAGGTTGACCAGGGAGTTCCTCCAGTCATGGGATTTTACTCTTTTTTGCAACAGTTTCTTTCTTCTGTTGTAGAGTTTGTTTATGGCAGAGGACCACCAGATTGGCTTCCTTTTTTTGGAGGATAACATCTTGGTTCTATTAGGGATAGCATGATCCATGCACTTGTGTAAGTGCTTATAAAGTGCATTTGTGTAGGATTCGGCAGTCATACCTCTATTGTCCGTCTGCATGGGTGTCGTGAAGTTTGCCACTTAAAAAGTGTGAAGTTGGCTTTGGAGAAGTTTTTTATGATGGTTTCCCTAATTGGGGGTGGGGGTGGGATGTGTATGTCTAGGCTGATTAGCTTGTGGTCAGATCTGCTAGGAAAAAGTTAGCAGAAGCACAAGTAACCAATAAACTTCTTCTTGCGAATCTCGAAAATGTTGTAGTCAAGAAATACTTCTCCGTAAGTAAAATGCTTTTAATGTCAAGCAACAATTAAAAACATAAAAAATAACACTCAATAGTAGTAGAATCCAACGTAAAAAAGGAAATAACTCAAGCGCTTTCACCCGTTCCTATGACGGGCTTTTTCAAGATAAATTATGACCTTACTTTGCTTGCTTATATACAATGCTAATGATCCAATTAAACAATTCAGAAAATTTTCTACCAATCTAAATAAATCAATTATTAGGTAGCATTTCCTTAGTGTTTATTTTAAAACACAACTACTAAATGTATTCAGTTGAAATAATCTTGTAAACATTATTGTGAAACATTCTTATCCTAATACATTCTGATACTCTGCTGATTTTGTTTATTACACCCTGTTTTGTAGTGCATTACGCTGTGAAATAGCTAGCTATTCCTTTTAAAACTGGGAAAGTTCCTAAGCCCAATATTCATGTTGTAATGCCTATCCCAACTGGTGTCTTAACAAAATCTTCGGCTGTTTCTTGAAAACTGTGTAATACATTTGACCAAATGACCATTCATTTTCTACATGTATTGCTAGCTATAAATCATTGAACGTCCAAGAGTGTATAAAATAATTCATTCTCTTCCGATATTAAAACCAAATGTTTTCATTAAGAAATGATGATCACATGATGTGTGTTCCTACAAGCCGGAACCTTTAGTAAAATGTAATATGCTTTTAAATGTGTTTATTAGTTATATATTTAAACTTGAGTTACTAAAATTACGTCCGCTTTATCTTTATTCAAACTTCATAAATATAAATTACTTATTTAAACTTAACTATAGTTTCTCTGACGTATCTCTTGATGTTCAAATTTGAACGGAAAGTTTATTTGTGTGTTGCCCAGTCACTTATTGTCCTAACCATATATAGCTTCAGTATTATTAATTTTGATAGTAGGCAACCCTATATTTAAAAATATATATTAATAATTGTGTTAAAAAGTTGTGTACAAAAATTTGAATAGGAATAAAACATTCTTTTGATAACATGAAGTTTACCTGTCAATAAATATATATATAAAATTCATTTTAATACTTACTTGTTATGTTAACCAATTTCCAAAGGGCATAAAATGTATTATCAATGGTTAACATATAAATTTGATATTAGTTAAAATATATAATGTGTGGAAGTAAGTAAATATATGTACATGTATGTAATTAAATAAATAAATAATGATATAATATGAATACTTGAATAAATAAACTAATATTTTAAATATTTTAAATATTTTTAAAAATTTTTTTGTATAATATGAAACTGTCCATATTTTTTGTCCCTTGTACCATTATGTTTGTGATTATTAATTCATTTAAAATATATTTTCATTAATTTTGTTAGTGCATTTTTTAATAAACTAAGTGCTATGAATTCTTGCAAAATAAAATAAAATGAAATAAATGTGTTAATATGTTCATAACCAACCAATGGTTTTCTGAATAATATGAGGTATAAGAAGGATCCAATATGTATAATGAATCATCATAATTTTGCCCTTCTTAACTTAAGTAGGCTTGTAATGCTAATGGTCTCATTGAGCCCTGGGAATTTTGAGGCATTTAGTCTAAGTTGCCAATTCAACTCCTTAAATTCAATGGTGGCTTCCCAGTCTCCACCTCTTGGATTAAGGGCACTTGTTCTATAACCATGAATTTTAAAATCATATTTGGGCATACATTAAGATGTTTAACAAAGGCATTTGCTTCTTTCCTTTTTGAATATCGCATGTGTTCATAGATTCTCTTAGTAATGTTCTTTCAGATTTACCTATGTAAAAACTATCACATTTTTGACAAATGCCCAGGTATATAATACCTTTTGATCCACAGTTATAATAACTTGTTGATTTAACAAAAAATTTTCTTGATTTAATGTAATAACCATTACCTTCAAGAATATGAGAACATTGTTTACAGCTATTACATTTATATGTTCCTAATCTACCACCTTTGTTATCAAATTGTGTTGGTGGTTGGTTTTCGAACATATTTTTTAAGTTGGCATTCCTTGCATTCACAAACAAAGGTCTATCTGATACCCATTTTTTTATTTCTTCATTAGTAGTCAAAATGGGCCAGAATTTGTTTACCATTTTCTTTAATTTTTCAGTTTCATTGTTGTAAGTGCAACAAAAACTAGTCTGAAAACTTGGGGAATCATCTTTAGTTACTAAAGTGGGGCTAACAGGAAGTGATGGTTCCAAAACTGTGCCTAATAGTGGACTATAGATGGTTATTCTTCCCTCTAAAACTTCTTGAAACATTTTCTATTAGTGTCTGTGGGTAACCTCTCTCAGAAAAGAGTTTCCTTAACAATTGGGCCTCTGCAAAGAATTTGTCATCCGTATTACACATTCTTGAGGCCCTGATGAATTGGCCTTTGACAATGCCTTTTTTCTGTGAGAAAGGATGGGCACTGCTGTAATGCAGGTACGTGTTAGAGAAGGTTGGTTTTCTATATACAGAAGATTCAAAGATTTGTGATTCTGTGTTTTTAACCAATAACACATCCAAGTAATTCATACGTGTATTACTAACATTGGATGTAAATTTTAGAAAATTTGTTGTCTCATTTATATATTCCAAAAAAGCTTCTAAGCTTGTTATGCTTCCTTCCCATAAAATACAAATATCATCTAGGTATCTTCTGTAGTGTATAATATTTTTCTCCCATGTTGTTTCAAAAATATATTCGTTCTCCCAGTGGCACAGAACTAAGTTTGCATATGCTGAGGCACATGGTGATCCCATAGCATGATCCATGCACTTGTGTAAGTGCTTATAAAGTGCATTTGTGTAGGATTCGGCAGTCATACCTCTATTGTCCGTCTGCATGGGTGTCGTGAAGTTTGCCACTTAAAAAGTGTGAAGTTGGCTTTGGAGAAGTTTTTTATGATGGTTTCCCTAATTGGGGGTGGGGGTGGGATGTGTATGTCTAGGCTGATTAGCTTGTGGTCGGATCTGACCAACGAGGAATTGACCTCTGGTGTGGAACACCAGTTTCCCATGTTGGTAATGACCAGGTCTAGGATATTGCTGCCCCTGGTGGGGGTGTAAATAAGTTGATCCAAGGTGTTGGAATTTATGAATTCTAGAAAATGTTGAGCAAAAGAGTTGGTACATGAGTAGTTTTCCCAGTTAATGGTGGGGTAGTTGAAATCGCCCATTATTAGAGTGTTGGGTTGTACCCTAATACTTTCCAGTGTATCAAGAAATGAGGAGTGGGAATCCTGGGGCATGGTGGGGGATCTGTAGCAAGCTGCAATTTGGATTGCGGTCTTGCCCAGAGTTAGTTGCACTTGGATAATCTCGGATGCATTATGCTGTGCAACTAGCCTGGATGTGTGGATATCCTTAATGAATATGGACACGCCTCCGCCTTTAGTGCTTCGTTCTGGGTTAGGTGGCCGAAAGGTGTGGTATGAATTGTAGCCTGGTAATGCAGGGGTGCTCTCTGGAGCTTTGAACCAGGTCTCTGTCACTGCACAAATGTCAATGTTCTCCATTTTAAGGAGTGTCTCGAGTGAGTGCATTTTGAGGTTTAGACTTCTAGCATTGAGTAGCATTACTCTCAGATTTTGCTTGCTTGTACCTGTTACGGTGGTGAATTTGTCATTTGAACCTTGCTTAAAAAAGGCACTATAGGGGTGGCAAGAGCCTTAGCCAGTATCCGGAATCCTAAGGGCGACAGGTGCAGGCCATCTCTGGCAAAGCATCGTGGTCTGTCGATCATGTCGTCCCAGGCAGACAAATACTGGATCCCCTTAGAATGACACCAGAAGCTTAGCCAATTGTTGAAGTCAATCATTTTGTCCTTGTACTGTGGTATCATTCTGGGTGATGGCAGGATGCTACTCAGGGTTAGGGTCATACCTGCCTGGGATACAAGATCGGAGAGCTCCTCCATGTCTCTTTTCATGTAGTCCAGGGAGATACATCTCAGGTCATTAACACCAACATGGACAATGGCAGTGTCATATTTGTACTTATTGTGGAGTGACCTGAGTGCATGCGTTATGTGGCAGATCTTGGCACCTGACAGGCAGCTGACAGTAACTTTCTCCTTGTTTAGTCTAGTGAGTGGAACATCAGTGTGCCTGACTATAGAGTCACCTATGACTAGAGTGTTGGGTACGTTGTTATGCCTTATGGGCTGTGGTTGAGTGGCAGACTGAGTTTTTGGGCTATGTGTCATTTGGGTTGTGTTGGGAGGTGGAGTTTGCTTACGTTTATGCTTTGGATGTCCCTGATGCTTGGGCAGGCTTTTATTGAGAGCCTCTGCGAATGTAGGTGCGTGTTTTGTGATTTTATGTGTGTGTTTTGGTGGTGTAGGTTTTAAGGGACTATGTGATGAGTGTGGTGTGGTGCAAGTGTTAACCTTCTCCTCTTGACTGTCCAGTCCAGTCTTGGGTGAAGAGAGCTTTGCTTCCAGTTTGGCTATATAAGTGCATCTCTCACAGGTTGTAGTGTTGGGTGGTAGGAGGAGAGGGTTGTCTGTGTACATGAGGCAATTGCTGCATTGCCCCAAGATGCCCAGATTCATCGGGTAGACAGGAGAAATCACTGGGAGCTGACCCTTAGACATGCCTGGATAAGTGCTTATTTATTAAGTACTAAAAACTGCTTTCCTCTAGACAAGTGAGAAAAGTTGAGTGCTGTAGTAATTTGCAGCTTATGTAGTGCTTACAATGAGTTCTGAACAAGTGCTGAGTTTAAAGAAACAGATTTGAGTGCTGAAACTAGAAAACTGGCTAGTTATAAGAAACAAAACTATGCTAGACGGCTTCCCTCCAACACAGAAGGGCTTGGGGCTCAGAAGCTACAAACAGTCTAGACCACTTAACAGGACATGGAGGAAACAAGCTAAAATTTTTTTTTTTGTTCTCCTTCCCAGATGCTCTTTTTGTACACAGTAGGAGTGCCTGAAATCAGCATATGATCTCACTGCACTCAGTTGGGTGAGCAAATGAGATGGGCCCAGAAGGAGTATCCAAACACAAATTTGCAAGAGGGGCGGGCAGTTTCAAAGCCACTAAGATTAACACCAAAACAAAAACAGGGAGGGTGGCTGGGAAAACTAAACTAACTGAAGAGCAGCTTCAAAACTTCCTGCTCAGTTAATATTCGTGCAACACAATTTAATCACTTTAAATACTGTATTATTTGAAAAAAAGTGCAGATAAAGGTACTTAAATTCTCTTATATGTCCAGTTGAATACAGCTAGATCTTAGCCGGCCAAAGCTGAGGTTTGTAAGCAGAAAATATTTCAAACTGTACCACTTAAATAGTCACTGACAGGAAATCAAAGAATGTGGCTACCCCCACACCTGCAATTACTACAGATAATACAATTTAAGCAGGCACTGAATGAAGAGCAGAGTCAAAACTTCCTGCTCAGTTAATATTCGTGCAACACAATTTAATCACTTTAAATACTGTATTATTTGAAAAAAAGTGCAGATAAAGGTACTTAAATTCTCTTAAACGTCCAGTTGAATACAGCTAGATCTTAGCCGGCCAAAGCTGAGGTTTGTAAGCAGAAAATATTTCAAACTGTACCACTTAAATAGTCACTTATCAGAACTATCTCTCCACAGTGTTCATCTGCTGAAGCATACCTGTCAACGAGCCAGATTTTTCTCAGAATATCCAGATTTTTTACTCATATTTTTGGTCTGTTCGTCATAAAATTTGCAGTTTCCTGGAAAATCACTGAGGACAGAAGTCACTAAATAATGACTTACATTTATTTCAGACTTTGTATCCTTCAAAAAATGCATGCCAACACAAATCCTGTTATCCTAGAAATGTTCTAAGTTTATAAGAGCAATATTTAAAATCTGTTCCTATTTTTGGGTCTTTGCCTCCCCATTATTTTAGGTTTTGTCCAGATTTCTTGCAGTAAGAAGTTAAAATGTTCTATATTGAATACTGTTCCTGTCAAAAAAAGTCATAACCTTACATTGGAAACCACTAAACACACAGGAATGTAAGTCCTTGTTAAAAGAGTTAGCCAAGGAGGAGGAAATTTCAGTAACTTAAAAACAAAGGCAAATGTTTTTTTGTTCATTTTTTTGTTTATTTTTAAATAATGGTAACATTGATATTTCTGCCTATAGTTGGATGGTTTAAACATAGAGTTTGAGAAGATGGGCTTAGGGACTAGTGGAATGTTAAATGAATAATGTTCTGGGGGTCCCTTCTCCAGGTCTACTTCTCTTTTCTCAGATATTGCCCTGATTTCTCTCTTTGCCTTATCTCCATTACATGAGGTTATAAATGCATACATACTGAGTAGGGTAATATGAATATACACATATTACATGCCGCCCAACGTTTGTACAACATTATTTATTTGCAATTCTTGTGGCATTGTGCATATATGAATTGTCTATCACTTGTTCAATTGTAAATAGTGTGAGTTAAAAAAGTACTAAGATACTTGGTCAGACCTACAGTCTTCTGTAGAAAGTTTGTCCAGATAAGTACTGCTTTCTAAATATATATATATATATATATATATATATATATATATATATATATATATATATATATGGGTCTAGGACATTTCACTGAATGCACATTTCACTGAAAGCCAAATTAGTGTGCACTTTTCACTGAAAGCTCAATTCACTGAAAGCTCAATTCACTGAAACACATTTCACTGAAAGTTATATATGCCCCAGGATTCATGAAGCTTGCGCCAGGTACAAAAGTTGCGTAGGTGGTATAATGCCAAATAGGGCCGCAGAGCAATTCAGGTATGATCCAATTACACATGCACTACCAGTGTACGCCAGATCTGCGCAGCTCTCGGCTCATGTATGCTAATCACTCCATGTGCAGTAGTGCAGCATGCAAATGAAGGTACATAGCAATTCATGAAGTGGTACAGGCGTAGCCTAAGCATACAGAAATGTAACCAAAAAAATGGTTTACATTTTTCCAAACAGAACATCGGAACCATGAAAGCAGACCAAACTTATGTATTACAAAGTTAACATATGCTAATGGCTAAATATACAGGCAATGGCATAAAAAAACACTCACAACACATAAAAAATAACATTTAATGTCATGGCCACACTAACGCAAAGTACAACCGCAGGGCATGTGTGCGCAAACGGGAACACAAGGAAAATATATAGAGCTGTCATAAAATTGCAATATAACACAAATCATGATTTCACCATAATAGCCAATGGTATGCATGCTACACCACAACCAAGGTGCAAGAGTTGCTAAGGGTCTGTGACAGTGTCTGGCGCGGTAACTATGAATTAGTAGTCAATGCCATGCAAATGAGGCAAGTAATACTGAATTGCAAACGTCCCACCAGCCTACAGATGTACCATATGGTGCAGTGGTACAACACTGAGAAGTGGCCTGGAGGTATACATGACATCAGCAGTGGGGTGTGTCACCGTAGCTGTAAACACATTGGAGCATTGCTAATCCAGGTTGCCCATTGCTAAGCAAAGCCGCAGGATAGGGGTGTGGATGTAGCCATAGCTTTGCTTAGCTGAGAGCACACATGGTGACCGAAAGTGCATGTGTACGTGGATGACAATGTGCTCGAAACTCGGTAAACGGCTGCGGGCGGCGCGCACCACAGCTGAAACGGGAAGGTTACGGGAAGACAATAAGGAAATGCCACGGAAGGGTAATTGGAGTATAACTTGTGTAATTAACACCTATTAACTCACAGTGGGCCATTGATGGTAGCTAACAAGGCTGCTAGTAGCAACCTGCAGAACAGGATAGGGGAAGTGCCGGATTGCAAAGACAAGAGAACTGTCACCGCAGAGCAAAGCAAACCTGCAGTAGATCGGCTATAGAACACATTTCGCAACACAATCCTGGGTTGGGAAAGTACAAAACTAGAAAGCAGGCTGCTGGATGCATGCCTGACAATGGGAAGGGAATCGTTATGAAAAGTAAAGGCAAGGGCAAGAGGTGATCCATGGCAGCTAAATGTAATTCAACACCAAAGGCACCACAATAGCAGTACCTGCAGTAAAACACATAAGTAAGATACCCTGCAGCTCTGATTGTACATACACACCCTATGACATCATCAGTGTCCAAAGCACAATAGTATAAAGTGTGAAGGCACCTCACACACACTCGTGTATTCCCAAACACTGCACCATCGGTGTAAACAGACGGGGAACTTTTACAATGTACTTGTTGGGAGCTGCCATAGCTGTGATTCATCACCATGTGTTGGAGACTGAAGGTGGTGTGGAGGATGATGCTGACAACCACCTTAGGCCCCAGAGGAGGAGAAGAGTGTTCAGACCAAGGGTAACCTACCAGGGGCTAGATGATCTGGAGATAGTAGAGCATTACAGGATGGACAGGGACATCATACAGCAAATCGTTGAGCTGTGCTGGCCACACCTCAGAGCCAGAAACAACAGAGGGGAACCCATCCCAGTGGACACGAAGGTATCTGTAAGCTTGAGAATACTAGCCACAGGTATCTTTCAAAGGCCAACTGGAGATATCATGGGGATCTCCACCAGTTCCTGGATGCCATGTTACCACATGCCAATGAGCATATATACTTCCCCCGAACTCAGGAGGAGTTGGCCAGCAATATGCACCTCTTCCACCATGTGGCAGACTACCCGGAGGTACTGGGTGCAATAGACTGCATGCACATACATATCAAGTCACCACCCGGTGAGCATGGTAGGTGCTACATAATCCGCAAGGGATACCACTCCATCAACTGCCAGGTCATGTGCAATGCCCAGGGCATTATCACGGATGTGTGTGCTGGCAGCCCTGGAAGCTACCATGACTCCCACATCTGGCATGCCTCACAGCTGTACCAGGTATTTGTCAGGGGGGACATCCCATATGGCCACCTTGTGGGGGATGCTGGCTATGCACTGCAGCCGTGGATGATGACTCCCATCAGAAATGCACACACACCCATGCAAGAACGCCATAATGAGGCACATGCACAAACCAGAATCATCAAAGAGTGTGTGTTTGGGATGCTGAAATCATGGTTCCATTGCTTGGACATATCTGGTGGATCCTTGCAGTATTCTCCAGGCACGTGTGCCCACATCTTCATAGTATGTGCCATGCTACATAATATGATCCTGCGGAAACAGCTGCAGCAGAGACATAATGGTGAAGGCCCTCACAGCCCACCACCATTGCCAAGGGCATCACAGGCACAGAGGGATTCAGACCATGAACACCCTGTGCTAGCCCCAGTAGGCAGATGGAGGTGTGCCCAATATGCCCATGCCTTGGCAAAGAGGGAACATATAGCACTTACACTGACAGTGCAGGCCCCTACGGACTGACACATTTCTCCACCTGCACACACAGTAAAATGGATGGCACACACACATGACCACCTGTAAATTGTCATGTATAGGTGGTCTACTGTGTTCATCCTACATAGGCAGCCCTCAACTATTGCACACACAACAGCTATTGGTACAAGGTAAGTCAACACCTGAACAGTAAATTAAGCTAACAGCATGTGTTGATACTGTATGTATGGGTTCCTAGGTACATCGTTAGGTACATGCCTGATTGTCAGAGGCCATTCATCAGCCTAGCCAAAATGTGTCTGCTGCCGCCACCCCATTGATTAACTAACTGTCCCTCTGTGGAGCAGAGCCAATTGTGGGATCCCTGGGGTGTAACCACTGTTCCCCACCCACTCTGCAAGGATTCCCTGGTGTGTTAATGAGGGGCTCCATATAATGTAACCAGGGATGTAGTTCCAAAGCATGGGGAGTACCCATGACAGGTATCTGTCACCCCAGCATTCTCCAGTTATGGTTGTGGCCAGGTGTAGCACATTACAGTGTGTGGCTCACTGTGACATGGATTCCCATAGCTGGAGCACATCCGTTAAGCATCACTTGGACATACCATTAATAGGTATCATCCATATGTAAACTAACTGAGTTACACATTTGTTTGCAGTATGGAGGAACAGCTGTAGTACAGTCCACATACTAAACACCATAACACTTGTACATATCCCAGATGCCCCAGTGGTAAAGCCACTGACTGTCTCGTCCATGTTCCCAGTTCCACGACCTGCAAGGGCTGTTATGTAATTCCGATGTCCCGAATAATGGATGTTGGATGCAGGTCATTAGAGCACATTTAAGCACATGTTAGTGGGTTTATGCGCTGGCAAGTGCCGGTAAACGTAGTTTAAACATGACTACACGGATATGCGCAAAACAGGTCTAAGCTTTGCTGAATATCGTACAGATCATGAGCAAAGCTGGCCAGAACCACTGAAATCTGCGTTATTCACCCTTGTACTAATAGTGCCTGCTCTGAGAGGTAAAACGACCACTGCCAGGAGTAGAACACACAACCATGTACACAATCACCTACCACTAAGCTACCTGAGATGTACCAATGGCAGGTGTGTATTGTGACAGGTTAAAACACAAAAGGGCGGAGTTCGGGAAATAGTATACACCGCCGTGTACCCAATGAAAGGTGTGTTTTCTCTCTCTCTCTCTCTGTATATATATATATCTATATATATATATATATATATATATATATATATATATATATATATATATATATATATATATATATATAATATAGAGATAGAAAGGGTGATAGAGAGATATATGTCGATATATACGGATATACATATATATGCAAATATATAAATAGGTTAACAACATGTACACAACCATGGAGGTACATATAAATAGGATACTACCAAATACTGAATGCTTTACATACTGACACGCGTAATCACGAGGCTTAAAGACCGAAAGACCACAGTACCGGAACACTAGAACCGCGAGTACTATTATCACGATGTTAAGGGACATTTAGTTAGTGCTTCTGGTGCTGTAGTCCAGGTAGGTACTGTGTTTAAGTGTGTTTCTGATTGCTGTAGTGTGTGTAAGTGTGTGTTCTGAGTGCGGTGTGTGTTTCCATGGGACTGTAATGTGTGTGTGTGTGTGTGTGTGTGTGTGTGTGTGTGTGTGTGTGTGTGTGTGTGTGTGTGTGTGTGTGTGTGTTTGCTTCATGTGTCTGTTCGTGCTATCTCGGAGGTAGATTATTACAGTAGGTGTGGTGTGGGGGGGCGCAGCCACCCACATGGGGTGTGTATGGCGCATGGCCACCTGGTCATACGTAGTGTAGGATGGTTTGTTTGGATATGATGGGTAGCAGTGTGTCTGTGTGTGCGTGTGTGTGTTCTGTGTTTGTGTTAGTTCCGGGAGTTTGACTGTTGCGAGTTTGAGTGTTCGGTATTGTGGGGTTTGGGAGTCTGTGAATGGTAATGTGGTTGTTGGAAGTGTGTGCATTCCAGAATCCGTGGGTATGCCGTATACAGCAGTTGAAGTCTTCAAATATGTGCACAACATGGACCATAGCAATCACACATTCTGCCATGACTGAACGTTATGAACAAACGATATGGAGGCTATATTATAGCAATAACCCACGCTTGGGTATGGGTAATGCTGGATTTACCCACGGTTGTCTTTGTTTGGCCACTCGGGCTTCACCCTCGTAAACAAACCACACCAACCGCGGGTAAATTCACCATTACCCACACCCAGGCATGGGTTATTGCTATAATACACTATCACAAATATGTGCTATGGACATGAGCTAAACATAGGGTTACCACATGTCCCACCTTGCGAGGGGCAGTCCCTCTATGTGCGGTAGTGTCCTGACCAAAATGAGTACAAATACTAATGTCCTACAATCTTAAGATGTTCTGCATGTTTCATAGTTAATGTAATGATTGCATAAAATAGTCATCTGTATCTAACATACCTACATGTAACAAGAAACAGGATAAGCAAGTAAACCGCTACAAGAATATAAGCTTTTATATAGGCATATATGTAAAGTTCTATACTTTGTACTGACTGTGGGTATGTGTCAGCCTCTAAAATCTGATGTGTGTCCTGCAAATGTCTCACTATGACCATTTGAAAAGGTGGCAACCCAAGCCAAAGAGGTTCAGTCACCAACACAACTCCAATGAGTGCAAATATCTGTGACAGAAATACACAAGACAGCTTTCATGTAGCAACATTTCATTACATACCGATGTATTTCCGAAGGGATTGAAGGACCAACATCACCTGCATGCTATATAGGAACCAATTAATAATGGCTTAATGAATAAGCCTGCAATACCCATAGTATTAGTCTACTAAATGATAGGTCTTCAATTAGGGAAGGAGCCCTCACACACATATGGAATATGTATAAATGCAGTTCCTTCACACTTTCATCTGCTATGTACACCCACCTACATCTCCCCCACACCCGAAACAATTGCAATACAGACTGTAATAACATCACAAACATCCACTCACTCTATGACATCTGCAGAAGCCTTAACATACCTTGTGAGAGACACACTATAATGGCCCTATGTGAAATCGTTGCTATTGTACAATGGAACAGATGCCAATGTTACAGGGTTTGTTTGCAATAATCTCGTATCAGACGGCTGATATAACAGCTACACTCACATGTAGAACTACATCCTCTAGCCATTACACACAATCCATGGGGGCCATGAAGTTAAAATATCTCTGTGTCTCTCCATATAGCTGTTGCAATTCATCACAAACAACATATCCAGGCTGTCTTCCTCGAAGGTAGGGCAAAGGGACAACACCCAAGTGGAGTATTCAATTATACCCCACTGTTGCCATGTAATTGGCTAATAGAGTAGCTGCACAGCTGATGTGCATGTAATCATCTACTCTGGAACACCAATTGGTGGCAGGATACCACATGTTACTGGTATCTACGTATAAAAGGATGGCTTGTCATACATTCAAACCGTATGTACATACGAGAAAACCGTTAAAACAGAAAAGGAATAGGACTGATATTATCATCAACTCGGAATACTAATAAGGTATGTAGAACACTCAGTATGTTAGTGTATGTAGTACCTGTTCTGTATTGACGAAAGTGTATGCAATGCATATAGTGGGAAAAGGTATTATGTAGTAATGTATTGTTGAGCATAGTAACGCTCATAGAAATTGTGTGTACTGCTGTGGGCCACAAGGTAAACACCTCATACACCACAAGGGATGCTACATAAGGACTTTAAACACAACAATTCCACTCCAGCCGCTGTCAGTGGCAGGGTTTGTCCAACAAGTACGTGCCATAACAGGGGATAGTATATGTTGATATGCTGTAACAATAGGCATATGTATGGGTGTATAACTGAGAATAACATGTCTAAGGTGGTCCTGCTATGCAATTATGATTTGCATTATGGGATATTGTTGCAAAAATGTGACATGTACAGTATTGTAGGTAGATATGTCTAACATTTTACATAGCATTACTGTTATATTATGCAAGCATCAGGTATGTCTATTGGCATGTACAGTACACAATAACAGGATACATATGACTTGTAGTCACCAGACAGTGTATCAGCATGATAGCTAATTGAAATGGAAGAGCTAGTCAATTATCCATGCACAAAGGACATGTAATAGCTTCATAGGTTCACAGTTAGGTACTATGCTGTCTGGCCAAGTCCATTCGTAAGCCTAACTACAGTGTTTTCACTTGTGGCACCTCCCTAGGTTAGTGTCCTGTGCCTGTGAACAACAAAGCCATTAGTTTCCTGCACCTCTGTACAGCAAAGCCACTGCAGTGATCCCTGGCATACATGTCTGTCTCCCATCCACCCATCGAGGTATCTCTTGAAGAGTGCTAGTGAGGGTCCCTGCCTGATGTACATGGAAATCATGTTCCAAAGCATGGTGAGTGTCCGGGTCAGGAATGTATCCCTTCAGCACGTCCTAGTCATCGTTGCATTTAGGTACATATCTCAGAGCATGTGGCTCTCAGTGGCTTTTGCTTATGTGGAGCATATCCATCAATATTGTTTTGGACATGGGCCTTGTATGTTCAGCAGAGATCACCTCTGAGTATGCAGTATGCAAATGAGTACAGTTGGGGTTTCTGTAGTTGGGCTGCATACGTCATCCTTTGGAGGTCAGTAATCCTCTTGGTGTGGTAATGTTGTGGTATTTAAAGCTGTTGCTGTTGTCTCATAAGGTACATCCCAAATGGGGTGTTGTAACCTTTAATGTGTTTCATAAGTCATGAGTAGGGAGGTACAATGGCTATCTTTGTTCTGGCTAAAAACCCATTAGAGATTAGGGTGGCCACGTAGAAGGATATCCATGCCACCTTGGCAATATGATTATCAAAGGAGTGGGTGCTATCTACTTGGGTTCTAAGATCCGTTATTATGTCTTATGTATGTAGGGGACTACCACCTATGTGATAGTCAGCATGTGATTGGTGTAATCCAAAGAGGATATCTATGCACCTTGTGGCATGCAGCTTGAGGCCATGTTATTGACACCAGGTATCTGTCAGAAAAATATGTATTAATGTGTGTATGCTTAATGCTAATTAGAAACTAAATAAGTTAACACGTTTTTCATTCTGTTTTATATGCACTGTTTTATATACAGTTGAGTTTCATATGAGACTGAAAAGATGCTTTTTGAAACTGCAGTGTGCTTTCTGAAACTTGCAAGATGCCCTCTGACCTAGTAATTGCTAGCACAGCAATATTCATGCCTTTTGGAAATGTACTTGAGAAGCAGGTGGTTATCTGCTAGGTCAGGAGAAAATGAATGAACAATGCTATATTCTGTAAATGTAATGGTTTTAAACAATCAGCTCTGTTCGTAGTATGAGAACATGTGCAGCTGCAGAAGTTTAGAGATAATATAGACAAAGGACTGTTAGAGAAATGAACTACTTGCTTTGTGCTCAAATTAGCCATAGTACCTTGAATGGTAACATTGCATATATCTAACAGGTGGTAGCCAAGGCCACGTTGTTTTCCTTAGGAAGTTTCTCACAAAAATTAATAAATCAGCAGAATATTGTAAAAACAATTATTACTAAATGATGATGACAGAACTTGTGATTCACTACGTCAGCTTGGTAGGCAATGTCTTATTAGAAAGTGTATAAAAATGTTAGCATTTCCTGTTTCTAGTGAGACAAACTCTGTATTAGCATGTTTTTGTCTCCTTGCTGCAAGATTAAAGTGCCTTAACCTGAACCTACCGTGTTTTGATCATTTTTAAAGCATATTTTTCCTTTGACAGTTTGGTCCTTCAGACCGGAAAGTACCTCTCACTCTAGGCCCAGGTCAGAATTGGGCCCGGTGGCATGTACCCGTATGGAGAAGTGGCCACATCGGCTCTTCTGTTTTGAAAGACCTCCGACTGAATTGTCGTTCGAAAGAGGCCTGCCACTGTTTCTGATCTGGGATTGGAGGACGAGTCAACGTTCTGGTGGATCAACTCATGGAGGGCCAGGTAAGGAGGAATTTAGCTTTTTTCTGTTTTAGATCAGGGACTTGTTACAATACAGTTTTGTCAGGGAGATCTGCATGTGCAGATCAGGGGCAAAAAGATTGCTGTCTTGTCATAGATCAGGGAAACAGAATAGGTAGGCAGTTATTCTAGATAAACTGTGAAAAGGTGCAAAATCGTGGTACCACGTGATAAGACGAGTTACGTAACAATTTTAACTTAGTTAAGGCAACATGGGAAATCAGTGCACGAAAAGTTCCCGAGACCCACCCCTAACCGAAGACGCGAAATATATGCAATTACAGCGTGCCGATAATGTTAAGTATTATACAAAATGGGTTGATAAATACAAATTTGATGGTAATTTAGATAAATCTTCACTTATTAAACTTGTTAGACAACTTAAGACAGATGTGAAAGGTCAGCTAAAAAAGCAACGACAATTAGGAGTCCCTCAGGCACACAGGTGGCTTGAGGAAGCAAACCGCAGGGAACAAAAGATTAAAAATTCAAAAGCAATGTTCTTAGATAAAGAAGATAATAACTTAGTAATATCAACAGCCCCTCCTCCGCCCCATCCGCATCCTTTACCAGAATATGAAGTGAGTGGACAAGCTGATCCACCTCCGCTATACCCAGCTGTTCCTGCAAAATCAAAACCGTTTGTCAGGGATCCTATCGAGACCAGGTCTCCAACATGCAACTTGAGAGGGGATATTGAATTATATGAAATAAATAGAAATTCACAAGCTATGAGTGAGGAAGAGATATGTCCACTCATAGAAGTACCAAATCCGCAGGCAGGACAGGCAGGACAGGATCCGACTCTTCTAGTATATAGACCGTGGACACCGGAAGACATCCAGAAAGCCACAGAGGGAATTCCCCATCCAAAAGTTAATTTTAGAAAGTTCTTAGAAGACTTACAAGGCATGAGGTTAAGTTACCATTTGAATGGAGAAGAAGTAGAGAAAGTAGTTAGACAAATCGTAGGTCCAGATTGGCACATGATCAGTGGCAACTGGAATCCCCGTGACTCAGAGCTTAGACCACTCCCACATAGTAATGCAGAACTGAACAACAGAGTGAAAGGTCTGACAGACCGAATCTCTGAGAAATGGAAGCCTAGGGCTGATTGGACTTGCATTAATCAATGCATACAACAAGAAGGTGAAACCGTTGATAGATATTATGCCAGATTATTAGAATGTTTTAATAACCATTGTGGAACGCAGGTACCTGAAGATCAAACACATGATTCCCCATATGAGCAACAGCTAAAGAATGCATTTTTAAAAGGCAGTATTGTGCCTATTAGCAGCTTTATTACAAAGCACATGGTAGATCATCGTACAAGTAGATTACAGTCATTACTTGAATATGCAAGACATGCCGAAAGGCATTTTAATAGCAAAAAGAAAAAGAAAACTCAAGTATTTGCAATAGAAGATGGGTCAGAAGTCTTTGTAGTACAAACTGGGAAGAAGGGTAAGAAAAATACCCAGGGAAACAAACAATCTGATAAATGATCAGAAGACTTTGAAGAAACAAAGAAAAGGGGTGAATGTTTCAAATGCGGGAAAAAGGGACATTTGGCAAGGGATTGCAGGATAAATAAGAAGGTAACCACGGAAGATAAGGAGGGTGAGGAATGACTATATGATAGTCAAGAATCACTGGATAGGAATAAACAAGGAAAGACAAATGCAAATGTGGTAGAAAGAGTAGAGGATGTGACAGAAGGAATGGAGGATGTACATGAATTCATGGATAATGAAGAAAATGAAATTTTGGACCTAGCATTATTGAGCTTAGAGCTCTATTTAGCAGACACAAAACCGGAAGTTACACTTCTGGTAGAGGGGAGGGAAGTCAAATTCCTGTGTGACTCAGGGGCTTCATGGACCCTGATACATCCTTCCAAACTACCAGAAAATTCAGAATCACTACACTACATATTAGTGAAAGCAGCTAATGGACAGCTGTATCGGGAGCCACTCTTCCACAACATAGCGATAACTGACCCTGTTTCAGGGATGACCCAGAAAAGCAAAATTGTTGTTTCTGCAAAATGCCCAGTGAATCTCTTGGGCAGAGACTTAATGCAGATATTTGGCATAGCCATAGTTCCAACTATGCAGGGTATGGAAGCACAGTGACAAATGGATACTTTTGTAGTGCGACTGGAGGGTGAAACATTTTATTGGTACAGCCAGGACTTAGTTACGACTGGTCCAGGGGCAGTAACCGAAGAACTGATGAATGTAGCCATCAGTAAATCCCCGTCCCTCGACACTGATAAACAGCATTTGTTGCATTGCACTCTATATTACTGTAACAGACCAGGACCTGATAAAAAGTATGAGCAAGAACTGTTTAGAAACCATGCTAATAGGTTAGTATTAAGAAATTTGTACTGGACACAGAAGGAAACAGTGTAGTAAGCTGTTCATTGCCCCAGGAATTCCTAGCACTTTACAAATCTAATCGATTACCACATGTAAGCTTAACTAAAGATAGAAATCTGAAGTGGGCAGACCTAGAAGAAAAAGTCACAAGGTGGGAAAAACAGACAGAGTTAGAACTCTGAACAAGGAGTACAGATGAAGAAATTGAATTGGATAACACAGACACACCCAGCTGTGCACTCACAGGCAAGTGAGGATAGCTGAGTAGCACTCTTACTAGAGGAAGAGGAAAAAGCCTTGCAAGACATACCAGAGACTCTCTGGACAACAGGGAAATCAGATGTAGGACTTATTCGTACAGCAGGACCAGTTACTATCACGCCAAAATCAGCATTTAAACCTCAAAAGAGACAGTATCCCTTAAGAAAGGATGCAGAAATAGGAATCAAACCTATAATAGCAGCCTTACTTAAGGAAGGAGTCTTAATAGAATCTCCTGGTTCACCGTGTAATACACCCTTATTTCCTGTTAGGAAAGCAAACAGGGAATGGCGTATGGTCCAAGATTTACAAGCTGTGAATGACGCAGTTATACCCAGGGCACCAACGGTGCCAGATCCACACACTTTATTGAATGATTTGAAACCTCAACAAAAGTATTTTTCTGTGGTAGATATTAGCAATGCATTTTTCTCAATACCGATACACCCAGACAGCCAACACTGGTTTGCATTTACATTTCAGGGGAAACGGTATACATATACGAGACTACCACAGGGATATTGTGAAAGTCCAACAATATTCACACAAGAAATGGCAAGTAACCTGGCGGGATTTATCCCACCGAAAGGTAGTCAGATTTTACTTTATGTAGACGACATTCTGCTGGCAGCCCCCACCCAGCAAGAATGCAGAGAGGATACCATAGCATTATTACAATTTTTAGCTACTCAAGGACACAAGGTAAACAAAAACAAACTGCAACTTTGGAAAAGACAGGTTAAATACCTGGGATATGTAATATCCAAAGAAGGCAGAATATTAGATGAAGACAGAAAAATAGCAATATTACAAGCACCTAGACCAACTACCAAGAAGGAAATGATGTCCTTCCTGGGTACTACTAACTTTTGTCGGAGTTGAATACCAAACTATGCTTTGGAGTCTGCTCCGCTGACTAATTTGATATTCAAAAAGCCAATGGCAGCAGAGAAGTTATTACAGTGGACACCAGAAGCAGAATCAGCTTTCTGCAAACTGAAACAACTGATAACTTCTTCCTTAGTTTTAGGATTACCAAACTATCATAAGCAATTTTTCCAAACTGTAGACTGCAAGCAAGGTTATATGACATCAGTGTTAACACAACAACATGGGGACAAACAACGCCCCATAGCTTACTATTCATCACAGCTAGACCCAGTGGTGCGATCCTTGCCCCACTGTGTACAAGCAGTAGTCGCAGCTGCAATGGCAGTGCAGGCTTTGGCCTCAGTAGTATTGTTCCACCCTCTCACATTGAGAGTGCCTCATGCAGTCGCGATTATTTTACTGCAAGAAAAAGTAGCATATCTTTCTCCTGCTAGACATCGTTCCTGTATGACTATACTGTTGAGCCAATCTCATATGACAATTGAACGATGCACAACTTTGAATCCGTCAACCTTGCTCCCAACCCCTGCAGATGGCAAACCACACTGCTGCCTGCAGGAGATTGAGCAAAAGACACCACCTAGAAAAGACCTTACAGATGTTCCCTTGGATGATGCCGAGGTGACATACTATGTGGACGGCTCATGCAGGAGGGGTCCTGCAGGACAGAATCTAGTGGGGTATGCAGTAGTTTCTGATACCGAGATTTTAGAAGCAAAGTCTTTACCACACAGCTTATCTGCACAAGCAGCAGAACTGATTGCCTTGACAAGGGCATGTACCTTAGCAAAAGGTAAAAAAGCAATGGAAAAATAGAGGCATGATAACATCTACTGGTAAACCAATTAACCATGCGCAGTTTATTTTAGATTTGTTAGACTCTATTCAGTTACCTCAGAAAGTAGCTATTTGTAAATGCGTAGCTCATACCAAGCAACAGGATAGAATTTCAAAAGGTAATGCGAGGGCTGATACAGCTGCAAAACAAGCAGCTTCAGCTTCAGAAGTTTTTCTTTTAAGTGAGGAATTACAACCATCTGAGATTTTAGACTTAGAAATGTTAAAAACAATGCAGACACTTACTACAAATGTAGAAAAACAAAAGTGGATAAGACGAGGAGCAATCCTTGAGAAGGGACTGTACATCTCCAAAGAAAAGAAACCAATCTTACCATCTAACTTGTTTAGATATGCAGCTTTGTTGAGCCATGGGCAGTGCCATGTCTCAACAGGGGGGATGGTACAGTTAGTAAATCAAGTGTTTACAACGTATGGATTTACAAACTACACTAAAAATTTTTGTGCAGCATGCCATGTTTGTAACAAGCATCATGCACAAGGGGCATTGAAACCTAAGCAAGGGAGTTTCCCTATACCACTGTATCCATTTCATACTATCTGTATGGATTTTATAGAACTGAACAAATGCGAAAATAAGAAGTACTGCCTTGTCATTATAGATATGTTTTCCAAATGGGTGGAAGCTTTTCCAACAAAAAATCCAGATGCAGCTACTGTTGCAAAAGTCCTTGTTAAAGAAATTATTCCTAGATTTGGCATACCGGAAAAGATTTATAGTGACAATGGCACACACTTTGTAAATCAAACTATACAGCAACTTACTCGCTATTTCGGGATATCGCTGAAAAACCATTGTGCATACCATCCCCAATCTGCAGGATTAGTAGAGAGACATAATGGGGTGTTGAAGAATAAGCTTAGAAAATTGATTAGTGAGACACAAAAGAACCGGGTGCACTGTTTACCTCTGGCACTGTTGAGCATGAGAACTGTTCCAAATGAAAATTGAAGTTCTGTTTGGGAGGGCATATTATACACCTCAATGGAAACCTCTCATGTCTGCAGAACAGGAGGCTGACAGTTCACTTGCAGGGTATATGAGGCGATTTTTCAATAACAAACTTTTGCAGTTAAATTCTGTTTCAGATAAAGAGCAAACAAAGCCATCGGAAGCAGCAGTAGCCCCAGGCACATGGGTCTGGGTGAAGATAGTGAAAAGAAAAAACTGGAGTTCTCCGAAGTGGGAAGGGCCGTACCAGGTACTACTATCGACACCCACTGCAGTCAAGATCGTGGAGCGAGCATCCTGGATTTATTTGACACACTGTAAACTGGTTAAGAACTTTGAACTGGACAAAAACCGTGTTACTGTTGTACAACGAGAACAAAATGGCCAGGTATAGAGCAAACAGAGTCACAGACCAACCTCAGAAAACTTGCATGATTATTCTGGTAGCTATACTGATAACATTGTTTTTTTTATTGTGGCCTTTCCTTTTTCCTGACACAAAAGTTGAACTGATTAAACGTGATGATCCGAACATAGACTGGCACCCAAACTTTAACACTTATCAGGCAATTACACGTGTGTATGCTGCGACTTTTAATGTTTCAAACTGCTGGATCTGCACAGCCATACCAACAGCATACGGGGGGTTATTAATGACTGCAGTCCCCCTAGGGGTCAATGAGACCTGGGAAAATATGGTTCATGACACAGTAGCTATTAAAGCATATGATAAGGTAGCACTGTATTTGCCTGTGACACAAAAGGGAATTGTATGTTTTATAAGAATGACGCAATTCAAGTGGGTTGGAGCAAGTGCAATGTGACTGTACATTATAAATGTTATACCAAAGCAAACAAAATGGGTGGAACTTGTAGTTCAAATTATGACTCATTTCTTGAGTCCATGCATAAGACTATTAACCAAGTACAACGTAATCCTGTACTTTTTAAACAACTATCTGTAATAGATAGGAAAATGTTTCATGCAGGGCAGCCATTTCGTAACAAAGTAACTACTAAGGTAGTGGATTGTTATTTTGTGTGTGGTAAAAAAGCATATAAATGGTTACCTGAGAATTGGTCCGGCAGTTGTTTTTTTGGGTACCTGGTCCCAGCCATACGACACACTGCAGTTTTGCCTCAGGGAAATATTCGAAATACCCGAGATGTGGCCAAGAAAGCTGTCGGAAAGCCTGAAAATCCAGTGGGACAGATCGAAGCGGGCTGGAAAGACCATCATGCCGTGGGTACCAAACTGATGCACATGGACTTGAGTGATGCTGTTATATCGTGGGCAGGCATATTACCTGCATATGGCGCAGTAAAATCGATTTGGGAGCTGCGAAAACTGTCCAAACTTCTCGAAGTAATGAGTAATGCAACTTTTTCTGCTCTTGAACTGATAACTGATGAACTGAATGCTATGAGAACTGTAGTGCTCCAGAACCGAATGGCTCTTGACTTCACCCTAGTGGCGAGAGGTGGTACGTGTGCTTTAATCAAAGAAGAGTGCTGTGCGTACATACCAGATCATTAACACGAGATAAACGACCACCTTGAGGTGATACAGCAAGTGTCGGCCATGACCAAGCCAGGCCAAACCTTCTGATGGACTTTTTCCAGAATTTGTTTGGGGGGTGGGGTTCCATCCTAATGAACATCTTGATTGCCATTTGTGTGGGATTGCTCCTAATAGGAGCTTGTATTTGTTGTGGTATCCCCTGCATGAAAAAGTTAATCAAAGGATTTATAGATATATCAGTTTCTGAAACTATGTATCAAAGAACTGAACTTGAAGTATTGTTAGAATGTGAAACACTTTCATAAGTTTAAAACTGAATGACTTTCTTAACTGCAAATCCTGAATGGAAGAGGTTAGGAAAAGAAGCAACTGTTTATTCTTTTGAAAATAGAATTAAAAAGTATTAAGAGGGGGGAAATGTCAGAAACATATGTATTAATGTGTGTATGCTTAATGCTAATTAGAAACTAAATAAGTTAACACGTTTTTCATTCTATTTTATATGCACTGTTTTATATACAGTTGAGATTCATATCAGACTGAAAAGATGCATTTTGAAACTGCAGTGTGCTTTCTGAAACTTGCAAGATGCCCTCTGACCTAGTAATTGCTAGCACAGAAATATTCATGTTTATGCCTTTTGGAAATGTACTTGAGAAGCAGGTGGTTATCTGCTAGGTCAGGAGAAAATGAATGAACAATGCTATATTCTGTAAATGTAATGGTTTTAAACAATCAGCTCTGTTCGTAGTATGAGAACATGTGCAGCTGCAGAGGTTTAGAGATAATATAGACAAAGGACTGTTAGAGAAATGAACTACTTGCTTTGTGCTCAAATTAGCCATAGTACCTTGAATGGTAACATTGCATATATCTAACCGGTGGTAGCCAAGGCCACGTTGTTTTCCTTAGGAAGTTTCTCACAAAAATTGATAAATCAGCAGAATATTGTAAAATCAACTATTACTAAATGATGATGACAGAACTTGTGATTCACTACGTCAGCTTGGTAGGCAATGTCTTATTAGAAAGTGTATAAAATTGTTAGCATTTCCTGTTTCTAGTGAGACAAACTCTGTATTAGCACGTTTTTGTTTCCTTGCTGCAAGATTAAAGTGCCTTAACCTGAACCTACCGTGTTTTGATCATTTTTAAAGTATATTTTTCCTTTGACAGTATCCGTCCCAGTGACACCCTTATGGAGGGTGTTTGTATCAGCTGGTGAATCAATCATGGCCCCTAGTTTGTAGTCGTCTGCAAACCTATTCAGGGTAAGTCCTTCTGTGCTAGTCTGTACCTCAGAGAAGCATATACCAAACATGAGGGGCCCTATGACCGAGGACTGGGGGTCACCAACTGTAACTGATTTACAGTAGGAACTAGGGTATGCTACCCTCACTGTGTGGGTTCTGTCCGTGAGCCATTTTGCATAACATCTCGTGACGTAGGGGTTGATGTGCAGATGGATGTGTATGTTGACAATACCAGAATGGGGAACGGTGTTGATAGCCTTTGAGAGGACAAGGTAGGCTGTGTGGACCTCTTTACCCTCATCTACTGCCTTGGTAACTGTCTCAAAGGACTCCACCAGGTTTAGGAGTCATGGTCTGGCCCTAATAAATCCAAACTGGGTGGGATCAAAGGTTTGGAGGCCACCAATGTCTCTGTGAATGAGATCCATGATGATGTGCTCCATAGCCTTGCAGAACAGTCTAGTCAGGCATATAGGGCAATATTTCCCCTAGTCCATTGTGGCGCCACCTTTGTGGAGTGTGATAACTGTTGCTGTGCGCCATTCAGGGGCCACAATGCCTGATGCAAGGCTATTAGTGAATTTGGTGCCCAAATGGGGAGCCATTTTGTTCTAAAGTTCGTGTAAATCGCAGCCTGGGATGTTGTACAGTCACATGGATTCTGTGTTCCTGGCTTTAGAGAGTGCAGCTTTGAACTGCGTAGTTGTGACCACAGGGACTCTGCATTGTTCCTGTATAGATTTGGGCCCTTTAGGGTGTGAGAGGGGTGTAAAGTTAGTCCTGAACCTATCTGCCAGGATGTTGCCAATATCAGTCGGTTCTGTAATGTTCGTGCCTAACTGCTGTATGTCAGAGCAGATGTGGGTATCGCCATCGAGAGTAGTGACATACCTCTAGAACACTTTATGGTAGTCCTTGGAATGAGTTGCAGTAATGTTTACGTAGCTAGCTTTGGAGGATGTGATACGATTCCTACTGAGGCTGAACAGGGTGCTACCCCACTCATGGGATTGTACTCTACTTTGCAACAGTCTCCTCCTTCTGTTGTACATTATGTCCATGGCAGTGGACCACCAGAGTGGCGTCCATTTTCTGGTGGGTACCGTCATGGCTCTGTTTGGGATAGCATAATCCATGCAGTCGTGTAAGTGCTAATTAAGTGCAGTTGTGTATGATTCAGCAGTTGTAACTGTATTGTCCATCTGCACGGGTGTCATGACATTTACTACTGCTGTCATAAGAAGCCTGAAGTTGGCTTTGTAGAAATATTGTACTTTGTTTTCTGTAAAGGGTGTGGTGCCGGGATGTGGATAACAAGGGTGATTAGCGTACGTTCGGATCTGACCAACGAGGAGATAACCCCAGGTGTGGAACACCAGTCACACATGTTGTTAATGTCCAGGTCTAGGATATTGTTTGCCCTGGTGGTGGTGTGGATAGGTTGATCCAGCCGATCCAGCCGATTGGAGGTTATGAATCCTAGAACGCGTTGGCCTAATGTGTCGGTACATGACTAGGTATCCCAGTTAATGGTGGGGTAGTGTCAGTCGCACATCAGTAGTTTCTGTTTGAACCCTACATTCCAGTACACCAAGAAGTGAGGGCCGTTAACCATGGGGTATGGTGTGGAATCTGTAGCAAGCTACAATTTGTATTGCAGTTATGGCCACAGTTAGTTGCACTTGGATTACCTCTGATGCATTGTGCTAAGCAAACAGCCTGGAGGTGTGTATATATCCTTGGGAAATATGGACACAACTCTGCCGTGGGTGTTCTGGTCCTGGTTACATGACTGAAAGGTGTGGTCTGAGTAATAGCCTGTTAGTGCAGGGGTGTTCTCAGGATCCTAGAAGCAGGTCCCAGTCACTGCAGAGATATCAAAGTGGTCCATTACAAGGAGTGCCTCGGGTGAGTGCGTTTGAGTTGAAGATGTCAAGCATTGAGTAGCATTACCCTCAGGTTTTGCTTGCCTGTTCCTGTTATGGTGGTGAATATGTTATTTGAACTGTGCCTAAAATAGGCACTATAGGAGCAGCAAGAACCTTAGATGTTATTCGTAATCCCAGGGCCGACAGGTGCAGGCCATCTGTGCCAAAGCATCATGTTCTGTCGACCATGTCATTCAAAGCAGACAGATACTGGATACCCTTGGAATGGGACCAGAAGCATAGCCAACTGTTGAAGTGAATAATTCAGTCCTTGTACTGCGTTATCAGTCTGGACGAATGCCGAATGCTTCTCAGGGCTAGGGCAATACCTGCCTGGGCTACAAGATCGGAGAGCTATTCCATGTCGCTGTACATGTAGTCCAGGAAGTTACATCTCAGGGCATTCACACTAACATGGAGAATGACACAGTCATATTGTACCTGTTGAGGAGTGACCTGAGTGCATAGGTTATGTTGTGGATCCTGTTACCTGACAGCCAGCTGAAAGTGACTATCACCTTGTGCAGCCTGCTGAGTGGGACATCAGTGTGACCACCTATAGAGTCACCTATGACTAGTGTGTTGGGTACGTTATATTGCCCTATTGGCTGTAGTTGATGGGCACACTGATTCTGTGGGCTATAAGTAATTGGTGTTGTGTTGGGTGATGGGGGATGCCTGCATTTCTGCTTTGGAGTTCTCTGTTGCCTAGACAGAGTAGTATTGAGAGGCTCCACAAATGTTGTAGTCTTACTATGTGTGGCCTGTGGTGGTGGAGATCTAGTGAGACTATGTGATGAGTGTGGTGTGGTGCAAACGTTTAACATCCCCACATGATTGTCAGGTTCATTCTGGGTTGGAGAGAGCTTTACCTCCAGCATGGCTACATATGTGCATCTCCCACAGGTTGTAGTGTTGTATGTTAGGAGGGGAGCATTGACTGTGTACACGAGACAATTTCTATATTGCCTCATGATGCCCATATTCATCATATAGACAGGCGATAACACTGGGAATTGACACTTGGATATGCCTGAATATTTAACTATTTCCCACTAGATATGTGAGGAAAGTGTGTACAACAGCTGTTTTACTCTAAGCAAGCGGGAAATGTAAGTACAAACAGTGTTTACCTGTAGGAAATGAGGAGGATTTAGTGCTATAGTAATTAGTAGCTCATGAAGTGCTTACATGTTCTGAACAAGTGCTGGGCATGAATAAGCAATACAGATAGGGTGTCGGATAACATAAACACACTGCTCCCCCAACAGGTACACAATCACATATCCATGAACACTACAGAGCCCCTGTAACCATAACTATGATGGTACAAGGTGCACTCAGGCTGCATGTGACCTGTCCACATCCCTGGTTGTATCATACACATATTGCAAAACAGTTTGCTCTACACGTACACATCATGTAAACATAGCTTCATGTCAGTCTGTGGAAACACTGAATGGTGCACACCAACAGTTATCACAACCCACAAAGTGGAGACACCACTCATAATGGGAGGCATTGCACTATTACCCTGCTGAGTCTGGTCTGAAAGTCCATGAACCTTAATCAATGTATATGTTGTTAGCAGTACAGATGTAGATGACAGTATGGATGATTTCACACTGCAAATCATACCTGTGACAGGTCATAGGACATCATCACCCATACTGTGTTCCACCTACACTCAGTATACTAGATGCACCTTTGTATGTCACAGGATTGTTCTGCCAGTGGACTGTTGACAGAACCAACACTACAAAAGGTGTCTGAGTGATATGTGCATATCACACCAGTGGCAGCTACAGTAAAAAAGGGTTAATTTGTTGTACTCCCCCTCATTATAGCCCATACCACACAGACAAATGGGAGGCATCTGCGTATATAAGTATGTGAATGGCTATGACCTAGGAGCAATAGCTGACTCAGTGTTGTGGACAACATACAGAATGGGCTTTGTGGGTGAGGTGTGTGACATATGTGCACAAACTGACAGCTGCATATTGCATTGTCACCGCTAGGTTAATAACCCTGTACCCATGAACTACCATCTAGGCAGTGGTCAACATAATGGACACTGTGTGTAAGGGATGGTGCTGTGCAGTTTACCTCCCTGAGCTAGTGACATCTCCAAGCCTATTAGGTAGTCATAAGAGGCAACCCTAGTCATGACAGGGTGCCATCCATGAGCATGGAGATCAATGTACAGCCATACTCATCACTCAAGTGACCAATATCGGATCACATATCACCTTTAAGGGGTATTGACCATGTTTGGATGGGCGACACCAGCCTTCACAATCCTCATCTCCACTATGTAGCATGATGCCTACCCTGCATAAAGACACTTCCAACACTGTGATGTTGGACATGGTACACATACATATCCTGATCTGAAATACATACGTCATGGACATCCACCTTCCTAGTACAAGGATTGCCACATGCTGGACAGATCCTTGTGCCATACACGTTACATACTCCTACCATACTATGCAACCCTGTCCAGCAAAGCTGCACATTTCACCTCTGTCAGACATGGTGTGATGACCGCATGGTAGATGTATCATTAACCGTCTGGATCAGTTATGTGGCACTGCTTCACCTGGCGCAGGAAACATGGCTGTCAGCTACAGCTAGAAAACCTTACATCCTATGCTCATACATGGCCCAGGGCATACAGACTACTATATGACCTTGGCCGTACATGCTATAGTTGATAACCATCTCTGCAAATACCATCCGGCTAGCCATTGTCCCATGTGTATCACATGTGCAGCACAGACGATACGTGGCAGGATGTTGAACTGCTGTACAGTGCCATGAAGATGTATATGGCAAAACACATGCATGTAAAGGCTTCCATGTGCATGTCTGCGTTGTCACAGGTCATGTCCATTAAGGCAGTGTGTGTGCTGATATGTGACATATACACAGCATTAAGGTCGACAGCATTAATGTGGACACATCCAGGCATATGCTGATAGGTAAGAACACCAGTACAGGCAAACAGACATGCCCACATCAAGACAGCATCCACATGGAGTATGAGCAATGTAATCAGGTGACACACATATATGGTGATAATATCCAATCCCCAGTGGTGTCAGTGAAGATTTGCAACTGTTCATATGTACTATATGTAATACATATGTATGTGCAGCTGTATCTCTGTGCATCTCTGAGATACTGTGACCTGTCTCCACCATTATGTCTTCCAGATATGCCTCGAGCAAGGCTCCCAGCCTATACCCGCTTGGAGGATGAGGCCCTTATACCTTACCTCCAAGACAACTATGATGTCTTGTTTAGCCATGTGTCACAGCATGCACAGCAGCATGATGACCTGTGGCAGGAACTTCGCAGGAGGGTTAATGATGTAGGTGGCCATAACTGCACATACCAGCAGGTGTGCAGACACTGCATGGACCTGATCAGACGTGCGAAACAGCGTGTGAATGCAATCGCCAGGGAACAAGGTGCAACAGGTGGTGGGCCACCAACCCATCCCCCACTCACACATACTGAGGAGCTACTGGCCAACCTGGGGACACCATCAGAACAGCATCCACAAACCCTAGCTGCCACCGTGGAGGTGGGTGTCTTTCAACCACTGAGCCTGGAGTTGCCTGGTAAGTCACTACTGCACATATAACTATTATATCCTATTTAGTTGCATGTGTCACTGTACAATATATAATGTAACATCATATGCAAGACATGTATACACACATGCCGCATACTATAGTATGCTACTCTGTGTATGCACACATGTGCATACTCCATTGTATATCCTATTGTACTGGCAAATGTGTTAACATGCACATTTCACCCTGTAGCTGTCATACAGTCGTGGATAATGATCATACTGCTGTGTCACCCCTATATAGGTACCTCTGGCTTTCCACAGAGACAGCAGGCCATTGCAGGTGAGACAGTTATAAGTATCAGGCATGCTAATGCACAGATCTATTCACCATGTGGCCAGTTAACACATGTATACATAATGTATGGACCGGTCTCAATATACAGGTCGCATCTTTAATCCATCACACTGGCTACCCATGTGCAATACTTACAAACTAAGTGAAACACTGACATGAAACTACAGAAACTGTCATTGCTAGATGTGTGGACAGCTGTGCATACAATGGTGGAGGTGTTGTTCAATGTAGGAATATGTGTTATACATCAGAACTACACATGTGGGGTATACAAACAGTACTACACAGTGAGCTGGAGTATGGGTAGCCCACAGTATTCATCATTGTGGAATATGCCCCTGCAATGAGTGCACACATTGTGATGTGCCATCTGACATGTCCATGACATGTAGTGGTCCGGCTGCAACATTGTCTCACTATCCCATAAAACATACCCCACATACCAAACATACAACCCTTTGTCTGCATAATCCTGTGGACAGTGGAGTATCTGACATCTATGGGTGTATGTCATATGGGACAGCACAGACATGTGAGATAGACGGCCATCACAACTGTTTGGCCAACACATGTTCACACATGACCATGGAGGATGGCCAGAGACATGTAGCAACACACAGTAGATGTGATCTGTTTGTGTGTACACCCTGTTGTACATTGGCTACACATGGTCCAACTATAGCCTTTGTTGAATGGTTATATTGCAGATGTGGAACACTGGACATTGTACAAGCCTGTACAAAGCTTGTGGAGGCGTCACTTAATTCGACTACATAAGATGCGTTGAACATCATGACTGCATCACAGCATGACAGTAGTCACCTGTACAGCATCCACATACATACACAGACAACCACATCAGGCCACAGATACAGTATATTTCCCTTGCTGCTGTTGGACATCACTGTCAGCCATGCACCTCGTGTGTGTGGTACACAAATGTCATGTGGGACATGGTGTACTGACAAGTCTGCCATGTGTGGACATGGTTGTCAGGCAGCTAAGATATGTTAGCAGATGTGCAGGGGTGTCATCCGTATGTCCTTCGGTGACCTGTCACACATTACACATCATGGTTTAGTGTGTATACACCTCAGCGACGTGGCTCACAATCCACAGTATATATGTATTGTGTATGCACACAGTCATGGCTATGCACTATGTGTGTAATCCACACTGTATAGCAATAGAGACGCCTCATGATTCCATGCAATGGCACTGTGTCTGTACTTCACACTGTATAGCAATATAGATGCCTCATAATACCCTTCAATGGTCATGCCCATCTGCTAAAAGTGCATTTTATCTGTAGGGCATACAGACAACACTGCAATGTGACACCATTACACCACTGTACATGTGTCAGGACACCATTGTGTCAAACATGTATGCATGTCAATGCACACGTCAGCAGATTACATGTCATACTACATGTTAATGGCAAGGTCATATGCCTCACATCAGCCATGTGTACTTTTAACCTGTGCTGGTCCACATGGTGTAACACAGGGATGTATGCTTACTACCATGATTGTGTGAAATGCATGGCTTCTGCTATGACACATGCTTGCTGTTGTATGCAAACTAGGGATGTATGATAACTACCAGTATTATTGTCTGAGCTGCATGCCATCTGCTGTATCACATGCGTGTTGCATGCCTTCTGTCAAATCACATGCATGGTGTGTGCGTGTGTGTGTGTGTGTGTGTGTGTGTGTGTGTGTGTGTGTGTGTGTGTGTGTGTGTGTGTGTGTGTGTGTGTGTCCCTGTATTGTAATGTAGAGTCTTTGTTTGCCTTCACAGGTGATGTAGGTGCATTACCCTCCTGTGGTCCATCTGATGTTAGTGTCCCCACAAACTCTAGCAGTGATGATGAACATATGCTTGAGGCACATGCAGGGTTGTCAAGGGCTGAATCTGTGCCATTGGTTGCCATTCCACCTATATCCCCCTCATCCCCTCACACAGTTCTCATGCCAACACATACCCCATCACCAATGGCCATAGAGGAAGGACAGTTAGCATGTGGTAGCTTGGAAGAGGAACGTGTGGTGGCTATGGAAGGTGTGTATTAACACCATGGTGTCAGTCAAATGACTGGAGATGTGCCACACAGGCATGTGGCCAGTGCTGCTCGTAGGAGGACCTCTGGCCGACATGCCCCTGCAGGACAGAGCGCAGCAGCTGGTGTCACCAGACGCATGTTTCAGACTGTAATGGCAGCACAGGCACGTGCTGAATGGCAGAACAGAGAAGGGCAGAGGCTTCAGAGGGCTGCTATCCATTCTTTAAATGACAACATCCAGGCATTGGCAAATGCTCAACAGCAGATTGCTGATGTTTTGGACAGATGATTGGGTGACATGGTTGGAATCCTTGACCATGTCATGACAATCCACGAGCGTGAGCTGTCTGTGCTGGAACATCTGTTAGGAGTGAGCCATAGGGCACGTGGACGTAGGCCAGCTACATCACCTGGTGCAGGTCTACATAAATGAGCTAACTCACATGCCCGCTCCCATAGTGGCGATAGCAGCAGCAGTGCAGCTGGTGCTGCGCTGTCCACACCAGGACACAGCAGGCCACATGGACGTAGCCCTGGATGGTCCCAATGGGGACACGGTTCCAGTGGACATGTGTCATCGGACAGTACCCAATCTGTACCTCTGCCTGGTAGTGCCCGTGCAACCCCTGGCAGGCACAGGTCAAGTGTCCGTGGCCGGACACCGTGAGCTGTAAATCCTGGTCTGTACAGTCTGGAGCTGTCAATAATACCCCTGTGTAGGCCAGACACATGGCAGAACTGTGTGCACACTTACACGCACGCACACACCAGAAACATCTGTAGGGCACCGCAACACTCACATGCATAACAACCACACATGGCCAGTTAGATCACAGGCCCTAACCCACACACATGATGTCATCCACTGGTGCAGCCGAGGCCCCTGGCAAACATTATCACCCTGTGCATATAATGATGCATGTGCCACATCCCTGTCATCCACACCACCAGTGCAGGGACATGCTCATATGGTCTGATGCACGGGGTGAACAGAATAGGAAGATAAGTGTAGATTCCAATTATTGTGTACTGTTGACACGCAGCAGACATACCATGTAGTACAGGTTTAGAATGCATTGTTTTCTGTTCACAGTATGTGTCTTGGTAACAACAGTAACAGCATGTTGGTAATGATGTCCTGCTTCCATCCTTCAGGTCTAATTGCATGTGCTGTTGAGTACCAGTGTTAGCAGTTTCCCATGTGTAAATGTGGACTACTCACAGGCATGTATGGCAATACCAGCATGCTATACATAGCTTCAACCTCACTGTTAGAAAGGCTGACATTCCAAAGATGTCTACACATCTACTGATCCAGGAGCATGTGAGCTGTGTACTAAGCTACAGTGGCTAGAGACGTGACATCCATACCGGGTGACATCACAGGTACAGTTACATGGAGCGGGGAGTTTACATAGCGGTCTAGCTGATGACAAGGGTAGAGGCCAGTTGATAGCTTGAGGCCTCACTGTGTAGCAGTAATACACATTCACATTACAGGATGAGAACACACAACTACACACACACACACACACACACACACACACACACACACACACACACACACACACACACACACACACAGGTATTCGCACACATGTATTCAGACACAGTAACACCCCCACACTCAAGGGGTCAACAACACTGTAACACACACACACACTTGATAGTGTTGAGGTGAGGACCCCTGCCTATGTGGTAATCACCATTACAGTACTGTGCACCCACATGATGCGACACAGAGAATGAACATGTACAGGTAGTCAGTAATGCCTAAGATCGACAGCATCAACAAGGTAGTAGATTGCATCACCTGGAGGGGTTAGGGTTCCTATCTGTTCACTATGGTAACATACATCCTCACTCCATGGACCAGACAGCCATACATACATACACACACACGCACACTGTGGAGTCCACAATTGAATGCACCTATGTCATACACATACAGATAGCTCACATGTGTGTGATACACACCCCACCCCTGCCTATGTCTTGCTTTCTGCACTGCAGTATGTATAGATCTCTACAACAGTGTACAGGGGTGTGTAACAATTGGGATGTATTCCCCACCATACGTGGCATATATGGACACACAAGTAAACACACATGGCAGTACTGTGAATCAAACACCTGCTTTCTTATGATATGTATGACAGACATGCAGCAGTATTGCCCGCATTACAATGTGTACCGACGCTACCTTTGGCAAATGTGCTGATATATGCACACGGGAGGTCTTAAGTGTTACAGGTGTCAAGTGATTTACAGTCAGTGACACCCTGACCGCTGTGTAGGTTGTATGTCTTCCCCTTCAATTAACAGAAACATAGCTTAGTGTTTGCGCATGTTATGGTAAGATGGTTTGTGACACACCTGTGAGCTGTCTTCAGCAAACATCCATCTGCAAAGTTGGCCCACCACTTTATGTCCACACATCTGTCCATACCTGATGTACATCTTACCGTACTGTCAGTATTTCACCATATACAGTTGGCAGTGATGGGGCTGCATTGCAACTGCATGTTGTAGTAAGACACAGATCACCTGCAAACATCAGCTACTGCACACGCATGGTAGCTGAATGCACACCACTACATGTACATGTGTGTAGGTTCTACATTCCTGTCATTTAGCCATGTTTGTAGGCATTGCAATTGGTGGACATGTGTGATGACATACATGACACATGGACTGTTGTATGATATGATAGTTGTCATGGGTAACCAGTACAGAGGGAATGTTAACTCAGTCAACATTGCTATCACACCTTATGTACTGTTAGCATTCAACAACCATGAACCTACTTTCCATGTGCATGTGTGTAATTGCTGTAGCCACCTGTCTGCATGAAGGACAGCAACAGCTATGCTATGTACACATGTGTTTTTGTGTGTGTGTGTGTGTGTGTGTGTGTGTGTGTGTGTGTGTGTGTGTGTGTGTGTGTGTGTGTGTGTGTGTGTGTGTGTGTGGCATGTACATATCCATGGCAGGTACATGTATGTCATATCCAAACATGAGTGTGTTTACTGGTGTACAGCAACAGTCATCTGTTACAGCTGTATATGACTCAGGGCCCCTGTTATGTGTACAGCCGACCTGGTTATGAACAGTGGTATCATTGCATTGCATAACACATGATGCAACTGTGTCAGTACATGGGTAGTCTGCACAGTTTCTGTAGAGCTAGGTACAGTCCACTGGTCATGGGTCACATGGTGTTGTACTAATATATGTTCTGCCACATGTATGGATGTGTGCTGCTGGTCCAAGGACATGGTGATGTCTGAGGGCTACATCCTAGAATGCGGCTTTTGACACTGTGATCTGCACCTGACACATCTGTGATGGCTTTTGAGGGTGTACTGGTCAGTACATGTGAGTGGCCTTCATGTACATGGGGACACCACCACCTGGAGTGGTCTGTAACAGTGTTATGGCCCACATGTCTGTATCCGAGGTATATGGTGGTAGTGCTATTGTGCACAACTGAGCCTTCAGCCAGGTGTTCCTCACTGTATAGATGTCAGTATTCCCCATTGTTGGATCTAGATTGGCAGCTGTGATTACAAACGCTACACATCTAGCACTGTTTAGCATACACATACAATGCAGTTGTCCTCTAGGTGTCAGGGTGTTAACCTGGTCTCAGGACATTCGTCTATGAATGGCACTATATGGGCGAAGTAGCCACTCCTGGCAGGACATCACCATGGGTGGTATTAGTGTGCCATGTTTAGATTGATACATCTAAGGTGACGGACAGCAGCAGACATTGTGTAGAAGACCGGTGTCAGATATATGTAGTGCAGCGTTCATGCTAACAATGACAACTATCGACACACTGTGCCCTTCCGTGTTTAGAATCAGAGTGCATACAAAACAGCCCTTTGTTACTAAGTGTGTGAGCATGTCCAGTATGACGTTGTATAGATGGGCACATAGTGCATTCCAAATGTACGTGTGCTACTACATGTGTGAGCATGCCCAGTGACACCTTGTGTCGGTTATGTGCCTCTATGTGTATGGGCATGGCCATTGTAACCCTGTATAGAGATAGTGGCCGTCCAAGCAACAGATGGCCATACCCCACTTCAGGATGGATTCCTACATTGAACACACTGGTTCACAGGTATGTACATCGTAACTGCCAGCATCCATGTTGATGTCCACATTCCTAGAAGGTCATAGTGACAGTCTTGAAAGGTGTAGTGTCTGTGGTGCGTCTCGTATCTATGTAGTGTTGTAATAATGGTCCATAGATAGGCAGTTGTCCTGATCACACCACTGGCATGTGTTTGTCTCCATCTGCCTGGGGACAGTAATATGCTTTTAGACTGCTCACACTCCATACAATCCCTATCGGCGTCTTTTCCATTGCTGATGATGTTACCCACCTAGAAGTATGCCTCTGGGAGTGCTGTGTCCCAGTAATCAGTGCGTTCTGTAACTGCGTAATGCTGTAGTATGATAAGGTAGTTAGGTCTGTGTTCTAATCCCAGCCATGCCACTTGTGCGTGTGTGTGTGTTTCCATCTGCCTGGGGACAGAAAAATGCTTTTAGACTGCTCACACTCCATACAATCCCTAGCAGCGTCTTTTCCATTGCTGATGATGTCACCCACCTAGAAGTATGCCTCTGGGAGTGCTGTGTCCCAGTAATCTCGGTAGTGCATTCTATAACTGCATAATGCTATAGTGTGATAAAGTAGTTAGGTCTGTGTTCTAATCCCAGCCATGCCAACTGTGTGCATGTTTCCATCTGCTTGGGGACAGAATAATGCCTTTAGACTACTCATACTCCATACAATCCCTATTGGTGTATTTTCCATTGCTGATTATGTCACCCATCTAGAAGTATGCCTCTGGGAGTGCTGTGTCTCAGTAATCTCGGTAGCACGTTCTGTAACTGCATAATGCTATAGTGTGATAAGGTAGTTAGGTCTGTGTTTTAATCCCAGCCATGCCAACTTGTGTGTGTGTGTGTGTGTGTGTGTGTGTGTGTGTGTGTGTGTGTGTGTGTGTGTGTGTGCGTTTCCATCTGCCTGGGGCCAGAATAATGCTTTTAGACTGCTCACACTCAATACAATCCCTATCAGCGTCTTTTCCATTGCTGATGATGTCACCCATCTAGAAGTATGCCTCTGGGAGTGCTGTGCCCTAGTAAACATGGTAGTGCGTTCTGTAACTGCATAATGCTGTAGTGTGCTAGAATAGACAAGTAGGTGTTCTATTCCAAGGCATGACATGTGTGTGTGTTTGGCAGTCATATCCTATGTGTTGGTATCTGTGAGTGGCTAGCTCCTGGATGTGTTGAGCGTGTTTTGTTGTTTTCCTATATAGTGTCCATAAATGTCACAATCGCCCAAGAGACTGGGTTGGCAAAACATACACATACATTTGCCAATAGGTCTGGTGAGTAAATGTCAGCAGCCCTAATCTTACCCGTAATACAGTCTGACCCGTGTGATGCAACAAAACACACTTGCCTTGATAGTAACACCAGTACATAATGCATGAGGCACATGTGGTTTCCTTGTCATTCTTGTCTAATGCTTTGGTGTCACGTGGTCCGCTGTTGTGATATATATTCTATATCTACGTATTTGTGTGTACATGTATATGTGTGTGTGTGTGTGTGTATATATGTATGTATATATATATATATATATATATATATATATATATATATATATATATTTATATATATGTGGACATTAGCACACATAAATCTACATGATGGAATACATGTCCTATATTGTTGAATGCCTGTGCTGGATGATCTGTACGTGATCACCTCAGACGTATGTATATCTGCCATGGCTTAGTGGTAAAGCACATCGTCTGTAGTGTGCAGGGTCCCGGGTTCGAGGTGTGTAGAGACCGGTTATTTTGTTGCTGGGAAGAGCAAGAGGCATTGAATACGGTGATAGTAAGGTGCTTTTAACCAGTTGTGTGCGGATCTGTGGGACAGTAAGCAGTGGTTATTATTTTGGAGGCTCAGTATGGGTCATGTAACTATGCATTAGAAGACAATACTATGCAAACAAGGTGGAAAATAGTGAATCCTGTTTATCCCCAGGGTGTGATGCAGATCCCAAGAGTGTATGTGTATAGATAGCCAGGTGCAGGACTCGAATATAGGTGAAAGCATGGGGGGGTGTCAGGCATACTGTACGTACATTGGAGCCCTGTGTCTCGGGATTGCTCCTGCCTTACCATGCCTAAGTTAGGGGTGTGTCTATACCTGCCTAGTGCAATTGGAAGGGACAACAGCAGTAGGAGACTAGTCAAGGTGAACAAGCTGTGCAAACAGGTGATAATTAGCACAATCAGCAGATTACAGGCCCAGCCCAGCCCAGAACACTACAATAAAGTGAGCAAGCACCATACACATGGGTTTTTTCCACACTCTACACCACCGGTGTATACATGCGGGGAAATTTTACGAAACAATCCAACAAAATGAGAAGGGCTGCAGCAGGCAACATAGACCAACATGTGCAGGAGGCTGAGGGTGGTGAGGATGTGAATGCTGTCGAACAACCCTCAGTGAGTAGACAGAGAAGACTTTACAGACCCAGGGTAACCTACCAGGGGCTACATGAGCTGGAGATAGTGGAGCGCTATGGGGTGGACAGAGACCTCCTACGGCAGATTGTTGAGCTGTGCCGGCCACACCTGACACATCGAACAGGCTGAGGGAAACCCATCCCAGTGGATACCAAGGTATGTGTAGGCCAAGGTATACTAGCCACAGGTACCTCCCAAAGCACAACTGGGGATATCATGGGGATCTCACAGGCATCTGCATCCAGAGTATTCCACCAGTTCCTAGATGACATGTCACCACATGCCAGTGAGCACGTACATTTCCTCAACACATGTGAGGTGTTGACCAGCAATATACGTCTCTCCCACCAAATGGCAGACTACCCTGGAGTAGTGGGTGCTATAGCCTGCATGCACGTATGCATCAAAGCACCACCCGGTCAGCGGGGTAGGGCCTACATTAACCACAGGGGCATCCCCTCCATCAACTGCCAGGTCGTATGCGATGCCCAGGGCATTATACTGAATGTGTGTGCTGGCTGCCCTGGAAGCTATGACGATTCCAATATATGGCATCTGACACAGCTGTACCACACCTTTGCCAATATAGACATCCCCTACGGTCACCTAGTGGGGGATGCTGGGTACCCACTGGAGCCGTGGCTGATGACAGCCATCAGAAATGCACACACACCTGAACAACTATGCCATAATAAGGCACACGCACAGGCAAGACATATAATTCAGCATGTGTTTGGGATGCTCAGGTCACGGTTCCAGTGTCTGGACACATGTGGTGGAGCCTTGCAGTATTCACCAGCTACATGCACCCAAATTGTTATGGTATGTGCTATGCTACACAATATGATTCTGCAGAAACAATTGCAGCAGGAACAGCATGGGGCAGGGCCACACAGCCCCCCACCAATGCCAAGGCCTGTACAGGCACTGAGTGAATCGGAGGAGGAACTACCTGAGCTGGACCCAGTAGGTGAAAGGAGGCGTGCCCAGTATGACCTGGCCTTGGCAAAGAGGCAACATATAGCATATGCACTGACACAGTAGGTACCCAGGGAATGTCAACCTCTCTGACTCACACAGGCAGTAAAAGGGATGCCAAACATGACACTACCTGTGCTCAGCCATGTATAGGAAGTGCACTGTGTGCATCCAACATAGGCTGCCCTCCAGCACCATCCTCAGGTCTGGCACACCCTCAAGGTAAGTCAATCAACCTACCAATTGGCAGTTGTATTAGAATGTGTTTTTACCTGTAGCTATGGTATGGATGTGAGCATGCAAGGGAATTTGGTGGCCAAATGTTAGGGCAGCGGACAGTATACATCATAGTGGCACCATGACAGCTGTAGCATATACTGTGGTCACAATAGTAGCCAGTAGTACACAGGGTGTCCTAACCCACTGCGGGGTATGGGCTGAACATCATGTGTGTCCATACAGCCCACACAAGTCTCAACCAGCTGGACAGGTGTAGACCAACACAGACAAATGCTGTACAATGGCCTTTGAATATGCCCAATGGATGACCCTCCCCCCCCCACAGACACACACAGACAGACCACAGCAGGTCAGGCAGTTGGATGTAGGTTGTGAAGGCTAGGATGTCTGAAACCAATATGTTGGTAATTAAAGCTAGCATCTGGAGTACACTGGTATGCCTCTAGCCAACACATTAGTTAGGTCCACACACTGAAATGAAGTACCTGACATACCAGTACAGTAGTAGCAAAAGTGTGCAACGGTCAGCTTTGCCCCCCCCTTCCAACGTAAACATGTAACAGTCATATGTGCTCCCTCCCGGTGCTGTGTAGGAATGTGGATACAGTTGGATGTCCCCTCACGCTGTGCAGAAATGTAGCAACAGTCAATGCCACATGACTGATGGATACCCTGCAGACACAGCATGCCACCTGTCAGTGTACAACGCAGGGGTTGGCACCACAGTACTAACTACCTGGACATGTAACACATGCGATCCAGTTGACTATACTGGGCATGCTCAAACACATGAAGGTATGAAAGTAATGTCAGTCAACAACATGCGTAACGGTCATACTGGGCATGCTCACACACTTAAACACAAGACAGCCAGGTCTGCAAACACCAGTGGTCCAGAGATATTTGCCGGTACATTGCTATACTGTTGGATGACTGTGCTGTATGGTATGTGTGTGGTACTGTCTATTGTCTGTAAATTTTCCATGGTGTATTAGTAATTCAGATTAGCTGTGTGCACAGGGTGTTGCTACCAACACTTGCAAAGGACGGTTCTTCGTTTGCGGCCAGAACAAGGCCAATGGATGCGGAGTGAATAAGGCACATTGCAGCAGTTGGGAGCAGTTGTGCATGGGTTTGCGCAGTGTTAAGCACTGCTGACCTCTGGTTACAGCTTCTTATACTTGTTTAGACTCCACATTTCTTTAACAGTGCAATACTCGCATACTGGTAGCCAAACACGCTTACACCCACTCGCTCCCTCACTTGCACATGCACCGACATTGGTGTTTGCATTTGTCACTCACGCTGGGTGGGCGCGATCCCTTGTGATGCCTATTACATTGGCTACATGATTACAGTATTGGGTATGGCTGACCATTAGGCAATGGCATGGCGTTCGACTGTATGGAATCGGCGGCCTGTCCAGTGAGTTAATCATATTATATGCGTGTTCCTCATACAATCTGCTCCCATCTGGCTGATACATGGGAACTGATACTCTGCAATGCAGACAAGTAAATGTGTTTTGGGAACCACATTTGTCTGTCGGGTCATGCTGCCGCATACCTATTGTAGGTTTTCCACCTTTTAAATTATCCGAAGTGAGACTTTAGGATTAACACCTTTCCCACTTTGCGTGGGACAGTCCCTCATTGGGCATATGTGTCATGCAAGAATACTCTAGGCATAGCAAATGTCCTGATTACAGGACAATATTATATTCTATGTTTCTCTAATAGTTGCATGTAACAGTTATTGCATAAATGTCACTTCTATATGTTATGGGAAGTAGCATAAGCAACTTGACTGCTGCTAGACTAAGCTTTGATTTGTGCTAATACATATATTTCTGTACTATGCATGGCTGTAGGTATGTTCTGACCTGGTATGTCTGACATTTCTACGGAGCAGGTCCCACTTTGGCCATTTGGAAAGGTGGCAGCCCTATAGGACCTATATGTAGAGATGTCAAATTTGGCAAGGCAACACATACCCACAGCCAGTAGAAAATTGACTACTTCACCAGTTTGCATAAGTAAAGGTTATTCTTGTAGCATTATAGTTGCTAATACTGTTTCTTATAACATCTAGGTGTTTCAGATACAACAAAATCGTTTTATGCAACCACTACAGACAATATATGGATTCTTTCCCCGAAATAACAGGCCATGTGCTATAATAACATTCATTTTGCAAGACACAACTGCCCAGAGGGGTGTGTCCCTCACAAAGGCGAACAGGTGGTAACCCCAAACTATTATGCTATCATCTACCTAAGGTAGTCGGCAGAATATGCATTTTCCATCACTAGCAGACCTCACATACGAATGGGGGAAAATGAACACTGCATCAGGGGCACTGCAAAACACCCTCAGGGACACATTTAGATGATTGGTTCTATTAACCTGACAAATTGACAGTTACAGGACATGTGTATTCATTCACATTTGTCGAGGTACATGCTGTTTATGACTCATAAATGTTGTCATTAGTCATTACTTGTATTCCGCCACCTGTCCACCTAATATCACTAGTTCTGGAAGTGTTTAGTTAGGACTGTGTTAGATTCTGATTTGTAATCACAGACGTCTATGATAATCGGGTACAGGGCACTGATATAGTCCCTATGTGTTCCCCCAATGGCTTACGGACTATCCAGTAGATGTGCTCTACAGGTTTGGGAGGTATGGGCATCTGCTATGCCCACATAGGAATATTAATTACTTCCACAGGGCGGGCCTAATACATCTCTTCCAACCAACACC
>NC_056727.1:681179599-681469599 GCF_019279795.1 Protopterus annectens | reverse complement strand
GGTTGTGAGGACTACCCTAGCATTTTTCACCTTCCACATGCTGTACATGCAAATACTTATCTTTCATGACATGGTAGGTAGACCCGTGTAATACCTGTTCATCTTTGACCCATCCTGACAAGGACGGCTTGGACCGCAAATGGGCAGATTTTGGCCGTATGCTCTGACCATTGGTACGGTTGCCACCTTTTCATATGGCCAGGATGGGATATATTCCGACACACATCAGATTGTACAGGCCAAAACACATACCCATGGTCAGTACAATGGATAGTACTTTTGTTTTATGCCTAAATGTAAGCTTATTGTTGTAGCAGTTTAGATGCTTCTTCTGTTTTGTTTACTTGCTTATTCTATTTCTTGTAACATGTAGGTATGTTACATACAGAAATAACTATTGTATGTGATTATTACATGAGATATGGGACATAATTATGTCATATGGTCACAGGATATTTTACATTTATAATGGTTTTGGTATGGACACAACTGCCCAGATGGGTACTGTCCCTCACAATGTGGGACAGGTGGTAACCCTGACCACTGGCCTAGACTTAGCTATTGGCGGCACGCTAACACAATGCGTTTCGCTTCCACTTGATATAACTATCAACACTGCATTAGAATACGGGCACGGGGTTTTAAATGTCATTTGTTCGAGGGATGGGGACTCAATATTCGGCTACGTGCATTTGTGTTTGCTTCTTATTTTTGTGTTCGCAAGAATTGTCTTGCATGCTTTGCATATGTTTCAGTATCCACGGACACTGACAGGTGTGATTACTATTGCAGGCAGGCTGTAATATTCAGCATTTTAGGTTGCACGTAAACATCCGACATGTCCACGCCTCCGTGCGGCGCTTCGACATGCCCCATGCACTCACGCACGTTTCCTATGCACGTGGATGTGGCGGCAGCACGCCTTCATTAATATGCATATGGTGCTACTGTGCCATCTGCATGCCATATGGTCGGCACAAGCCTAACGCCGGCCTTGCGCCGAGCTTCATGAATCCCGGGGATTGTCTTTTCCCCACTGTAGTGCAACCCTGGAGTTAGTATATATAGAAGGGGGGGGCATAGCACCCCACATATTTTAAACATTTTGAACTATATACATGGATACTTGCAATTCCAATATATTACTCTTTTCCGAGCATAATCTTCTTCTACTTTCGGCTTTTCCTGGTTAGGGGTCGCCACAGTGGATCATCTGTCTGCTCATGATTGGCAGTGGAGTTTTACAGTGTCGAGTTGCCAGCCCGGTACCCAGCCTTCCACAGAAGGCACACACATGCATACACTCACACCTAGGGCCAATTTAGAGTGTCCAATCCACCTACTGCATGTCTTTGGGATGTGGGAGGAAACCGGAGCACCCGGAGAAAACCCACGCGACCACAGGGAGGACATGCAGACTCCGCACAGAAGGCACCCCAGCCGAGGATCGAACTGGAGAACCTCTTGCTTTGAGGTGACAATGCTAACCACTGCACCACCATGGCCGCCCACTCTTTTCCGAACATAATATATACTTAAAATATATATAGTAGTTATTTGACTGGCATAATCTTTGAAGGAAACTGAAATCCCTGGAGAATATTCATTAAGACATTATAAGAAATGCAAGTTCCCCATAGACAGTGTCCAAAAATTAGGTTTGAACCATGGACCGCAAAGCTATAGATCAGACATCTTGCCACTGTGCTGCATCAAATAGGCCCAGTGTGATGTTGAAAAAAATGTGTTATTGGTGAAGCATTATATACTTCTAACAGATTACCAAGTGTTTAGTCTGCTGGCTTTCCATATCTTAACATCTATAGCCCATCAGCATTACAATGTCATTTAGTACCTTTATACTTGCTATCATAAAATCATGCCCTTAAGGACAAGGACCAGTAAAGAAGTCTGGTTACATTTATTTATAAAATTCCCTTTCTAAGATGGAGAATCATAACTAATGCCCATTGCTCAGTTGCTAACATACATGTGTTGGCTGAACTCTAATCCTCCTCCACAGTAAGGCCTCACAGTCAGCCTGGGTATAACTTTTTTCAGCTTTTGTTAGCATGTATTGTAGATGTGATGTGACTTTCTGTGTTGTCCTGGAACCTGTGAAACAAAAAAGCTCAAATTCCGTAAGATAAAGCATCACATTCCGGCTGCATAGGAATAACACACAGTAAATAGCATCTTGGCTGGTGTGATCATGCTGTCTGTCATCCTGAAGTCCATCTTGCAACACTCTGATGATTCATTATGTAACAAGGCATTCAGTGTGCAAAGCTATCGTGATAATTTCAAAGTCCAAGGAAGAACACCAGTGAGAAACAGTTGTAAGACTTCATGACTTTAGCACAACCTCCATTTTCAGTAACCTCAATTTTCTGTGATGATTTTGATCATTAGACTATCCACAGTCACTCACATTTCTCTCTGCTGCTCTGAAACCATATAGCCATACTTATCTATAGTTCATTTTACACTGCTTAAAGTTTCCTCTATCACTGGGACCTATCATTAATATGTCATCCAAATTGCCTGCTATGGGTTCCCTTTTGTACGTGATCAAGTGCCTTCTGCTATATGGCTAGTGCAGAGGTCACCACAAATACCAGTCTATTACAATTAGTCCTTTATGTGTGTTAAAGGTCAAGAATCATTTTAGAGAATGTCACACAAACTCAGTTAGTGGTACATTGGGAGCAAGCCAGGCTTTACAAAATGCTCACCTCAAGTAATGCATGCAAAAATATCATCTAACATAACTACAGGTGTAATAACACAGTGAACATTGGTGGCCAGTGCATTGCACTGCCATAGGTACCTCCCCTCATTCACTCTCCCACACACATTCACACAGTAAAGCATAGTCAAACGCACACACACACACACACACACACACACACACACACACACACACACACACACACACACACACACACACACATATATATATGCATACACATCACATTACCCATACCTGTTCCAGTGTTGTCACAATGTCCTTGATGTCTCCTTTTCTCTTGTCCTCATAAATCATGGATAATTACAGACAGTCAATGCCTAACATTAGTATTTTAACACTTCATATCCTTCAATAAATGCATGGTAGTACAAAAGTTGTTATTCCAGTGACTTCTTTATAAGAATAATTACATTCAGGCTCTGTTGAGAGGCATCCTGTATGTGCCCTGACTCTCTGCCTCATAACGCATGAACTTTTGCAGGCCTTACATAACACCTGAGCTATGTATTATATTTAAAAAAAAACCACATGCAATGTTAAATTATAAGTTAGTGAGGTGAGTAATTGTTGCTGTTTCCTATGTCAAGGGTGCTGAGTTTAAACCCTTTCCTCTGCTTTTTACATTACTTTTTTTAAATTTTAGTCATTATTTCATTTTATCCCTGGTGTCTAATTATGACATAGAAGACTAATATCCTGGGTGGGAGGGTGCAGGCTTTGATTCTTTTTAGTGCCTTTTTATAGTGTTATTTAATGTATCCCTGGTGTCTAATAGTTCCTGCTGACCCACATTGTCTTCTTTTTTTCAGTAAGTACCTTTAAGTTTTACTATGATGAGCCCCCCTGGTGTCTAGTGCTTCCCCCTGTCCACATCTTTTGCCAGTGCTGTTAAGGTACCTTGCTTAACATAATCTCTGGTAAATAGTGTTTTCCCACCCACATATTGTATAGGTGCCGTTAAGGCATAATACTGCAGTGTTATCCTAGTGCCCTCCACGCTAACTGATGCTAAAGCATGATTTAGTCCAACATAACCCCGTCTCCTCCCCATCTCTTTCTACCCTGCACTGAAAGCATTACCATTTACCAATTCTATTGCTTCATCTCAACCTAAAGCAGCCTCACCCTATGAGGGACTGATTTTCTCTCTGCTATCTAATGTACTATGCTTTCCATAATCCAATCTTCTTGTAGTCTCTCCATGCAAAATGGTCCACCTAACCTGCAAAGGGCTAGTAGCTACTTGTTTAATGTTTACTTACAAAGAGCTTATTTAACAAAAATGGCTTTTTCTGCAAATGTTCAGTTTACTCAACCTCCAAAAGGGCTGGTAACCTTCTGCTTAAATGTTAACTCACTAAAAGCTTATTACATCATCATCTTCTTTCAGCTGTTCCCATTAGGAGTCGCCACAGCGGATCACCTGTTTCCATTTCTTCCTGTCCTCTGCATCTTGCTCTGTCACACCAACCACATGCATGTCCTCTCTCACCACATCCATAAACCTTATCTTAGGCCTTCCTCTTTTCCTGTCACCTGTTACCTGGTAGCTTCATCCTTAGCATCTTTTTCCCAATACACTCAACATCCGTCCTCAGCACATGTCTAAACCAATGTAATCTTGCCTCTCTGGCTTTGTCTCCAAACCTTCCAACCTGGACTGACCCTCTAATATACTTATTCCTAACCCTGTCCACCTTCGTCACACCCAGTGCAAATCTTAACATCTTTAACTCTGCCACATCCAGCTCAAAATCCTGCCTTTTTGTCAATGCCACTGTCTCCAACCTATATAACATAGCTGGTCTCACTACCCTCTTGTAGACCTTCCCTTTCACTCTTACAGGTACTCATCTGAAACATATCACTCCTGACACTCTTCTCCACTCACTCCATCCTGCCTGTACTCTCTTCTTCACCTGTCTTCCACACTCACCGTTACTCTGAACTATTGACCCCAAGTATTTAAACTCATCCACCTTCACCACCTCTAGTCCTTGCATCCTCACCAATCCTCTATCCTCCTTCTCATTCACACACATATATTCTGTCTTAGTCCTGCTGACCTTCATTCCCCTTCTCTCTAGAGCATATCTCCATCTCTCCAGGGTCTCCTCCACCTGTTCCCTACTCTCACAATAGATCACAATGTCATCTGCAAACATCATAGTCCACGGGGACTCCTGTCTGATCTCGCCTTTCAACCTGTCCATCACCATTGCAAATAAGAAACGGCTCAGAGCTGATCCTTGATGTAACCCCACCTCCACCTTAAATGCATCCGTCACTCCCACAGCAGACCTCACCGCTGTCACACTACCCTCGTACATATCCTGTACCACTCTTACATACTTCTCTGACACTCCTGACTTCCTCATACAATACCACAACTCCTCTCTAGGCACCCTGTCATGTGCTTTCTCTAAGTCTACAAAAACACAATGCAACTCCTTCTGACCTTCTCTGTACTTCTCCAGCAACACTCTCAGAGCAAACATCACATCTGTAGTGCTCTTTCCTGGCATGAAACCATACTGCTGATCACTAATCATCACGTCCCTTCTTAACCTTGCTTCCACTACTCTTTCCCATAACTTCATGCTGTGACTGATCAGTTTAATCCCTCTGTAGTTACTACAGCTCTGCACATCACCCTTATTCTTAAAAATCGCTACCAAAACACTTTTTCTCCATTCCTCAGGCATCCTCTCACTTTCCAAGATTTCATTAAACAATCTGGTTAAAAACTCCACTGCCATTTCACCTAAACACCTCCATGCTTTCACAGGTATGTCATCTGGGCCAACAGCCTTTCTATTCTTCATCCTCTTTATAGCTATCCTTACTTCTTCCTTGCTAATCCATTGTACGTCATGATTCACTATCCCTACAACATCCAACCTTCTCTCCCTCTCATTCTCTTCATTCATCAAGCCCTCAAAGTACTCTTTCCATCTCCTCAACACACTCTCCTCGCTTGTGAGTATGTTTCCCTCATTATCCTTTATCACCTTTACCTGCTGCACATCTTTCCTAGCTCGGTCCCTCTGTCTAGCCAATCGGTACAGGTCCTTTTCTCCCTCCTTAGTGTCCAACCTTTCATACAACTCTTCATATGTCTTATCCTTAGCCTTCACCACCTCTCTCTTTGCCATGCACTTCATCTCCTTATACTCCTATCTACTTTCTTCATCTCTCTGACAATCCCACTTCTTCTTTGCCAACCCCTTTCTCTGTATACTCTCCTGTACTTCCTCTTTCCACCACCATGTCTCCTTGTCATCCTTCCTCTATCCAGATGTCATACCAAGCACCTTTCTAGCCATCTCCCTTACTAGCTCTGCTGTAATTACCCAGCTATTTGGTAACTCTTCACTGCCACACAGTGCCTGTCTTAACTCAATCCTGAACTCCACCTCACAATTACTCTTTTTCAATTTCCACCATTTGATCCTTGGTGCTGCCCTCACACTCCTCCTCCTCTTCTTGATCACCAATGTCATCCTACAAACCGCCATTACCTTACGACACTTTCCCCGGTCACCACTTTACAGTCACCAATCTCCTTCAATCTGGCCCTCCTACATAAGATATAATCCACCTGTGTGCATCTTCCTCCACTCTTGTATATTACCCTATGCTCCTCCCTCTTGTTAAAATACATATTCACCACAGCCATGTCCATCCTTTTCACAAAATCCACTACCATCTGACCTTGTGCATTCCTGTTTAACACCATACCTACCCATCACTTCCTCATCCCCTCTGTTCCCTTCACCAACATGCCCATTGAAATCTGCTCCAATCACCACTCTCTCACTCTTGGATAAAGTCATCACCACTTCATCCAATTCACTCCAAAATGTTTCTTTCTCATCCATTGCACACCCAACGTGTGGAGCATATGCACTAACAACATTCATCATTACACCATCAATTTCCAACTTCATAAACATCACTCTATCTGACACTCTTTTCACCTTCAAAATGCTCTTAGAATACTGTTCCTTCAGAATAACTCCTATGCCATTTCTCCTGCCATCCACACCATGGTAAAACAATTTGAACCCACCTCCGATACACCTAGCCTTACTCCCCTTCCATCTGGTCTCTTGCACACACAATATACCAACCTTCCTTCTGTCCATCATATCAGCTAGTCATACTACCAACATTCAAAGTTCCGACCCTCACTACCACAATCCTAGCCTTTCTCCTCTCTTCCTGCCTTCGGCCATGCCTTCTGCCTCTTCAGCTTATTACATAATGTATTATATTTCTGTAAATGTTTTAATTGTTCTGTACAGATCTTTGTTATTCTTTTGTAACATGTAATATGTAACTTGCAATATTTGGAGCTTTTCTCACTCGGCCTCCACTGAAAATGGGATCTTTATGGTCCAGTGGACTTCCCCGGTCATCAAACTTAAATAAAATAAAGTATTATCCTGGTGTCACTTGTCCCCCTCATTATCCATATTGTCTGTAACGATGGTTAAGACATGAGGACAATATGGATAATGGAGGGAACAAGTGACACCAGGAGAATTCTTTAAATTTCTGGCTCTATGTTCCCCATCTCATACATCTTTAGAGATATTCTTTGTATCTGGTGGATCCTTCCAGTGATGCAGGATTTGCTCATTATTCTAGGGGAGTGTGGAGGTGGAACAGCCTCCCAACCCATACACAACACACATTGACACATTCATGCATATACTCACATATACATCCAATTGCATCAACACACACACACACACACACACACACACACACACACACACACACACACACACACACACACACACATGCACACACACACACACACACACACACACACACACACACACACACACACACACATGCGCGCGCACACGCGCACATGCACACAAACACATACACCTTCTCATCTCATAATTAACCTCTCTACTGCGACCTCACTGGCAGACAGTCAGATATACATTCACTCACACATGCAGCACCATACACACACACACACACACACACACACACACACACACACACACACACACACACACACACACACACACACACACACACACACACAGACACATACACCTTCTCATCTCATAATTAACCTCTCTACTGCGACCTCACTGGCAGACAGTCAGATATACACTCACTCACACATGCAGCACCATACACTCACACACACACACACACACACACACACACACACACACACACACACACACACACACACACACACACACACACACACACACACACACACACACACACACACACACACACACACACACACACACACACACCACTCCTGCCTGTCCACTAAACTCCCCAGCACTTACCTGTACCACAATGGATGAAAACAGGCTTTTGGCTGCAATCATTAACATGAGCATTCATAACCAACTGTGGAAATTTATGAATCACTTGATTTTGTGAATTCCTTACTGCAGGTAGTTCTGGTGGTGAGCACATGTCCAATTAACATCTGCCTTTCCCCAGGAATACTTCAATAGTATTTAGTATGGTCACAGAGACAGTAACCATGTATATTGTATATAATATTCTGTTTAAATAGCTATTCGTTTCTCTATCTTACTGCAGGCTGGGGCATGCTGAGCTACCAGTCTTTGCTTTGTTCATAGCAGGTCATAACCTTCAGTCCTCTTTAATGCATTTCCAACATGAGATGTTCTTTCAAATATTTATATGTCATTGTAATAATTTCCCGCAGCGATGTGGTAAAACATAATGATATATTTTATTCCCAGAAAAATGATTATATGCAGCACTGGCCTTTGCCTTACTCTCTCCTAGGGATGTTTCATTACTATATTATTTCCTTGCAAACCATTTTCGTTGCTCACGACATTCTGCATTGTCCTGATTCAATCATTGACAAACATGTTCTCATAGCTCACTGCACTATTAAATTATTTGCATTTACAGCAATCTGTCAGTGTCCCCCATGCTAGCTAATTAGTCCACATATTGCTCATTTTGCATAACAAATGATCTGCAATGCTTTATTTAAACTAAAGAAGCATACTTTAGTAAGTGCATCAGCTGTGAATGCCATTGCCCTCGGATTTTTGATTCATTTTCTAAAAGAAGTAAAAAAAGAATTGATCGTGTTGCATTACTGGCATATATTCTTAGATTAAAAATAAAGTTATTAATGGGTTGTGGTTGTAGTCAGTCATTGTACATCATGTAAAACAGGTTTCATATCAGCATCAATAAATAAGTAACTTATTTACCACTTTTTTTCCTGAAACTAGAACACAAAGCAGACAATTTAGAAGAGAAATGTAAATTCAAATGAATTTAGATGTAAAAACATTCTAAGTAAATCGGAGAACTGAACAATGAATATTGTTTTCTTTAATTTATGTACTTGATATATATATATATATATATATATATATATATATATATATATATATATATATCATTTCGATAACTGTGTAAGTCCACTTTATACATAATTTTGATAACTGTGTAAGCCCACTTTACACAAGTGCTCCATTTTCAGAAGTAATCCAGGAGCACTGTCCGGTTAAATGTCTTGCACAAAGTTAAATAGTAGGCAAATCGAGGTTGAGGGAATCAAACCCTAGACTGCAAGAAGCAATGATCCCATAACCTTAATTCTATGCCCTAACTGGCAGACTAATTAGTTAATGATTAATAATTAACAACCAAAAGTTGCTTTGATGATGCTGCAGTATTAACTAACTATACTTTTAGGAATTAAACAAAATGTAACACATGACAAAGGCTACAAAAAATATTTGATTACATAATAGTCATTAAGTTTTTTTGACACTATTCATGACATCAATCATTGTAAATGACTACAGAAATATAAGGAATCTGACTAGGTTCTCATTACACACAGTGCAGTGCAACTGAATCTGCAGTTTTATTGTGACAGTAATACAGCCAATACCCAGATCTCTAAGGAATTAGAGGCTTACAGACAATTAGGTAATCTACTGTAGAAGGCAAACAGTCAGTTAAAGTTTGTGAAAGCATACACACATTAAGAGTGTTCTTGGGTTTTTTTTCCTCTGCGGTGTTAAAATGATTTACTGTAATGCACATATCATTTACTCAGGAGGTAATGTAATATCTGACAAGGCTGTTTCTGGTCATCAAATGTATTAAGTCTTATAATGAACTTTTAATGGGGGTGCTTCATGAAACTATTGGTAAAGGAGGGATTTGATTTTTGAAATATGAATATAAGGTCTCTACCTGAATTTATAATTCACTGTTACCCAAATATCAGGTTATGCGTTCTTTATGTTGTGTGTTTTTGCTATCTCTAGAAAAAGAAAAGAGAAAAAAAACAGTGCCTGTCCTCCTCAGTTTGTATTTGCAGAGAAATAACCGGTTGCCTGCTTTACTATTAAAATGGGTTTTGAAGTAGATCAAATGCTTTTGGGTGGCATTGGTCCTTTCCACACGGAAATACTTTTGAATAATAATAAAGATAACTTGCATGAAGGATTTATCTGTTGATTTCCTTAAAACTATTGATAATACAGGTGAAGAATGCTGAATCTTTTTTTTCTGTTTTGCCTTGTTTCACTCCTCTAAAATAATTTAAACAGCCAAGGAAGACAATCTTCATTTTTTTGTCTGTGATGTTGATAAGTCTTGTTTATAGGTATAAAAGGTTTGCTGGAAGCCAGTTACAAGTAGTACAAGGAGCTGTAGTGGGAAGAGAGGTGGTTACAAGTAATAATCTTTGAAGGGCTTCAAATTACCTGTACCATGAGCTCTCCTCACCTGAAACATTTGGTTTCACATTATTCTCCACCTTCTCCCATTTACCTAGTATATGGTACTTCAGTACCTTTAAGAAATCTCATTCGTTAATTCCCACATCCGAAAACAATATACTATTCATCCAAAGCATACCTTGTCTGAAGGACTTGACAGGTGAAGCAATGGGGAGAAACCTAAATGGACGGTCATGATCATATATTGTGAACAGAAACAGATGCAAAAAACCTTTTCTGATCTGTCTCCCTGAGCAGGTACATTCTATAGGTGCTGCAGCACTGTGCCTTCAGTATGTGAACACACAGCAATGTATACATTCTGTATGTACTCTTAATATACTAAAATGATACTCTTGAAAATATAGGGAATTAGGTTCAGGTCTACATTTAGTACATTACTGCTACTATTTATAAATTGATCGATTGTTAGTTGATCAATCAGGTATAGCCTTTTTACATGGAGACTCAGGGAAAAAAATCTCTGGAGTCTAATACAGTAAAAAAGAAGTCTGTATGCATAGTATACATTGTGAAATTTTATATAGGACTAAAATTTCTCAAATACTAACAAAGGAAATCAGTGATTAGCAATACAATAGTTTATGTATATCTGATAACAAGCAAAGGAATCATCCTTATTTTCTGGTATTTGATTTCAGCTCATGGCAATCCAGGAGTGATCTGTACAAACAGACAAGTTTCTAATTTAACATAACAATCATTGTAGAGATCTTAAACCTGCAACTGATATAAAGTTCAGGACAGTTTAGTAAAAACAGCAAGTATACAACAGTAGTGATTGCATCTCTAACAGACTAGATCAATTAACCTCACATCACACATGAGCTTCCTTGTGTATGACAGGCAAAAACCTGTGCAAAAGTCAGTCACACCACTTGCCTGAAAATCTGACTATCCTAAGATTGTCAAGAATGACAGAAAAATCAGGGCAGAGCAACTTTTGGTTCCACTGATTATAATTTTAGATAACTGTATCAAGTCTGTGTGGAAAGAAAGATGTCAGATGGAAAAAGATTTCTATAATGAAGTAAAAAGACAGCATAACTGGCACATTTTTTTCAGAATACACCGCATCCAGATATTTTTTAAACATATCTCAAAATGAGGTCCCTGATCATTATAATATAGGAGGTAATCAGTCCTATATAGATATTCTATAATAATATGTACAGATCATATATAAAGAAGAAGGCTAATAAAGTTTGTTCACTAAGCACATTATGGTCAACAATAAAGCTCACTGTTAAAGAGTCAGTATAAGCAACATTTCACTTTGGTTTGTGCTGATGCTAAAATGGCACTTCTAAGATACTGATGTGAACAATTTTAGTCTAACTTAAAAGAATGATATATCACAATGTACAGACTGAGACTCTAGTAAATAGATACTTAAGGTATCTAAGGTTATAGCTTGAGAAATGGATGAGCTTGAGGCACTGATGTCTACCAGAACTAGTCAAGTTGGTCAAAGACTGTATCTATGAGTCTTGCTTTTTAGCCAGCTAAAAAAAGGAGCACTCCGATGTGGTAGTGCCAAAGAGTAGTCACCACCCCATAAGGTTGAGTGATCTCAGAGGCGAGTATGGCATTGAAGGGACACAGCATCTTGCATAGGGTGTGGGAGTTTTGCTTCATGGAGAACACATACGTTTTATAAACAAACTAAAAATTATTTCAATATTTTTTAACTATCAGGTCAAATCCATCAATTTATACTTGAATGACAGGATGGGATACATCTCTCTTAGATGTCACCTGACTAGCATTTCACTTATAAACATTATTACATGACTGTAAAAGATTCACATTCTATACATTTCTGTTTTATCAGAGAGAGAGAGAGAGAGAGAGGGATGGGTCAAAAGCTTAATTGAGTGAATTACTAATCAATGAAATCAAATCAGCGAAAGCTCAATTAAGAGAATGACTGTTGCAACCAAACATTTCCTAGGAAAAAAAATAGTAGGTCCTCTACCGACCAGAACAAATACAGCAAAATTTAAAACTCAGCAAAGTGGGGGGCTTCACCCCCCCACACACACACACCCACCCTAACTAGATATATATACCAACTCTGAGATCACACTACAGTGGAGAAAAAGGCAAATCCCCAATGATGGCCAACCACATCCTTTCCCTAGGAAATATTTCACTGAAACAATCATTCAATTAATTGAGCTTTCACTGAATAGGGTTCGATGAATAGTGAATTGCTATATATATATATATATATATATATATATATATATATATATATATATATATATATATAAATACTAATTTACTCAGCCTGACAGAAAATGAACTAAGGATGATGTCAGGTCATGTGGATAACTTAAAATGTTATGTGTTTCTATTAAACTATTTTCAGTAAGAAAGGTTAGTGAAAAACAAAATCAGTGCTATTTACTGCTAAAGACAGATGTTCATTCTCTAAGCATTTACTGTGAGTTTATCTCCTTATATCAAATTCAATAAGCAGAAAAAAACAAAGAAAAATAAATGGCAAAACTGTATATCCAGTCTTTCATAGTGTTAATTACAACCAGGCCTGAATAATAGCTTACCCACCTCATAGAAGCTGTAGTACAAATAATAATTTGTTATAGGCAAGGTAAATAATTAGAAGTGAATAAAAACTACACAGTTCCCAGATAAAGGAACTGAAAAGGTTAAATCTTAAAGGTGACTATTAGGAAATGTAAGATAATGCGGCAGAAGGGGAGCATCATGCTCTTCAAGAAAATAAAGGAAAGCATTAATGCAGAAAAGAAAGCAAATGCATAAACACAAGGAACATATGAGAACAAAAGTACTTAAAATATTTTTCATTCTGGAGTTATGGAAGAAAATCAGGATACGTACAAGACATCAACACTGCAGACAGTATAAACAGTGAAACAGAAAGTGTACTGTAGTGTAACTGTTCATGAACAAGTCAAAATTAGCATCACATCTGAAGAAAGACAGGCAACACAACCAAACATGATGCACTTGAGCTTACAGAATAAAGAGAGATTACTACCAGATCCACAATTTACTCTGTTTGCAATCCTGCTTAATTTAAGGATGATTCTGGAGAACTAGATAATGAGAGTTCTTCTTAGGGGAAAAAAGTACGTCATTATTTGAAATGTCGACAGATAAGATAGATAAGGCTGACATAACAAATGTGGTTATATAAATCACCGTTTAACCAGTATCTGCCAATAGAGAATGTAAGTCACATTGCAGAAAATGAACAACGGTAACGAGGTTTGTTATCAGGATAATAAAACACTCACTGAAATGTAAGTGATAAATAAGTTACTCTACTCTAAGTGTGCTCTGCTGAAATATCCATAAAAATATTTTTGGTTTAAAATGTCGCATATCATTAGTGTGGCAAAATTGATCTTCTAAAGCAAGCAGACATTAGTTTATTCCAGAGTTTCAATATACTGTTTTTATGACCCTGATTTAAAAAAAAGTCCCAAATCTTCTAAAATTTGTTAGAATGTGATTTAGAAATGTTTTTTTTTAAGTTAAAATGATTTTGACATGCATCTAAAAAATGACAGTTTCTACATTCCAGCTCTTCCTTTTCTAAGCACTTTCCAATCGTGCACTAAAGATTTTGAAAATTATGAAACTCATTGGACTGTATTCACAAACAAAATCTCATAAAACTGGCAATTGTACATTTTTTATCTACATTTCCAATATCCATAGAAGAGCCCCGATTTTAGAAATATACTAAGGCTCTCACATTTCAGCATTTGTGAATGAAGAAGTTCGACTGTCCTGTGAACAGGCTACAAAGAAAGAGGAAGAAGAACCTGTACCCAAAATGAAGCAACAAACCACAATTTGGAAAATGAGGTCAGGGAAAGCAGCAGGGTTAGATGAGCTCATGAAAAATGACAGACAAGAAAACAAGAAATGCTACAACCACTAAGTAGGCTGAACACTTCCTTATCAAAAACAAAAACATAAAGATTTCAAGACCAACTCTTTTTTCACTGCATAAAAATGTGAGCAGGAACAAGCCAGTTTATAATAACCTCATCATTAATTAACAAATGAAGCAATTAAACATCAGTTAAATTAAATTATATCCACATAAAAATATGTATAAAATATATAACTATAGCAGCCCAGAAAAATCATTTAAACATTCTGGTCATGTTAAATAATGTCAAAACAAATATTTTAGCATATTATATTTCAATTTAAAAATAGGTTTTATAGTAGCAGTAATATTCAAACTAGGAGGGGCATCTGCCCTGAAGTAATTAATCCACTTATATTCTGCTACTTCTATCCTTAATAGCAGATCATCAGCTCTTTTGGTTTTATATATCAGCTGAATCATCCTTAATTTAAATTCAAGGTCATTCCATGCCATTAAAATATTTTTATATAATGCATTTGTATCTATCTTACTACAAATGCCAGACTAATGTTCCCACAACCTTTTTTTTTAATTTCATATTACTCTTCCCTATATAAAATCGAGTGTATTTTATGCACATAGCTACATAAATAATATTTTGTATAGTACAAATGGCAAAGCATCTAAAAATAAATGTGTCTCTAGTATTAGGCTGGACAAAATTATTATCTTTAGAAACAGCATTATAAAAATGACAGTTATAAAAAGACTTGGTACGAAGGGTATTAAAGTAATAAACTATATATATATATATATATATATATATATATATATATATATATATATATGGGAGCTCATTCATTCATTTCTTTATAGGATAGTTGCTGCTTCAAATATATTTCCCTCATATATATGTGTGTGTATATATATATATATATATATATATATATATATATATATATATATATATATATGGTTTACCTTCAAAATGTTGATGGTCGGAACAGCAAAACTGCTTCCACGAACTCCGAACTGCGTCTTCTCAAAACCTTGAATGCCGATGTTCTGAAGCGCAAAATCTCTCCCCCTTTATGACCCATGTTAGCACTTGTTTGTAGGTGTGGTGCAGTCAGAAATGTTGACGTTCAACGGTTTTTCAACTTTCAGAAGATTCGGTGGTACAGGTTTCACAGAAGCGTTTCTGTAGTGTGCACATTCGTGTATGTGCTTTCGACATTTTAAAGGTAAACCTATATATATATATATATATATATATATATATATACACATAAATTTGAACTCATTCCCAAACAAAGAGTTAAATTCAGGGCCATATGTTAACAGAAACCAATTAATTTTAATTATTTCTTGTATATGACAGAATTGTCTTCATACTGATCACTGCTACAATAGACTTAGTTAGCTATGTGGGTTATATCCTGCCAAGGATATCACAGCCATCCAGCTTCCAAAGCTTCAGGGTACTTTCCATGCACCCAAACTGTCAAGCACCTTGAGTTGAGCTGACTAAAAGACAAGTGTGGGTGTGAAGCCGTTCATAGCTTTCTTGTGGCTGAAGAGTACACTCCTCTGAGGCTTTCAAGGATAGATGGTCAGTTTGTGCTTTTCTTTGCTGGACAGATAAGTTCCCTTTGAGGAAAAAAATCATTTTCTTATACTTACTGATGTATTAATTTTCTCTTCAGAGTGTTTAACAGAGTGTCTTGAGAGTATAACATACTTTTAAATGGAGCACTCATTTTTTCTGTGAGTTTAAATGTTGTATAAACTACCTAAAATATATTTTCTGTGGAGCAATTGTGTTTGTTTTTCCATTGTATTGCTATCATTGTGTTTTAAAGTGTTTTTACTGTTTTTCTGTCAAAATAGTAACTTTTATGGACTGGTGGTTATACCAGCATTTGTTGCTTGCCTTCCCCTGGAAATAGTCACCGTTTTCAGCTTGACCATGGAAAAGATTGCCAGTCTCACAGTCAGTCCTTATTCCAGTCGCAAAAAGAAAAAGGGAAGAGTTAAGTCACAACAGCGGGATAGCAATTTGCCTCAGCCACAGGTGGACGACTCTGCTGGTGATATTTGTTGTACCTCAGATTACTCATCTTTTATCCCGGCTCCCTCTGGTGTAGCACCAATAGCTACTATAGTGGTTAGCCACTCCTGTCGGCCCTGGGAGAGGTTACAGAGAAGGTTTTCCTGTTGTGCCAGAATGTTGTGCCCATCCCTGCGGAAGCAGCTTTGCCATTAGTAATATGGCTGACCCTATCTTTCCACTCAGAAAGAACAGAAAACCAAGCACGTATCTACTCCTCTTCAAATTTCTTTGGATAGGAGTAGTTTACTGGCACTGGTTCAGGCTTTAATTCAGGCTATTGATCCTTCTTGTAAATTAGTTTGTGGTAAGTAAAAGTAGGATGTCTCATTTCCTGAAGAGATTCAAGATTTGGAATCTGAACAAGGAGATGCCGAGACAGATTCAGGGGTTGGTCCTCAGATTTCTGATTCAGACTCTCAGGAGGGCTCAGTTTCTGATTCTTCCTGTGGGGAGGTTCTCTGTCTCTGAGACCATTGCTAGAATGTCCCACTGTTTTCAGTGGGAGAATACTGAGGTTTCTCAGTCCCTCTGAAAATACATTGAGTTGTTACAGAAGTATTTTCTAGTGCCTACATGAATTCATCCTGTCCTGTCCTGTCTGCATTACAGGATGTGTATGTTACTGCCTGCAATTTTCCTGATAGCCAACTGTCCCTAAAAAGGAAGACAGAATGTGTATAGTTTTTCAGTCTTTTAAATGTGTATACACTATTCCCAAACCTGACCCAGCAACTATAGCCATAGTTGACTCCACTGCTGCGAAGCATTTAGGTAATTCCAGTCATACTCTTTCTAATAAGAATGGGAAAATTATTGATAGATATGGAAAAAGTGTGTATTTCTGCAAATCTGATTTTCAGAATTTTACATTGTCAGGCTCATATTGCTAAGGTTTATTCTGATATATTCTGAAATATGAAGAATGATTTATGTACAGTTTCTTCTTGGGAAGAAAACTCTGCTTTAAATAACTTAGTTTTTTTTGTTGCACAGGTCACTACTCATTGTTTACAGCGTGTGTATGACTCTGTTGATACTTCTTACAGGGCTGTGGCCACTGCTACTGTTTAAAAGAGCTTTACTTGTCTGCATTCTCAGAACCTCCCAGATGATGTAAACAATGTGATCTTAAATTCTCCCTTGGACAGAGATTTGGTGTTTGGTTTCTCTGCTGCAGAGGCGATCAAGAAGTGTGAAAAAAGAGGCAAGTTGATCCAGGGTATTTTTAAGATTTCTAGCCGCCCTATTCCAAATTCTCCAATGGATTTTCTTTTCTCTTCATCCAAATTTGGCAAAAACAGAATAACAGCCTCAACAGAATTCAGGTAAACAGACATTAAGGAAGTGACCCAAGGGTTCCAAAAAAGTCTCACATCTCCCAAAACCAAAGACAGTCCAACAAGTCTGAATGACTATATAAGAGACCTTATGACCCCCTCCCACCCTGGCACCTTTTCTCTTCCAGGAAGTCCAAGTCTCCATTTTTCTCTTTGACAACAGATTGTTTCTTACAAAAGGGTTCTGAAAATAATTCATCAAGGTTACAGATGGCAAAGGGTGAAAATTCCTCCTTTCCAGAGGGTCATTCCTCATCCTGCATAGCAGACACTTTTGTTTCCACTGTTCATCACATGCTGTCCCAAGGAGTGATAAAGCCAGGTCCTCCTTCCCATGTGGGGAAGAGATTTTCTTCAAGAATGTTACTACTGCCAAAGTAAAAAAAATATTGGAGACCATTTTTCTAGCTTTCTTTCCAAAACATGTTTGTAATAGTACCCAAATTCAAAATTATGTCAGTTCAAAACCTCTTAGCTCTTCTTCCTCTTTCAAGTTTCATGGTAACATTAGAATTAAATGATGCTTATCATCACATCCTTATTCATCCAAACTTCAGAGATTTATTAAGGGTTTGCATGTCTGGATCACATATTCAGTTCTCTCCATTACCCTTTGGACTATCTTCTGCACCAACAGTTTTCTCAAAGTGTATAGTTCCAGTTATAGCTCATTGCAGGCCACAGGGTATCAACATTTTTCCATATTTAGATGATTGCTTATCTTTGTTGAGTCTTTAACAAAATGTCAGGAACCTCTCTCTCTCTTGGGTGAGGGATCTCTTGCACAAGTTGGGATTCCAAGAGAACATTCAAAAGTCTTTCCTGACTCCCTTACACAGGATTGGGTTCCTGGGATGTCAACTAGACATTTTAGTTCAAAAAGCTTTTCTTCCACAGGAAAAATAGATCTTTATTTAGATCTATTTCTAAGGTTTTCCACTCAGACTTTGGTCACTGAGAGGAAATACTTTAGGATTTTGGGTCTCATGGCATCTATGATCTCATGATACCCTCTGCAAGGCTCCACATGAGAAAGATGCAGTGGTAGCTGAAATTTCTTTGATCCCAGCATTAACACCCTTTATCTTTTCAGATCCCAGTAGCTTTTGGTGGAGACAACAGATATCCTTAAATCCAGGACTCCCTTTCTCCTGCCCTGCTCGAAAGTAGTCAGTCCCCAAAGGTGCTTCAGACTTTGCTTGGGGAACAGTTTCAAAAGAGATACAAGTGCAGGGAGTGTGGGACAACAAGGACAGAGCAAGCACATAAATATCAAGGAAATGTTTGCCGTGATCAAGGCCCTCAAATCTCTGAACTGTCTTTGGTCCCTCGGACCTCTTCAAGTGGTTACAGGTAATACCACACTAATGTGGTACATCAACAAGCAAGGGAGAACCAGATCTTAGCCCTTTTTCAGAATAATCATGTTAGCTTGAGATATACTTTCCCAGCACAATCTCACCCTACAGGCATCCTGCATTCTGTCAGAGCAAAACTGTATAGCAAACAAGCTGAGCAGAACCAGGGCACACCCTCATGAATGGAAAATAGATCAGAAGGTCTTCCAAGTTTTGATACATCTCTGGAGAGTTCCTCAGGTAGACTTCTTTGCCTCCTCTCTGAACAATCAAGTGGCAAAATTCTTTTCCAGGACACCATGCGAGAAGGCCTGGAAGATAGATGCCTTTTCTTTTCTTTCGGTAAGAATATTTCCTGTATGTCTTTCTACCTTTCCACTAATATTTAGGGTACTTTTGAAGATTCAAAAGGAATCTCCCAAGACAACTGTGGTAACTCCTTTCTGGCCCAGGCAACCATGGTCCTCCTTGCTTTTGGAATTGGCCAGAGACAGTTACCACAAGCTTCCTAACAGAACGGATCTATTCACACAAGTTCTTCAGTTGACTGCCTGGACGATAGGATCATAATTCCTTTTAAGCACCCATTTTCTGAGGATGTGCAGGAGACACTAATAGAGGCAAGAACGCCTGCTTCTAGAAAATCATATATTCCCTAACTCTGCAAGTACACCAATAAGTGCTTCCACTCCGTGTGGATTGAATAAAATCACAGCTGGCAACGGACTGAAATAACTGTCTCAAATTTAATAATCAGCGGCTAAAACAACCACGAACAAAGCAAAAAACAGTACACACTCAGTTAAGCGCTTTCACCCAGCATATCCGGGCTTCTTCAGAACTAACAATTTGATACAATAATGGTTACTATAAAACGTTTTTGGCGCCAATTTTGTAACTATATTTAAAGACACAATACATCTAATACTTTAGTTGCTAGGAAATACAAATATAATACAAATGTATTACATAAAACACATATCTCTCATAGGACTCTGAGCATAAATAGACTAATGCATAATAAATGGTGAAAATTAATATGCTATGTGAAAAATATATACATTTTATAACATATAAAATACAATGTATTTATAAAGCGAAAAATATTTAAAATCTTCATAAATGTCAATTAATATAAATACTAAATCGTATAAAAGTCTATGAATTCATCAATATTTTATATTTAAAAATTTTTAAAAATTGTGTATGACTTAATTCTTGTATTATGAGTAAATGTATATATAGTATTTTTTTATATATAAATACAATGTAGTTGTGAAATTGTTAATGTTCATAAAAAATGTTTGATATTTATAAAAGATATTAAATATAATGTAAAATTAAATATAATATAAAAAATTAAGTGTGATATAAGAAATTAATAATGTAATAATAATGGTTTTATGGCTATATTATCATTTAACCCAGGCGGTGTGGTGGCATCTAAATATGTTTGCCACTCCAGCAACTCTGACCCTGTGGGTTCTGTCGCTTAGCCAGTTTGCAACCCCATCTTGTGATGTATGGGTTTACATTCAAGCTGATGAGTTTTTCGATGATACCTGAGTGGGGTATTGTGTCAAGGCCTTTGCCAGGTCGAGGTAGGCTGTATGGACTGCCTTTCCTCATCAATGGCCTTGGTGACTGTCTCAAAAGTCAATCAAGTTTAAGAGGCAGGATCTGCCTTTGACAAAGCCAAACTGGGTTGGATCCAAAGTCTGCAAGTTCCCTATGTCTTTATTTATGAGTTCCATTATGATCCTCTCCATGGCTTTGCAGATAAGGCTTGTCAAGCTAATGGGCGGTAATTTCCAGGGTCTGTGGAGGCACCGCCCTTATGAAGTGGGACCACAGTCATGGCGCCACTCCTTGGGCACGTATCCTGAGGTGAGGCTAAGATTAAACAGCTGTCCTAACTGTGGGTTTAATTCCTCGTTGAGTTCATGAAGCACACAGCCGGGGACACCATCCGGTCCCATGGATGCTGTGTTTTTGCCTTAGTGAGGGCAGTTCTCACCTGGGCGTTGGAGATGTTTGGGGGCTACAATCCTCTGGAATAGATATCTCTCCTTTGGGGAGGGGGAGAAGTTTGCACTGAACCTGTCAGCCAGTATGTTAGCAATGTGTGTAGGTTCAGTAATTTTCACATCATTTTGAACTAATTCTGAGCATATCTGGGAGTTTCCTCCTAGGTTTCTAACATAGCTAAAGAAGGCCTTATGATTGTCTTTAGAGTCCTTGGCGATTTTTCTCTCAAAATTTGCCTTGGATGATTTTATGAGAGCTCTTAGTTTTTTACTTATAATGATCAAAGGTGTCTTACCTTTCAAGGATTTTGCTCTATCTTGTAGTAGCTTCCTCCTTTTGTTGTAGAGCTTGTTTATAAGTCTTTCCTGACTCCCTTACACAGGATTGGGTTCCTGGGATGTCAACTAGACATTTTAGTTCAAAAAGCTTTTCTTCCACAGGAAAAATAGATCTTTATTTAGATCTATTTCTAAGGTTTTCCACTCAGACTTTGGTCACTGAGAGGAAATACTTTAGGATTTTGGGTCTCATGGCATCTATGATCTCAAGATACCCTCCGCAAGGCTCCACATGAGAAAGATGCAGTGGTAGCTGAAATTTCTTTGATCCCAGCATTAACACCCTTTATCTTTTCAGATCCCAGTAGCTTTTGGTGGAGACAACAGATATCCTTAAATCCAGGACTCCCTTTCTCCTGCCCTGCTCGAAAGTAGTCAGTCCCCAAAGGTGCTTCAGACTTTGCTTGGGGAACAGTTTCAGGAGAGATACAAGTGCAGGGAGTGTGGGACAACAAGGACAGAGCAAGCACATAAATATCAAGGAAATGTTTGCCGTGATCAAGGCCCTCAAATCTCTGAACTGTCTTTGGTCCCTCGGACCTCTTCAAGTGGTTACAGGTAATACCACACTAATGTGGTACATCAACAAGCAAGGGAGAACCAGATCTTAGCCCTTTTTCAGAATAATCATGTTAGCTTGAGATATACTTTCCCAGCACAATCTCACCCTACAGGCATCCTGCATTCTGTCAGAGCAAAACTGTATAGCAAACAAGCTGAGCAGAACCAGGGCACACCCTCATGAATGGAAAATAGATCAGAAGGTCTTCCAAGTTTTGATACATCTCTGGAGAGTTCCTCAGGTAGACTTCTTTGCCTCCTCTCTGAACAATCAAGTGGCAAAATTCTTTTCCAGGACACCATGCAGAAGGCCTGGAAGATAGATGCCTTTTCTTTTCTTTCGGTAAGAATATTTCCTGTATGTCTTTCTACCTTTCCACTAATATTTAGGGTACTTTTGAAGATTCAAAAGGAATCTCCCAAGACAACTGTGGTAACTCCTTTCTGGCCCAGGCAACCATGGTCCTCCTTGCTTTTGGAATTGGCCAGAGACAGTTACCACAAGCTTCCTAACAGAACGGATCTATTCACACAAGTTCTTCAGTTGACTGCCTGGATGATAGGATCATAATTCCTTTTAAGCACCCATTTTCTGAGGATGTGCAGGAAACACTAATAGAGGCAAGAACGCCTGCTTCTAGAAAATCATATATTCCCTAACTCTGCAAGTACACCAATAAGTGCTTCCACTCCGTGTGGATTGAATAAAATCACAGCTGGCAACGGACTGAAATAACTGTCTCAAATTTAATAATCAGCGGCTAAAACAACCACGAACAAAGCAAAAAACAGTACACACTCAGTTAAGCGCTTTCACCCAGCATATCCGGGCTTCTTCAGAACTAAAATTTAATACAATAATGGTTACTATAAAACGTTTTTGGCGCCAATTTTGTAACTATATTTAAAGACACAATACATCTAATACTTTAGTTGCTAGGAAATACAAATATAATACAAATGTATTACATAAAACACATATCTCTCATAGGACTCTGAGCATAAATAGACTAATGCATAATAAATGGTGAAAATTAATATGCTATGTGAAAAATATATACATTTTATAACATATAAAATACAATGTATTTATAAAGTGAAAAATATTTAAAATCTTCATAAATGTCAATTAATATAAATACTAAATCGTATAAAAGTCTATGAATTCATCAATATTTTATATTTAAAAATTTTTAAAAATTGTGTATGACTTAATTCTTGTATTATGAGTAAATGTATATATATATTATTTTTTTATATATAAATACAATGTAGTTGTGAAATTGTTAATGTTCATAAAAAATGTTTGATATTTATAAAAGATATTAAATATAATGTAAAATTAAATATAATATAAAAAATTAAGTGTGATATAAGAAATTAATAATGTAATAATAATGGTTTTATGGCTATATTATCATTTAACCCAGGCGGTGTGGTGGCATCTAAATATATTTGCCACCATACCTCTCTATAACTGAGTAAACTTTTAAAATCTCCACCAGTTGGATCAATTTTAATCACTTCCAAAATTAAAAATTTAAAATAATGACCATCCCCTTCTCTATCAATATGTCTATAAAGGGCATTAGTAGTATCTTTAGTTCTTATTCTATATGTATGGTCATAAATCCTTTTCCTTAGATGTCTTTCGGTTTTACCTATATAAAAACTAGAGCATTTTTGACAAATGCTTAGATAAATGACCATCCTATTGTGACAATTACCCGCCTTTCTTATTACATGACTATTGTGTCCATTAGCTAAATGTATAATATTCTCTTCAGACATAAATTTGCATTGATTACATGTACCACACTTCGGACTTAGACTAGGAATCAATTTTTTTCTTTCCAAAAGTTTTATATTGCACCAGCTGTTTGATATTTGTTCCCATTTTGTATGTATATATTGTTTTTCTCCCAATATTTTACATAACTGAACATCTTTGGATATAATGTACCAAAAGTCATATGTAATCTTTTTAATATAGCTGACTGCTATATTGAACTGCATAATAAAAGACCTGTGAAAGAGATTTTGATTGTTAACTAACTTGATATTGTCACTATCTCCAGATATACCATTCTGTTGGATAACCCATTTAAATTTACTCCCTAATAATGGTTGACATCTAGTGTGCCTTGCTTGTAAAATATATTGTATGGTGTTGTCCATCATAGTCAAGGGATATCCCTTCTGTAAAAATAACTTCTTTATAAAATTTAATTCAGAATTTAACATTTCATCATCAGACGTCATATGTGCAGCCCTCACACACTGACCTTTGAATACATTGTTCTTTAATTTTTCTGGATGACAGCTGGTGTAATGTAAATAATTATTAGAAAATGTATCTTTTCTATATATAGAAGAAGTGAAGGTATTTAACTGATACTGAATAAAGATATCTAAATAAGGTAATCCAGTATTATTATAAGTATAAGTAAACTTTAAAAATTCACTACTCTTATTAAGAAATTTAATAAATGATTCCAAAGTGTCAGAATCTGCATCCCACAATATATATATATATATATATATCGTCCAAGAACCTGGAATAATATTTCACATGTTTATAAAATTCACTCTTAAATAGTACTGTATCTTCCCAGTACAGCATCACTAAATTAGCATAAATGGGAACACAAGTATTTTTCCTCTAGATATAAATTTTCATCATATTACATTTCTTACAATAGATGTTTTAGATTTATTTTCCTGCATTCCAAAGGACCAAGGACTTGAAGCTTTTAGTACTAGTATCTTTAAGTATTCAAGCATTGAATGGGAAGAAATTAGACTTTTAGAGGAAATTATGTCCATTGTGTTGGAGAATAATTATATATATTTTGAAGGTGAATACTTTAAACAAACAAAAGGAGTAGCAATGGGAGCCGCTTGTGCTCCCATTTATGCTAATTTAGTGATGCTGTACTGGGAAGATACAGTACTATTTAAGAGTGAATTTTATAAACATGTGAAATATTATTCCAGGTTCTTGGACGATATATATATATATATATATATATATATATATATATATATATATATATATATATATATATTGTGGGATGCAGATTCTGACACTTTGGAATCATTTATTAAATTTCTTAATAAGAGTAGTGAATTTTTAAAGTTTACTTATACTTATTATAATACTGGATTACCTTATTTAGATACCTTTATTCAGTATCAGATAAATACCTTCACTTCTTCTATATATAGAAAAGATACATTTTCTAATAATTATTTACATTACACCAGTTGTCATCCAGAAAAATTAAAGAACAATGTATTCAAAGGTCAGTGTATGAGGGCTGCACGTATGATGTCTGATGATGAAATGTTAAATTCTGAATTAAATTTTATAAAGAAGTTATTTTTTACAGAGGGGATATCCCTTGACTATGATGGACAACACCATACAATATATTTTACAAGCAAGGCACACTAGATATCAACCATTATTAGGGAGTAAATTTAAATGGGTTATCCAACAGAATGGTATATCTGGAGATAGTGACAATATCAAGTTAGTTAACAATCAAAATCTCTTTCACAGGTCTTTTATTATGCAGTTCAATATAACAGTCAGCTATATTAAAAAGATTATATATGACTTTTGGTACATTATATCCAAAGATGTTCAATTATGTAAAATATTGGGAGAAAAAACGATATATACATACAAAATGGGAACAAATATCAAACAGCTGGTGCAATATAAAACTTTTGGAAAGAAAAAATCGATTCCTAGTCTAAGTCCGAAGTGTGGTACATGTAATCAATGCAAATTTATGTCTGAAGAGAATATTATACATTTAGCTAATGGACACAATAGTCATGTAATAAGAAAGGCGGGTAATTGTCACAATAGGATGGTCATTTATCTAAGCATTTGTCAAAAATGCTCTAGTTTTTATATAGGTAAAACCGAAAGACATCTAAGGAAAAGGATTTATGACCATACATATAGTATAAGAACTAAAGATACTACTAATGCCCTTTATAGACATATTGATAGAGAAGGGGATGGTCATTATTTTAAATTTTTAATTTTGGAAGTGATTAAAATTGATCCAACTGGTGGAGATTTTAAAAGTTTACTCAGTTATAGAGAGGTATGGTGGCAAACATATTTAGATGCCACCACACCGCCTGGGTTAAATGATAATATAGCCATAAAACCATTATTATTACATTATTAATTTCTTATATCACACTTAATTTTTTATATTATATTTAATTTTACATTATATTTAATATTTTTTATAAATATCAAACATTTTTTATGAACATTAACAATTTCACAACTACATTGTATTTATAAAAAAATAATATATATACATTTACTCATAATACAAGAATTTATTTAAGATATGTAAGTTATACACAATTTTTAAAAATTTTTAAATATAAAATATTGATGAAGTCATAGACTTTTATATGATTTAGTATTTATATTAATTGACATTTATGAAGGTTTTAAATATTTTTCGCTTTATAAATACATTGTATTTATATGTTATAAAATTTATATATTTTTCACATAGCATATTAATTTTCACCATCTATTATGCATTAGTCTATTTATGCTCAGAGTCCTATGAGAGATATGTGTTTTATGTAATACATTTGTTTTATATTTGTATTTCCTAGCAACTAAAGTATTAGATGTATTGTGTCTTTAAATATGGTTACAAAATTGGTGCCAAAAAAGTTTTATAGTAACCATTATTGTATCAAATTATTAGTTCTGAAGAAGCCCGGATATGCTGGGTGAAAGCACTTAACTGAGTGTGTACTGTTTTTTGCTTTGTTCGTGGTTGTTTTAGCCACTGATTATTAAATTTGAGACAGTTATTTCAGTCCGTTGCCAGCTGTGATTTTATTCAATCCACACGGAGTGGAAGCACTTATTGGTGTACTTGCAGAGTTACAAAGTTGCTAGAAAATCATATATTAGTAAATTGAAAAGGTTTTCTATTTGGTACCAACAACATAACCAGCACCCATTCAGTGCTAATTGTTCTCTGGTTTTACAATATTTCTGTAAGTTACTATCCTATGGCTTTTCTTATTCCTCTATCAAGGTTAATTTATCAGCCATTTAAACATGCCTGCCCATGGGACCTCTTCTTTCAAGGCAGCCTCATGTCAAAATGTTTTTGAAAGGGGTTTTGCATAAGAGGCCTCCAAGTAAAATTTTGCCCCTGCCTTGGGATCTTAATTTTGTGTTATAGAATCTAACACTTGCTCTATATGAACCAGTTAATCAGGCTGAGAGTCTTAACATGGAAAACAGCTTTACTGATTGTTCTGACCTCTTCAAAAAGGGTATCTGAGTTGCAAGCTGTCATAGTGAGTCAACCCTATCTCATTTTCCATAGAGACAGGACTTCTTTGAAAACTAACCTGTGTTTTATTCCTAAAGTGGTATCTAAGTTTACTTTCAGCCAAACTATCCATCTCCCCAACTACTTTCTTGAACCTAATAATGGTGGAGAAAGAATACTCCATACCTTGGATTTCCACTGACAACTCAGGTACTGTTTTGACAGAACTAAATATTTCAGATCTCTGGATCAATTATTCCTTTCTTGTGAAGGTAGGAATGAGGGACAACCTGTATCAAAACAGACTATTTCCAGATGTTTATCTAAGGCTATTACCTTTTGTTATACTCACAATAAGAAATCTATTCCAGGCAGGGTCAAAGTCCACTCAACCCAGTCTTTGGCTTCATCTATGGCTTTGCTGCTATTTGGTCCACTATACATACTTTTACAAAGCATTATAAGATTAATTCCTTTGCTAGGTCTAGATCAAGCTTTGCTAGAACCATCCTCCTGGGGCTTCTGGACACTTCTCCTTCCTCCTCACGAATATTGTTAGCTTTGGTAATCTACCCATATAGGTACTGCAACAGCAATGAATATGAAGACATAGTACAGTTGTGTAAGTTGAACTTACCAAAACAGTAGACGTTTGAATGATCACTGATGCAGTAGCTGCTACCTCCCTCTAACCCCTTTGTCTTTTGTGCATTTTCATGTCAGGGTGTGGAAATTTATTTTTGTTATTCATAACACTGTCCTTTCAAGACTAAGCCTTCCTCTCTCTGCTGGCAGGATATCTCTGAAGGGATTCGTACCCAAACATGTCTTTTAGTCAGCTCAGCTTGAGCTGCTTGACAATTTGGGTGCAGGGAAGATGCCCTATTCAGACTCTACTTTTTCTTAATAGATACTAACATGGCATTCAAATAACCTCTCCACCTGAACTGCTAAGCCATATTTTCCATAGCCATTTTAAAACTCTCATCACCACATTCAAGCAATAAGCCCTGGAAAACTGAATTTGTATTATACTATAATACATATACGTAGGATGCATACTTTCAAAATGTAAATATTTATTAGCTTGAACTTCTTTCCCATGCACCTTAGTGGCCATTATACCATTATCAATGGATATAATAACACTCAGGAAAGGGATATGTGTGCAGGACGACTTCATACTAGATGCCAACAAAATCAATAGATGTTTGCAAAAAATCAGTAAACTGATGTAGGTGTTCTTCATTGCCAGTACAAATCATAAAGATATAATCTTCAAAATGCATATAGAAAACATTATCCATAAGCATATTATCTGGACCAAACCCATACATTTTTTTCCACTTCAATAAAGGCAAGCTATCATAGGTGTTTGTCACTGGAATGCCCATGGCTGCACCTAACTTTGGATATAAATACTCTCTATTAAATAAAAAATATATTATTCCATAACATTAAGTCCAATGACATACATCAAATCTCAGTATTTCTCCCAGGCATTGAGCTATGCGAATCAGTTGCAAACAATGGTCACAGAAGGCTCTGAGGTCAATAGACACTAGGCTGAAGACTTGGAAGTTGACTCAAGAGCAGGCACAAGAGTTCAAAGAAATACTCAGGGCTCTAGCACCTCAGGAAGAAGAGGAAGAAATAGGTAGAGTTGAAGTTGAATGGCAGCACCTCAAAACAGCATGTGTGAATGGATAGTTATAAACATTGACTCTAGATGATTGTCACTGTTGAAGTGACACACCCCGATCCCATGTGCAAAAATTTTTAAAAAGGGTTGTGGATGGATGGATGTGGCCAAAGCATGTATGGGAATAAGATACATAAGCAAAGTTGATGGTGGAATGCAGAAGTCCAGGAAGTCATCAAAAGAAAGGTGTGCAGGAAAAAGTGGGAGCTAGAAAAAAGATGGACAAGGCTTAAAGGAAATACTGGTGGGCTAAAAAGAAATACTGGTGGGCTAACAAGGAGGCTAAGAGAGCAGCTGCAGTAGTGAAGAGCAGGGCATGAAAGGGACTCTACCAACTTCTGGAAGTGCTCAGTAAATAGAGCAACGACACTCTATCAGGGTGCAAGGGAAAGACAAAAGGATAAAGGAGAGAGTTATCTAACACCCTTCATAAGGGATATCAGCAACAACCTGCTTTCCAGTCCACAGGACATCAAAGGAAGATGGAAGGAGTACTTTCAACAGCTTCTGAATCAAGAAAACCCCAAAAAGTTGTATTGCCTCAGAGACAGCCTACAATGAAAAAGAAGAACTCACCCTAGAAGAACTAAGAACAGCACTAATGAAAATAAAGTCTGGGAAAGCAGCGGGATCAGATAAGGTCATGGCAGATATGATAAAGATGTTAGGTGAGTTAGGGGAGAAATTGCTTCTGATGGTACTCATAACAGTATCAAGAGAAAAACATATCCCAAATAAAATAATAACCATACTAATGCCACTGTAAAAGAACAAAGGGGACATCCACAACTCTGGGCAGTATAGAGATACCATTGCCTGCCACATTGCATGAAAGTTCTAGAGAGAATGATTGATAAACAAATAGGCAGATTAGTAAAAAGTGAAATGTGAGACAAACAGTTTAGATTCAGATCAGAATGTAGCACTTGATTTTTGCAGTAAGACAGATAGTTGAGAAAAAGCTAAAGATGATGAAAGAGTCCAACTGGCATTCCTAAAACTGTTGAAAGCATATGACAATGTCCCCAAAAATGTTGATTTGGGCAGTCCTGTGGTGGTCTGAAGTCCCACAAATTTTAGTAAAATTAGTGCAGACTATGTTCAAGGATGCAATGATTCAAGTATGAACAGTGTTTGGTTTCATGGACGAGTTCCCAGTGGGAGTGGGTGTGAATCACTGTTCAGCTCTGAGCCCACTGCTGTTCATACTGATGATGGACTACATTAGCAAACAGGTTAGAAGGGACAGATCAACAAAGTTGCTGTATGCAGATAATGTGGCATTACAGGCAACTCTGAGCAGAAACTTCAGTGAGGATAGGGCAATGGAATGCAAAACTGAAGGCACATGTGATGAAACTGAGTATAGATAAGACAGTTGTAAATGCAGCAAATGGGAAAAATCAGAAGAAGCTGAGAAAAGAGACATAAAGTAAAACAGTGAAACAAGTTAACACTTCAAGTATTTTAGAGGGGTGATTGAGGAGAAGGAAAGTCTGCACGAGGAGTTCAAAGGTAGCATTACAGGTACTGCAGCCAACTGACACAGAGTGTTAGGGGTAGTATATAACAGAAGAATGCCAAAAAAAAAAAGCTGAAAACTAAGGTGCACCACTACCTACTACTACTGTATGGTACAGAAACGTGGGCAGTGAAGGCAGAGCAGACGAGGAAGTTAGAGATGATGAGATGCCAGATATGGGTGGTAAGATACACTCTGTGGAACAGAAGAAGAAATGAGGACATCAGAGCAGAAGCCCAAGTAGCTCCAGTTGCAGAGAATGTCAAAAAGAACAGATTATGCTAGTTCAGGCACATGTGCAGGAAAGCTGAAGACAATCTGGCAAAGAAAATGTGGGACAGACAGGAAGACAGCAAGAGGAAACAAGGCCACCTGGCAAACAAATGGATGGACTGTGTGAGAGGAGACCTGGAACAGTCAGACGTGACTATCTAAGAGGGTAGGAGAGTGACACCAAATTGAGAAAGATGGCAGCAGCTGATGCAACACTCTGACTTCATGTAGAAAATGGGAAAAAGAGGTTTGCTGATAATGCCAGTGGTGATGATCGCTATTTATTTATTTAGTATATTGGTGTACTGTATCAGCACAGTAATTAAAACTGATAGATTACTGAAACAGCCCAGGTGAAAAAATTCACAAAAGGTATCAAAAATGTGTAGTATTATAAGGCTAAGTACAGAGATTAATACAAACAAACAGTTTAACATTAAACTAACAGAGATGAAGTATTGCAGCAAACTATTATCTAGGAATCAATAAAAATAGTATACATAATTCAATAAACAATTAATTGTTAAGTCACAGGAGTCAAAATACACTTAAAAGTAAACAATGCTTGAAGTATATATATATATATATATATATATATATATATATATATATATATATATATATGGATTCACTTCATAACATTGAAATATCAAAATACTGAAACTCAAAACACTGAAACCAAAATACTGAAAGCTCAAAATACTGAATACTCAAAATACTGAAACTCAAAATACTGAAAACACATATGCGTAAACTCGGCTTAAACAACATAAATCATAACAATTTCTACCAAATATATGCAGGGGGACAAGCCCCTGCACTATACCCCTGCTAATTAAATATATCAACTCCAAGATTGCACATAGTGTAGTTAAGTGCAATCTTGGAGTAGATATATATAATTAGCAGGGGGTGTGGTGGGGTGCAACCCCCCACGTGGGGGGTGCAGGGGGGCTTGACCCCTGCATATATTTGGTAGAAATTGCTATGATTTATGTTGTTTAAGCTGAGTTTACGCATAATATGTGTTTTCAGTATTTTGAGTTTCAGTATTTTGAGTATTCAGTATTTTGAGCTTTCAGTATTTTGGTCTTCAGTATTATGAAGTTTTGTCATTTTCAGTATTATGAAGTTTCAGTGTTATGAAGTGAATCCATATATATATATATATATATATATATATATATATATATATATACGATAAAATTCAGAGGTCAGTGGAAGGAATTATTGGAGGGAAGGGCAAGGTTAGATACAGGAAAGGGACAATAACAGGTATGAGGTAACATGGCTATTGGAGCAAAACATTGGGTTTGTTTATGTAGAAATATTTTGAGATCCCCTGTGACTTTCAAGCAGTCAATAAGTTCCTTGAGGTTTGCTCAGAGGAACTGTCAAAGTGAGGAAGCAATCAATGAGAACATATGCTTAGTACAGTGGAGACTGGTTCTGGGATTGTACAGGTGGGAATTGTTTGTGAATATTGTCTAAGGTTCTACAAACAGATGTTTTCACAAACTTTGGCAATGAGATGTGTAAATGGATAGGTGTAGTAGTTTAAATAGCAAGGATCCTAGCAAAAGATCAGCTCTTTGCTTGAGGAGAAGTTATTTTGCCTTAGTAAGGGTGAGGTAGTGGTGTTCTGAGGAGGGGTTTGTGGGGATGTAGTTATCGAAAAGTGGTAGATGAACTTAAAGATGGTTTGCACAGAAGCAGAATTTTCATTGACGGTACAAGAAATGATGGAAAGGTTGTATTCAATTTGAGAGAGAAGGACTACTTTTCTAATGGCAGACCTAGCAAATGAGGAGAGGAAGGGAAATATATGTTGGCTGAAAAAAAGGAGGGAATTTATTTCTGATCTTTTTTATCTATGTTGGTAAAAAAGTCAGAAGGATGGTTGAGCCAAGTGCTAAGATACATGAAAAATGTTGTTTTTTTTTTTTTTTATGCTGAGGTTTTGTAGATCTGAGATAAGAGTGTTACTTGGGCATTAGGACAGTTTTTAAGGTGTACCAAAGACCATTGTTTTGGTTTTTGAATTATTAGTTATTAGAGGTTTGTTTACTAGCCATTTGTGATGTACGTGTAGGTCTGATTGATGCGACCTATAGATAATGATGTCATCTTCATATAGGAGGAGAGACACTTGAGGGAGGGCATAAGGGAGTTTTTTAATAAATAAAGAGAAAAGGAGGCGGCTAGGATGCAGCCTTATGGGATTCCTTTCTTTAGAGGAGTTGTATCAGGTCCTATTTTGACTATGATGTGCCTATCAGAAAGGAAGGTTTGAAACCAAGGCTAAGCAGTGCTGATACCTATTTCTGTAAGTCTGTTAATGAAAAGAGCATGATCAAGAAAGTTAAATGCTTTAGTAAGATCCCCAAGGAAGGCATTAGTCAGGTTGCCTTTGTCTGTGTTTAGAAAAATGTCATCAGTCAGAGTCCAAAGAGCAGTCATGGTGCTCTGTCCAGGCCTGAAGCTGTGTTGCTTTGGAGACAGAAGATGGCATTATTGGATAGATTGTTGTAGTTGAATATAGACATTTTTTTCAAGGTGTTTGCCTAGGATTGGAAGTATAGAGATGGGGCAAAGTGATAGATGAAGATAGGATTGGGCTGCTTTGCTACTGATTTAACAAGCACTGTTTTCCAGGTTACTGATATGACATTTTTGAAGAGACATAGATTATAAAATGTGTGTTCAGGGGAAGGGTGGGTTCTTTGTAGAGACTGATAATCTGTGGGTTCAGGTTATCTGAACCAGGAAGATTTTTGGTTGGGATGGTGTCCAGCAGTTTAATGACTTCCTTGGATTTAATGTTTTTGATGTAGAAGAGAGGGTTGTAGGGAAAGGATGAGAAAGTTCAGAGGTTGTAGTAGTATTATTGCAATGACAATAACACATGGTGGAAAGTGAGGACTTCAGCAGATAAGAATGACCAAGGTCCTTAAACCTGTTTTGCAACAGGACATGAGGGTCATCACAGCTAACACTGCATGTAAATCATAATGAGCACCAAATGCACAAGAGAAGATGGTGGGGAGCAAAAAGACATTAGCAGTGTGGAGAAGCAGACATGAAGGTAAAGGAGGAATGTTGATCGATCCATCCATCCATTCAACCATTTATCCAGCCATCTATAACCTCCTTTTTCCCATTTTTGTACATAGGGTCAGGGTTTCACATCAGCATTCAACATCATCTAGAGCCAATGTTCACACTACCAGGTAGCTAGAATGGGAATATGGCACAAAAAGTTATAAGTTGTGAAGAGGAAGGCCCGTAGCTGCTTAGCAGGGGAGAGGCCTACAAATATTGCGTGGGCAGAAGGAGAGAAAAAAATGAGAATGTGGATTCACATGCAAATGTACATGAAGGTAAAATGACTGGAAGGTGATTGTCATCACCAGTATTGGGATGTGCTATGAGGTAGCAGAGTAAGATATCCAGGATTATACAGGAGAGTAAAAACTACAGTGGTAGAGCTCACACACACACAAGGGAAAGGAAGAACATTAAGAGAATGACAGAGAAAATAAGTGAAGAAGCAATAAAATAGAATCAAACAATCTGCTCCTAGGAGAAAAAGGATCTTTCAGACAAGAAGGGTGGATCAAGAAACTATGGACAAAATAGGGAAGAAAAGAGCGTAATTGGAGCGTAAAACACCCATATAAGCCAGAATGAGCTGAGAGGGCACTATATTTGGGAGATGCACAAGGTTAATGAAGAAAACAATGCATGTAACACTACAAAGTCTGGAGACAGAAGTACTGCTTCCACAAGAGACCAATGTTAAGTAGTGGGCGAATGAAAAGATACTGAGAAAAGGGTCCCCCAAAGGGGGAATGGAACCACAAGTAAGGGGAAAGTAAGAGGGGAACAGCAACAAAAGGAAGGGATAAGGAAAAGTGGAGAAAGGAGATAGTTTTATATGGGCAAGAAAAATAAAAGAATAAAAATGTGAGAAATATATAAGTACACATTGATGATAATGGACAGCTCTATGCAAAATTGTGCAAGGAATGGGAGAGGATGGAATGGAGAGCAAGAATTATAATTTCAGGAGACTTCAGTCTAACACTGGAATTCCAGAAGGACAGGCTATTTGGGAAGAAAGAATATAACATAAGATGTGGTTTCATGTTCATTCATCAAGTGATATTCAGAAATACTATTTGTGATGATAAAAAGTGTTGGAAACTACTTTCAGTAAAATACAAACAAAGCTTTTCTGCAGAGGAGAAGCCTCCCTCCAACCCCCTAATGGGAAAGATCCACAAGCATACACACACTATCCCCAGGATTTAATAATCTTCCGTGTAAGACTAGATTAGTCTTACATGGAAACGCCAGTCTAAGAGTATGATGGCAGCGCACCATGCATAATAATGAGGGCACGCTGCCTCAACTCTAAAGCTTACATGGAGTGTGGACGAGTGTAGGGGGCGTGTCGGACTGCCGAGCAGTCCAAAAATCCACGCTCCTGCACTGACAAAACCCAAGAAATGTTGAGTTACATGAGCGAGTCCACTCACAAATGTACGTTGTAACACTACACTCCCCTATATGATAAACCTCGTACAAATTTAAAAATTAAAAGAAATGTATTTTTTTTGTTTTATTTCTGATATAGCTGCCCGTATTTGTGCGTGTGTGCATGGGGTTTCCCATTGCTTAGCTACAGTTAGCAGCTTAGACACCGATGAGGATAATAAGAAAAAAATATGCAGACTAAGCAAAATAGCAATAGTGTAGTGGTTAGAGCCTTCGCCCAAAGAGGAGGCATTCCCGGTTCGTGTCCCACTACTGCCCATTCCATTTTGTGTAGGAAATCTGTATACAAAAATATTTCCTGACATTTATCATGTATAAGTTTTGTAAAAAGCATTCAAATGTTATATGTAGTAGTGAACGAATTATATATATATGAAGGTGAAATGGTTATGCATTCTGAGGCATGAGTAACTTATTTTAAGCAGTAGAAAGCACTGCTAAGCACATTTTAGCAGTATTTAGCATATTTAATAGCAATTGCTCGTAGCTGAGCAGCGCGGTAACAAGCGCAATGTATTTGCGTGTAGCTGCGCACCACTCTAACCAGCGCAACGTCGGGCAACATCGAGCAATGTTGGGCAACATTGGGCAAAGTCGGGCAAAGTTGAGTAAAGTTGGCTAAACATGGCCACACCTCCTTTACTGTACCTTAACCATTCAGGTCTGGCCAGTAGGAAAATAAAAAGCAGTGACAGGACTCAAACACAGGATATTGTGCACTATAGTCACAGTACATAACCACTAAGCCATGACAGCATTTCATAGCCATGCACTTTCAACAGAAACATATCTATCAAAGGAATATTAAACATTGCTAACATCAGCTAAGCAGGTGTGCCTACAGCTGAGTTTTTTCAAAACTGGCCATTCACAAATAAGTGCGGGAAATGAGGCATAGTTAAGCTCCACAGGTGGGAATACTTGCCATAACTGGTTGTAGCTCCCTTCTGCAGTCAGCATGGCCGGTGTTGTAGAAGGCACTCAATTTCAAGCGCAACGCTGGGGCATTGAGGAGACCAAAGTAATGGTTTGGCTTCTTGTCCACAATCATGAGGAAAGACTCCTGTGGGGCCAGTACCAGGGCACCCAATATAAAACGGAGGCCTGGAACAGTCTAGCTAGTGATCTCACCAGTGCCACTGGCATTCCTCGGACTGGTGAGCAGGTCAGACACCATTATTCTGACCTGAAGAGATGTGAGGAGGATCAACTGAACCAGTGGATCCAGGAGTCCCGTGCAATGCCTAATGCCTCAGTACTGAGTAAGTAGCCATTGTATTAAGTAGTTAAGAATTGCTATGCTTGTCTATACTATGGATAGGTATGTCTCAATATCGCTGCATTTACTTCACAGCTGCAGGTGTCCGGGCTATGAATCAGCAAGCCCATGAAGATAGGTTGCAAAGGCTGCGTCATCAGGCAGGTTAGTAATTATTCTGCATGTACTGTTATATAAAACAAATGAGAGAGCCTTCAAAAAGTGTTTTAACCCAATAAATAAAGGTGTAATAATCCTTTAATAAATGTATAATTTTTTGATATGTTGTTGTACTGTTGCATTTTACAAATAGTACTGTTGTATTAAGCAGTGTTAACCCACACTTGGATAGACCCATATAACATGGATGAAGGGAGTGCCAGTAGCTTTTATGCATATTTACAGCCCTCAACTGTTGGTTCATGCCCAGCATGTACAGGTTAATCTGGCACATGAGTAGCTTGGTATTTTGTTCCCCAGAAATGTCAGTGTGCTGCCAGAAATGTAGGGAGCTGTTAACATATAACTGATACTTTCACCTGAACATATCTAGATAATTATATGAAAGTAGAGCTGTCAGTGTACCATCTTAGCAGTAGTGTGTGTGAGCAACTCTCAAAATATGTAGCAGTAACATCTGCATCTTGGACAGTTTGTATGTAAGATGCAGCTCATGTGTATAATGATCTAGCAAAATCCAGTAGCACAATATAAGGACATTGGGTAGTGTAATAATACATGTAAGGGGCATATAACTGCAGTTAATAGGAATGTAGTGAAAACTAGAAGGATATATAAGTTGTTAACTGAGCTATCCTTTTCCACCCTACTGTATGTGCATAAAAAATGCAATTCCACACCTCAATCGGTATGTCTAATCTCAAAACATTTGTTAGGACATATGTCCTGTTGGTTTATAAATATTTGCATTTATTTCTATGCATGTGCCCTGTTAAAATACCACAATATTGGTGGCCTGTTGTCATCAATTCAACCTGCATGCTGTTGTAATGTCCACTATTGTTCTATATATGCATGTGTTATGTTTGCTTTTCAACTGTTGAAAATCTGGAGTGTTGGGTTAATGGGAATATTTCTGCATGCTGTTAAAACTAATTGGGAATGTTGTTGACTGTTACTAACCCATATCTTTATTAAATCCTCCAAAACATAGTTCGTATGGGAAGGCCAGTCCCAGTGGACCCACATGTCCCACCTCAGCTGGCCATGGCACCTGGCACCAGCAGGTCTGGTGCCCAGTCTGGGACCTCCTCCTCCATTGGCCCTGTGCCACCTTCTGGTGGAAGTGCTGCAGGGGATGGGGCTCATCCCCCCCGTGCAAGCATGGGCTGAGGAGGGCCACCTATCACCCTTCGAACGGTCCAGGCTGTGGTGCGTAGAGAGATTGAACATTCTGTTGCAGAACCTCTATGCCAGCTTGAGGCACGAGTGGTGCAGCTCCCGGGTCAGCCTGCCCCTCCTACACAGTCCCCAGCACAGCCACCCTCTGGGCTGTGAAGGTGCAGTGGTGACTGCCCATGGGTGGGGACCTCAGTCCCACTGTTTCCATCTGTGGGCTCATGGTCTTGTGATTTCCAAACATCCCTCCCTGTCAAAGGTGTTCGCCCACCACGTGTCATATACCACCCCTGTATGCATCTTGTTTGTCTTGTCTGTTTACCTCTCCAACCTACCTCCCCAAATATACCTACTTCCCCTACCCCACATTCCACTCTCACCTGAAAAAAAAGGGCAATCTGCTCCCAAAAAAAAAATTATGCCCCATACATAGCTGCCCATTTTGCACACATGACCACTGGACACATAAAATGTAATTTAATTGGCATTACTACACACTTTGTTGTCCTCACCCCACTCTCAAGGGTTGAAGATTTCATATCTACCTCCAAATTTATTCCATATGCACAGCTGTTGCTGTTAAAGAAATGGGCAGCTGTGGCCTTCCCTACACCCATCCTGCACATCCCGAGCTACTTTCCATACTGTCTTTCCCTCTTTGTGCCCCTTTTTCGCCACTTTCCTATCTCCCCATTTTTCTTTTCTTTCAAAGAAATGAGCACGGGGGTTAGCGGGAGTAAGCACTATTAAGCAGTAGTTAGCGAGTTTGCGCAAGTGTGCACTTGTTTGCGCTTAGCTAAGCATTGCTAAGCATCATGCAAATCCACGCAAACCTGCTTACAACTGCTTAAAAGTGCCTTAGTCACTCTGTATGTGAGGGTCCTTGTTCTGCTCAGGAGCAAAATAAAACACCTCTGTCAGTCTCGAACCCTGGACCTTGCACACACTACACAACATGAAGTACCACTAAGCCACAGTAGATATACAGCATGTTGGTGCTGAAATAAATATATCATGCATCAGAATGAGTGAATGTAAAGGAAAAATAGGACTGCCATACCACACAACTTGTTCTGTGGATCTTTACCAACAGTTGTTGTGGGATTACATTACATGACTGTGATAAGAGAAGCAGCCATTCTAGCAGGAAATAATGTTACACCATCACTTTACAACCCCACACAGTATCACAGCAGGACAAACACTGGCATATCTGTTTAGGGCAGAGGCCATACCTCCCAACTGCCCCTAATTTTCAGGGATGTCCCTGATTTTGACACAAATTTTAACTCTGTCCCTCTGAATCCTTCCTAAAACTACTGATTTTGACCAGAAAAGTGGTGAGTTACACCTAATGAATAATGACAATAATTAAGAGTTAGACACTTATTTTACTTCAGAAAAGGTGCATTAATTCATATGCTCTGATTCTCTCAGTGTTTCAACTTAATGGCACTAACATTTTAAAGGTGTCCCTGACATTTTCCTTACTTTTCCCTGAGTCTGTTCAAATATGTACCTGAGTGTTTGAGAGGTCTGCCAGAGGCAGAAACACAGAGGCATATCAGCCTTTCTGCTGTTACACACTGTGCAAATTGATTTGGAAGGAGTTTCAGAAGCATACCCTTATGTAGGAATACAACACTGAAATACAAGTTGATGTAGCCATGTACTGGTAGCAACCAACTGTAACAGTGCCATTGCTCTATTGCTGAAAAGACCTGTGTGGTGCACAGACAAAAAATAACAGGCTATTCTCTGGCTACCATGTGGATAGGTCCACAGTTGGGAGTTACACAGACAGACTACTTTGCTTGATAAACTAACATGTACACAGCAACCCTGTAAGTCCAGCAAGACAAAATCCACACAATAATACTTACACTCTCTGTACTTCTGCACCCCTACCCAAATGTAGAATATACCTGTGTGTGCAGGGTCTACCAAGGATGTAGGTAATCATACTCACAGTACTGAAATGTGTCCAGTTTTTCTGAGCAGCTTGTGCTAATGTCAAAACTAAAAAAGCACAAACTGTTTAGAACTGAGTAAATGAATATTCACAGTATAGCAGTTCAGAAACAATTCTTATTCCAAAGGAATACATCTCAATAACTAGCTTTGTATGGCAGTTAATTGCAAAAGTTGAAAAGAAAGTACATATTTCCATGTATCTTGGGGTAGCATTTTGAGGGGTGAGTAATTTCTACAATGACAAGTGGGTACTGGAAGCAGCAACATTAGGTCTGAGTACAAAATGTAAATCTCTGGCTACACCCCTGGCTTCTGATATAAGAACTATACCAACCGTCTGTCTTAAACAATGATGTCCACAACAAACAAGGATGATCTCCATCTTGGAAAGCTGAAAGGGCCACGGCTACCTGAGTTAGCAATTTATAGTACTGGGTTGCTATGACAGTGATTACTGCAATTACTACACAGCAGGCTGCATGCAATTAGCAAGTTGTGGCTACTAATTGGTGCAGAGGCCATCACATGCTTATGTGCAAATACCTACAAAAGCAGGCTGCAATCTCTGCCAACAAACTCAATCACTCTATTGCAGAGACTGACAGAGAGAGAGAGAGAAAGACAGAGAAAGAGAGAGACAGAGAAAAGGAAAAAGAAAAAGAAATATTACCAAATCATACAAAGGAAAGGTATGTGACACATATGTATTTACTAGCATGTAGTAGATGTTATTGAAGAATAGTCTACATAATGTGAACCATTCATATGTGGCAGCAGTACTCATTTATGCATAGATGTTCTGCTTAACTACTGCTATGGACAGTGTGTACCTGTGGGCAGTGGGACATACCTGTGAAATGTGTAGCTCAGCATTAAATGTCAAAGATCTGATCCATGTTATCTATGTTCTGTACAGTAGTGTGGCCAATGGCTGTTGGGGGGATTAGCGCTGACATTATATAAACATGGGTGTGACAGAACAACACATGCATAATAGTCTATTAAAGTGTAGCTTAGCATTGGTAACTGCTGTAGCAGTCGAGTATGCTTATCTAGCATTTGTAGCCATATATACCCCCCTTAATGTTAGTGTATGTTCATATGTGACAACTGTTTGTGTTGCAGCAAGGCCCAACAGTTCAGCTGTGAGGTCCAGGGACTTACAACAGTGTGGACCTTGTGTGTGTATGCCACACACATACGGAGAAATATATATGTGTCATATATATTCACATCTGTATATGTGCATAGAGCAGGGGACATATTACAACTGTTTGTAAGGGGTGGAGATATATATGTTGGTGAAGGTTAGTATGCGCATATTTGTATGTAGGTTTTAGTGTGTGACAAACAAGACAGCATACAGTGCTGGTATATGACATGTGGTGGTTAAACACTGTGGGTGGTTTGTTCAGTTTGCAATGTTGAAGCCAGTGAGGCCTGCTAAAGCTACCTGGGCTGTGAACACCTTCAATGCATTTATCTCAAGACTGTGCAATTTTATTACATTACTGTACATCTCACATCCTTTGTATAATTGATATTCTCACTATGAAAGGTGAAATGTATATGTGCCTACATATATATGTATATGTATACCAATGGATGTGTATATGTATATGTATATATATATATATATATATATATATATATATATATATAGTTATATATACTCATACATACCTACATCTACTTGTTGCAATAGATTCTCTGTACTGTTAACTGACGGTGATGGTCAATGTGTTTGTGAATACGTCAAAGATATGTATCTGTGGGATAGCTTAGTGGGAAACTGTTTATGTCATGGTATTATGGGTCCTTGCTTTGATCCTAGCAAAAGCTGTGTATTCTGTTGCTATGCAGAAAAATTGCTATTGCATACAGTGTGATTAAGTCCCTTGGTTTTAACTAGGGTGTGTCATTGAAGGCTAAAGCACTACATCTATGATTATTGATTGGTACTGATGTTGAATCCAAATCCTGGGTGTACTTTAGTACTACTTGAAGCTCTCTGTGCCTGTACAGCAAAGTATGGTGTATGTCCACATTGCTTGTATCCACTGTTTTGTGTGGTCCCTGTATTCATCACAGATTACATTTCTCAAGATTAAGGTTGTGTAAGTACAGACACACAGTACTGTATAGTACACATTGAAAGCTTGTCTGGGTTGTCATACCTTTGTGTTCTGTAATTATGTCTGATGTGTGTGTGGGTATGTCTGTAACATGTCCTTTGACATATCTGTGGTAAAACATATAACTGCGTATCTAGCAACATTCATAGTGTACTACAGCAGTATGCAACCTATATTCCCAATTGTGCACATATTTTGGACACGGGTTTGCCATTAACAAGTTGTGTGGTATAATAGTAATACATTTACTGGACCTTGCACTCATTGTGATGGATGATAGATTTCTTTACACATCAGCTTGATGTATATCTGCTGTGGCTAGGTGGTGCATCGTGTTGCATACAGTATGCCAGGTACTCTTGTATATTCTTATATAGTGATTTTATTTTGTTGCTGTGCAGAACATGGTTCATTAGATTGAGAGTGAGCCAGGAACTTCCAAGCAGTTGTGCGGTGAGTAGTGATAAGTGGCAGTTAAAGTGTTTCACTCTCGGTTAGCTAATAGGTTGCTATATATGGCAGTTTAGTGATATCTGTACTGTATAATGTTAAATGTGCCATATGACTTGCTCAGACATATTTTCATATTTATGTCTTCCAGGGATCATGGCACATCACAGGAACCCCATTTACAATAGTGCTGAAGATGACATTATTACTACCAGTATGATTCAGCACTACAGTCTCATGTTCTCACGAACAAGCCAGGACCAGCAGGAGCGTACTGCAATGTGGCAAGATGTTGTCCACAGGGTAAATGAAGTAGGCCTGCATAACTGGACATATGAGCAGGTACGCCACCACTGCAGGGATCTTCTCAGACATGTCCGTCAGTGTGCAGCTGATGTGCGGAGACAGCAGCTTGCAACAGGAGGTGATGTTAATATCCATCCCCCCTCACCAGAGTGGAGGAACTGCTCCTGAGCCTGGTGCCACCTGCCCAACAACAACAGCAGCAGACATACACCATGATGGAGGTTGGAGCCACCCAGCAAGCACACATGGAGCATGCAGGTAACATGGCATATCTGTAGGCTACTGTTATCTGTATTGGTAGATCATGCATATGTGAGATGTGGAGTGTTTGTTAAAAGATTTGGAACCTGTTGTTGTGCAATACTGATCATTTGGAACATAATCTGTAGCCCTGTGAATGTAAACTGTTGTTGTACTGTAAGATTGCAAACACACAGTAGCAATGCCACAGTTGTGGCCACTGACAAACCGTCTCATCTTTATGTAGGTCCCTCTGGGGTGACATCAAGGCAGCGGACATATGCTGGTGAGTGTGTTCTACATTTATTATTGTAAATAAAAAGTACATGTCATAGTTAAGGTGTAGGCCATGTACACATGTAACACAGCTACCCATAATGCATGCTGTGCATGTTTGGTGTAAGACCACGCACATCTAACTAATGTGATTAGCTGCCTCAAACACATGCAGTACCCAGACCATCTCAAACAAATGTGGCTAGACTGTAGTGACCATTGGATAGGCACAGCTGATACTCAACATGCACATAACATACACATCTATGTCATACACAGAGCATTTTAACATGCTACACATAAAGGATTCCCAAACTCTCTGTAAAGACACACTCCAGTATCCAAAATCTCATCCACACATTACACATAATATACCTGAGGGGTAGAGGCATATCATTGTGGCATTTGAACACTCTGCAACACACTACATATTCCTGTCAGGGAATGCTCCTTATTGGCCTGCTTACAAACTCATATAACAACTGGTTGTGAAATGGTGAATATAGCCAAGGTAGTACAGTTCCGGTACAGCATGAGTAGTGCTGGTTTGGGAAACATTTGTAGCCTTGAGTGACCACATGATGTTTCATGATGATGGCCTATGGTACTATACCCCATCCAGTTATTGTAACCACAGTACTACACATAGCTTTCATTGCTATACACCTTGCTATACACCTTAATGTTGCGTATGTGCACACATATGCACCTCTAAACAATATGCATACCAATCACCATTTGCATAACTGACACATATATGTCTTGTGATGCTCTTCAGTGGCTAGGTCATATGACACACATTGGGTATGTGTAGTGTTTAAATATGCAGTTGTGTTTTAGCATGCATTGTCATGGACGACACTGGCATGTCCACAGTATGATCTACACTCACCATAAATACCGTACATTGGGTATGTGGCCAAATGGTATTCCATCAATTATCCATGCACCACTGATGATGTTGTGTGAATACTCATCATGCATGTGCTAAAAATGTGTCTATAATTATTTGCTAAAGACACAGAGGCTGTAATCAGGATTGGATACCTATCTGACAAACAGATACACATCCAGCCATGGTATGTACACCTATTTGTTATGGTGCACAGTACATTACAGAGTTTTGAATATCTGCACAGCAATGTTGTGTCCATGTATGCATTGTGCTCCAGGGGGGGAGGCACATCACCTAATAGCAAAACACATGCATCAAAGCCATATATACTGTTAGTAACAAGGACTGTCTACACTTGCACTGCGTGCTGTTGAGCAACACATGTCCTGCATGCTGACATGTGTGATATGACTGTTTTGCTTGTGATACTGTATTCCACCATCACCTGCTATTGTGTATGTTCTGAGACTGCTGGTGTTGTGTGTGTCTGCTTTAGGGAGGAGTGTATTTTTGTGTGTGCACATGTGTGCATGTGCGCATGTGCGCATGTGCACATGTGTGCATGTATGCATGTGCACATGCGTGCATGTGCGCAAGTGTGCACATGTGTGCATGTATGCATGTGCCCATGTGCGCGTGTGTGCATGTGTGCATGTGCGCTTGCATGTGCGCATGTGCGCATGTGTGCATCTGTGCATGTGGTCTGACATCATGTTCAGGTCTTAAAGTCTGATTCCTGTTTTCCTTTCAAAGGTGCTGAGGTGGGGCTAGTTCAGTACAGCAGGGAACCTGATGTCACTGAGACAGACAGTGATCATGAGGATAGGTGTGTTGAGGCATAGGCAGGTTTGTCAGGGTCTGTTGTTGGTCCACCAATTGACAGTACACAAGTCTCCACCCCATCCATGCACACAGTCATACTGCCTGTGCATCCATCATCACCATTGCCCTTAGTTGAGGGACAGAGTACGGTTGGCACTGGCCAGGACAGTGTGGTATCTATGGCACATGTATCAGGACACAGCAGCCATAGCCAGATGTCTGGAACGGTTCCACATAGGCAGATGCCCAAGGGTTCTCATCAGAGGAGACATGCCACAGCTCTTTCTACCACACGCATGTTCCAGGCTGTGATGGAGGCACAGACAAGAATGGAGCGGTACACCAGACAGGGACTAAGGGCATAGAGGGCTCATAACACCTGTGTAAATGACAGTATCCATGACCTAGCAGGTGCCATACATAATTACACTGAGATCATTGATAAACATTGGGGTGAGACATTGGATGTCCTCCACAAGGTCATGTCCATGTGTCAGGACAGTGCGGGATGGTTGAGACGTCAATGTGGACGTATGCCAGCAACATCAGCAGCTGGAGGTCGCCGTGGATGTCCAGCAAGTCACAGTCACTCCCATAGTGCCAGTACCAGCCCCAGCAATGTTGGGGGGGCTGTCCACAGACCATCCTAGAAGACCACATGCATGTGGCTCTGGCCAGTCCTAGCAATGACCTGGATCCAGTGGACATATGTCAACCTCTTTGGATAGTACCCAGTCTGAATTAGTACCTGATACTGTCTGTAGCACCCCTGCCAGACACAGGTTCCATATCCATGGCCAGAGATGGTAATCTGTAAAGCCTGCCAGGTACAGTCTGTAGCTGTCTCACAAATCCCCGTATATGGCAGCCACATGGTGGAACTGTGTGCATGCAGACACACACATATAAACCAGAAACCTAGGGCAAACACATACCCGCACACATTACATCAACACTGGCCCATAAGAGTACTCATGGCCCTCACACACACACTCACACACACACGTTGATTGTATAGCTCAGTGTAGGCCTCTGGCAAACCAACAACACGCCCTGTGCATATGATGAAACCTGTGCCACCTCCTGTTATCTGTAACATTGATGCAGGAACAGGCTAACATGGTGCTAATACACAGGGTGACTTTAATAAAGTATAGCAATGGTTGAATGTGTAGCATGTTGTCAGCAGTAAACTGTAAAGATATCCTTGAAGGTGTAGCTGAGCAGGCATGATGCATTAAAGCTGTAATTAGCAATGTTGTATTGTTTCCACCAGTGTTTATTCCAATTGTGTTTTGTTTGCCCATGTGCCACTTGGCTGATATGTGTAGTTGTGTCAGCATGTGTTATACAGTGGACAGTAAGTGTGGGGTGTGTGCAGCACAGGTCTGCAGATGTACATTTGTGAACATGGTGGAGGTGCACTGTCTGCATGTACGTGCATATTGGACATATGAGCAGGGTGACATGCCCTGTATTGGCCAGTGTTAACACTCCATACTTTCTATTGGTGGCCAATATTCATTGTACTACACACATTTTGGAACTTGAGTACACATGTGTGTGTATGACACGAGTTGACACTGTCCTGTGGGTGATGCTTTTGTTGCTATCTGTCATTGGTTTGCATTACTAAGGTTAACACTGTCCCAGCTGCATAATCCTTTATTAATGCACACTGTTCACCTACAGGGTTGCATGGACCGTGCTATCACATACACAAGAAATTCTCACTTATACAGGAAAAGTGCATTAGTCTCATGGACCCCTGCCATAAATTAAATATATAATAGAAGGTGTGAAGTTGTACCAAAAGAGTGACATACCAAGAAGGGATAATCTCTCTGGTCAGTATCATTGGGAAAATACAATCCCTCAATAAACATACAAGGCAAGCTTCAAAATACAAAATGGCAAGGATTCCAAAGACAACACTAAAACTTTCTTCAGTGTTGTTCATAATCTACAGGGTAAATCTCAGATCGAGTCACAGTTAATGTAAATGGTCACAAAGTACACTTATCTGACTGACATTACCAATTCCTTGTCAGACAGTTTGAATGCGGATTTCACCACCCTGTCATTACACAAGGGCCACATTTCCACACCTGAAGAATGTAAAACCTGATGATTCACAGACACTCTAGTCAAAACATCTCTTTAACAAAGTGCACACCACAGTGGCAATGGTACTGGACAGTGTCCCTGGCTGTGTCATACACAAGCCGACATATGAAGTCACCACTCACCTAAATGCTCTGTCCAGATGCAGCCTCTATACAGGTTACATACTTGTGGAATGACAGCAGTAAACTGTAAAGAGTAATGGTGTTCACAGTCCACAAGGGTTGAGCTACAATGTCTTCTTCTTCTCCTTTCAGATGCTCCCATTAGGGGTCGCCACAGTACATCATTTCTTCCTGGTCCCTGTGTCTTGCACTATCACACCATCCACCTGCATGTCCTCTCTCACCACAGCCATAAACCTCATCTTAGGCATTCCTCTTTTCCTGGTACCTGGCGGCTTCATCCTTAGCATCTATTTCACAATATACTCTGCATCCCTCCTCAGCACATGTACAAACCAACTTAATCCTGCCTATCTGGCATGGTCTGCTAACCTTCAAACCTGGCCTGACCCTCTAATTTACTTATTCTTAAACCTGTCCACCCTCGTCACACCCAGTGCAAATGTTAACATAAATTGATTGACTGTTACCTTACAAATTGACTTATAAATTGATTAAGGGTAGAACTACAACAGGTCCTGGAAACTCTCACCCTATAAGCCAGACCAATGTTATCTGGAAGTCAATGGAGCACAGCATTATGGAACTCATTAACAGAGACATTATGAACCTGCAAACACTGCACCATACCCACTTAGGTTCTCTAAAGGCCAGATCATGGCTCCTACACCTAGTAGACTTCAAGTCAGCCAACAAGGCTATAGGTAAGGGAGGGGAGGTCAACACAGCCAAGCTATAGCTCACCAGCAATTCATACCCATCCCACATACTGGTATTATACATAACCTCAACTGACTGACCATAAACGATTGTTAGATGATGGCTTGACAACTGACGCACAGATGTAGGACACACAGTAACATTTGCAGCCTCCATGTACAATTCTATGCCAGTAACAAGTGGTATTCACCTGCACTCAGTCCTGGGACCACTCCTGTTTGGCATATAGCTTTCTTAGGTGCAAGCAAACACAGTAGGGATTTGTCTTCCCACGTTTGATGACAATGCATACTGTGGGCTATACTTTATTCTCCAGATGACACACACATCCTCCAAAAGGGTATCATACAGACAGATATCTGGTGTCAACCTCATGCTGTAAAGCTATAAGCCAAAGAAAGCATAGTTATCCACTTTTAGAAAACAAAGTATCCCCAGAGAATCACATAGGTAGTAGCCCCCAAAATGTGGAACGAGTACTAATGTATACATAGAGCCATGTGTTAAGTCATCTCTCCTTTGAAATCCCTCTGTGGAGCACATAAGCAATAAAGGGTTTGCATGCACATCCACAGAGGTTGTTGCACACCTATAATGATTAGTCATCTTTGTCAGACTTTGCTTGCTTTGGAACAGGTTTCAAATATACCTCAAGCATAAACCCTCACTCACACTCTTCAATAGAAACCGTGATGAGCAGATGTGAAATGGAAGATGTAGCCCAGGGATCACTGCAGTGGCTAAGCTTGTCACAAGCATACAGAAGTGACCTAAGGTCTGGAAAGCGCCAGCACACTCTGGCAAAGATAACACATGCATTCATGGAGAAAGCAGAGTACCCACCTATGAAATACTTGAGGTCACATGTATGTATATGGATTTGCCCCACAGCTATCTTACATGTGTAATGCACATACAGTTGTCATTGTGATATTTCATACACTAGAAAAATCAAAACCCACTCCACATTGGCTAACAGTGTCACACACCTGAAGCACAGACACACACAGTCAGCAAGTGCAAGATTCAAACTCTTTCCTAACTACATTAGGATACTACAGCAGTATGCATTTACATGACACGCTATACACATTACTGTGATTTCACCTTTCTGCAGGTATATTTGTAGGATGGTGACATCATCAGACCTGACAAAGATGAGTATACCACTTTTAAGTGGTGTGAGTAGTCTCCAAAAAGGTTGCTCCTTCCCAGGGAGAGACACACACACACACACACACACACACACACACACACACACACACACACACACAGTAGGCAAGGGCAGGATTCAAACCCCTACCTAACTACAGAAATACACATTTACATGATGCACTATACACATTACTGGGATTTGAACTTTCCACAGGTATATTTGTAGGATGGTGACATCATCAGACTTGACAAAGATGAGTATACCACTTTTAAGGTGTGTGAGTAGTCTCCAAAAAGGTTGCTCCTCCCCAGGGAGACACACAAATACTCGGCAAGTGCATGATTCAAACCCTTACCTAACTACATTATGATACTACAGCAGTGCACATTTACACGATGCACTATGCACATTACTGGAATGTTATTTTTCCACGGGTATATTTGTAGGATGGTGACATCATCAGACTTGACAAAGATGAGTATACCACTTTTAAGGTGTGTGAGTAGTCTCCAAAAAGGTTGCTATCTCCCCAGGGAGAGACACACACACACACACACACACACACACACACACACACACACACACACACACAGTTGGCAAGTGCGGTGTTCTTAATCCAAACTAAGTACATCTTTACACTTCAGCAAGCAATATGGAGTTACAGGGTGCAATACAGACATTACTTGCTGCCAGTCTGTAGAAAGATTTTTTTCACATTTGCTAACCTCAGCAGGCTTATCATACTAGGTGTATTGTGAGTGTATTGTATGCATAGGCCATGACCATATCATATATGGGTTGATGCACCACATGCTGGCACACACAGGGTCAAACCTTGAGTAGCATCTTACCTTCACCTACATGATACTGCAATATAACAGAAAGATGATAAACTTAAACAATTGGCTGAGCTTCTGGTGTCATTCAAAGGGGATCCAGTCTTTGTCTGCCTGTGATGACATAATAGACAAGCCTTGTTGCTTCGCTACAGATGGTATGCACCTGTCGCCCCATGCTTCTGAATACTTGCCAAGGCTCTTGCTGTCCCCATATTACCTTTTTTAGGCAAGGCTCAAAGGTTCATAGGTAGGTATTAGGCTATCGGCACTGGGGCCTACACAAGCCCAGCCAAAAAGGTACCCTGGCTTTTGCCACCCAAGAAATTTATTTTCCTGTGCCACTGTCGAGCAGAGACACAGGAGTGATCCCCAGGGTGAATTTCCTATTTCCCATCCAATCATCAAGATTTTTCTTGAAGAGTGCTAATGAGGAGCTTTGTTTGATATAGATAGGTAGTTTATTCTGGAGTATGTGAAGTCTCTGGGACTGGAATCTATCCCTCCGGCATGTTCTGTTTATTGTGGTGACAAGGTTTAGGTCCCTAGAGTGTGTAGGTTCATAGGTTTATAGGTAGGTACTAGGCTATCTGGCCAAGGGCATTTATAAGCCTAGCCAGAATGTGTTGGCTTTCACCTCCCTTTTAAATTAGTTTCCTGGGCCTCTGTCTAGCAGGGTCACTGAAGTGATCCCAGGGGTAAATTTACAATTTCACATTCACTCGTCAAGATTCCTCTTGAAGAGAATCTGCGAGGGCCTCTGCCTAACATCAACTGGGATTCTATTCCAGAGCGAGGGAAGTCCCTGGGACAGGAATCTATCCCTCCAGCACGTCCTGTTTATTGGTTTGCTGAGGTTTAATTCACTGGAGTGTGTGGCTCTAAGAGATTTGTTTTTCTTGAGGTGGAGCATGTCCATTAATTCCGGATTGGACATGGCCTTATACATCAGGCATAGATCACCTCTGAGCAGGCAGTAAGCAACCAAGTAGAGCTGGAGTTTCTTTAGTCGAGCTGCATAGGGCATCTCTTTGAGGCCCATGATCCGCTTGGTGGGGTACTTCTGTGGTCTTACCAGCTGTTGCATGTGCCAATTAAGGTACATACCAAATGGGACATTGTACTCTTTTATGGGCCTAATGAGTGATGAGTAGAGGGGCACAATGACCTCTCTTGATCTAGAGGTGAACCCTTTCGTGATTAGATGGGCTGCATAGAAGGAATATCTAACCACTTTGGCAATGTGATTATCAAAGGAGAGGTTACTATCTACCTGGGTCCCCAGATCCCTAATTACATTTTCCATACCTAGTGGATTACCACCTATGTGGTAATTCGTGGGCACTTTGTTTTTTCCAAAGGGGATGACTATGCATTTTTTGGCATTCAGCTTGAGGCCATGGTTTTGACACCAGATATCTGTCTCTGTAAGACCCTTCTGGAAGATGTCTGTGTCAGCCAGAGGGTCGGTTATGGCCCAAAGTTTGCAGTCATCTGTGAAATTTGTCAGCCATAGTCCTCCCGTGCTTGCCTGTACCTCAAATAAGTATATACTGAACAGGAGAGATCCCAGGACCGAGACCTGTGTGATGCCACTTGTGACTGGTTTAGAGTCAGACATGGCAACTGCAACTCTGACCATGTGTGTTCTATCTGTGAGCCAGTTGGCCACCCATCTCGTGACATAGGGGTTAATGTTCAAGCTGGTAAGCTTGTCTATGATGCCGGAGTGGGGAATGGTGTCAAAGGTCTTAGTGAGGTCCAGGTAGGCTGTGTGGACTACCTTCCCTTCATCTATGGCCTTGGTAACTGTTTCAAAGAAGTCAACTAGGTTTAGTAGGCAGGATCTGCCTTTAACAAAGCCGAATTGGGTAGGGTCCAGTGTCTGGAGGTTCCCATTGTATCTGTTTATGAGTTCCATGATAATTCGCTCCATAGCTTTGCAGACCAGGCTGGTAAGGCTTATAGGGCGATAGTTCCCAGGTTCTGTTGTGGCACCACCTTTGTGGAGCGGGATGACTGTTGCTGTACATCATTCTTTGGGTACATAGCATGTGGTAAGGCTGAGTGTGAACAGTGAATTTAGGTGAGGGTTTAGTTCCTTTTGGAGCTCGTGTAAGACGCAGCCTGGGACACCATCTGGTCCCATTGATGCTGTGTTCTTAGCTTTGGAGAGGGCTATTTTTACCTGCATGTCCATGATGTCTGGGGCTCTGCATTCTTCTGGGATGGACACAGGCCCTTTTGGGGATGAAGGGGGGTGAAGTTTGCACTAAACTTGTCTGCCAGGATGTTGGCAATTTCAGTTGGTTCAGTGTATTTTTTGCCATTTTGCAGTAGCTCAAAGCATATCTGAGTGTTGCCACCTAAATGTTTGATATAGCTAAAGAAGGCTTTGTGGTTATCTTTAGATTCCTTGGCAATTTTTCTTTAGAAACTGGCCTTGGATGATTTTTTGAGCGATCGTAGTTTCTTGCTAATAATGATCAGTGATGCCTTTCCTTTTTCGAATTTTGCTCTATCATGTAGTAGTTTCTTCCTTCTGTTGTATAGCTTATTTATGGCCAAGGACCACCAGACTGGTTTCCTCTTTTTGGAGGAGTGAGTCTTGGTTTTACTTGGGATGGCTCGATCCATGCATCCCTGTAGATGCTCATATAATGCACTTGTAAAGGATTCTGTGGATTGGATAGCATTATCCTGTAGCAAGGGGGTCTTTGAAACTTTCCACTTCAGTCTTGAGAAGCGTGAAGTTTGCTTCTGAAAAGTTTTTTACAGTGGTTTCCTTGACTGGAGGTGGGGTCGGGATGTGGATGTCCAGTGTGATTACTTTATGATCTGATCTTACCAGCATGGGGTTTACCTCTGGTGTGGAACACTGATCCCCCATGTTGGTGATGATCAGGTCCAGTATGTTGTCACCTCTAGTGGGTGTGGTGACCAGCTGTTCCAGGGTGTTTGAGTTTATAAACTCTAGGAAGCATTGGGCAAAGGAGTTTGTGCTTGAGTAATTCTCCCAGTCAATGTTTGGGTAGTTGAAATCTCCAAATATCATGGTGTTTGGTAGGGCCTTTATATTTTTTAGTGTTCTCAGGAATGCTGAGTGAGGGTCCTGAGACAAGGTAGGTGATCTGTAGCAGGCTACAATCTGATAAGCAGCTTTACCCACTGTTAGTTGCACTTGGATGGTCTCCGAGGCCTCGTGCTGTGCCACTAACCTGGAGGTGTGGGTATCCTTTATGAAAATGGATACACCCCCTCCTTTTGTATTTTGGTCTGGGTTTTGGAGCTGAAGCTCAGAGAGATTGGGATTTCTTTAAGTGGAGCATGTCCAACAGCTCTGTGTTTGACATAGCTTTGTATGTTAGGCAGAGATCACCTCTGAGTAGGCGATATGCAACAGAGTAAAGCTGGAGTGTTTTGAGACAGTCTGTGTGGGGCATGTGTTTGAGGCCGCTAATCCTCTTTGCGGGCTTTCCAGTTGTTCTAGATGTCTTGTGAGGTACATACCAAAAGGGGCGTTGTACTCTATAATGGATCTAATGAGTGATGGGTAGAGGGGAACAATGACCTCTTTTTTTCTGCATGAGAAACATTTTGTGATGAGGTGTGCCACGTAGAAGGATTTCCTGACTACTGTGGCGATGTGATTATCAAAGGAGAGTCTACAGACCACCTGTGTCCCAAGGTCTCTTATCACACTTTCAGTGTTAAGTATACTACCACCTATGTTGTTGTTCATGGGTACAGAATTTTTACCAAAGGGGATGACAATGCACTTTTTGGCATTGAGCTTGAGGCCATGGTTTTGACACCAGGCATCTGTCTCAGTGAGGCCCTTTTGTAGGATGTCCACATCGTTAGTAGTTTCAGTTATGGCTCCTAGTTTGCAGTCATCTGGGAACTTCATTAGCCAAAGACCTTCTGTGTTAGCCTGTACTTCAGGGAAGCAGATACCAAACAGGACAGGACACAGGACTGAACCCTGTCCTACTCCACTTGTTACTGGTCTGAAGTCGGACTTGGAGTCTGCTACTTTCACAGTGTGGGTTCTGCCAGTGAGCCAGTTGGCAACCCATCTTGTGACATAGGGATCTATACCTAGTTTAGTGAGTTTATCTATAATTCCAGAGTGGGGGATGGTGTTGAAAGCCTTGGCAAGATCTAGATACTCTGTGTGAACCACCTTACCCTTGTCTGTGGCTTTGGTGACTGCTTCAAAGAAGTCTATCAGGTTTAGAAGACATGATCTGCCTTTTACAAACCTGAAATGGTTGTGGTCCAGAGTTTGGAGATTGCCAATGTCTTTGTTTATAAGTTCCATGATGATATGTTCCATGGCCTTGCAGACCAAGCTCATCAGGCTAATGGGGCGCTAGTTCCCAGGGTCCGTGGTCGCTCCCCCCTTGTGTAGTGGGATAACCGTCACTGTGCGCCATTCAGCAGGCACAAAGCCTGAGGTGAGGCTATGATTGAACATGCTAATTAGGTGTGGTGCCAGTTCATTCTGTAGTTCATGTAGAACACAGCCTGGGATGTTATTTGGTCCCATGGATGCTGTGTTCCTGGCTTTGGAGAGTGTTTTTTACCTGTGCAGCCATGATGACAGCAACTTTGCATTCTTCCAGTATAGAGATGGGCTCTTTCATGGGTGAGAGTGGGGTAAAGTTAGCACTGATCCTATCTGCCAGGATGTTGGCAAAATCAGTTGGGTCTGTATATTTAGTGCCATTGTGCTGTAACTCAGAGCAGATCTGAGTGTTGCCATTATGATCCGTGACATAGCTATAGAATGCTTTGTGGTTGTCTTTAGAATCAGTGGAGATTTTGTTTTCATAACTAGCTTTGAAGGATGTTATCAGGGATCACAGCTTCTTACTGAGGCTGACCAGGGAGCTCCTCCACTCATGGGTTTTTCCCTCTTTTGCAACAGTTTCTTCCTTCTGTTGTGCAGTTTTTTTATGGCAGGGGACCACCAGATTGGCTTCCTTTTCTTGGAGGATAGCATCTTGGTTCTGTTTGGGATAGCATGATCCATGCACTCATGTAAGTGCTTATAAAGTACAATTGTGTAGGATTCAGTAGTCATAACTGTATTGTCCATCTGCATGGGTGTCCTGAAGTTCACCACTTCTGTCTTAAGAATCATGAAGTTGTCTTTGGAGATATTTTTTAACATGGTTTCCTTAATGGGGGGTGGGGGCAGAATGTGGATATGTAGGGTAATTAGCTTATGGTCAGATTGGACCAATGAGGCGTTGACTTCAGATGTGGAACACCGGTCACTCAGGACAAACCAAACCCCATAACCAACACAAATAACCACAAAGTGAGCTAAATGCTACTCATTGCCAGAAGTCTCAGCCTCCAGATGCACACACTCGAGGCACTTCTCAGTATGGAGAATATTGATATCTGTGCAGTAACAGAAACCTAGTTCAAGGCTCCAGAGAGCACACCAGCACTACCAGGATACTACTCATTCCATACCTTCCAGCATCAGAACCTGGATCATAGCACATAGGGTGGGGATGTATCCATATTCATCAAGGATACCTACACCTCTCTCTACATGCTCTCTACAGGATATGTACCCATAGAATGTTGCACAGCAATGTACTTCCCACTCCACAGGGGTGGGGCCACAACAGACCCTTGGCATTCATGCTCTATGAACCTGACGAGTCTGATCCGCAAGGCAATGGAGCCAATCATAATGGAAGTCAACAATAAAGACATTGGGAACCTTCACATAGTTGAGCACACCCAGTTTGGCTTCATCAAATGCAGATCATGCCTCCTGAACTGGGTGGATTTCTTTGAGACAGTTACCCAGGCTACAGATGATTGAAATGAGCTCCACACAGCCTACTATACCTCGCTAAGGCCTTTGACACTATTCTCCAGTCAGGTATCATAGGTGAACTCACCAACCTGGGCAGGAATCCATACATCACAAAATGGATTGCAAACTGGCTCACAGATAGATCCCACAAATTAAGAGTTGCTGTCTACATGTCAGACTCTATACCGGTAACAACTGGTGTCCCCCAGGGTTCAGTCCTGGGGTCCCTCCTGTTTGGTATAGACTTCTCAAAAGCACATGCCAACACAGGAGGGTTGTGGTTGACTAAGTTTGCTGGGAACTGTAAAGTGTTTGCCATAACAGATTCCCCGGATGACACAAATATTCTCCAGAAGGGACTCTATGAGACAGATGTGTGGTGTCAGATCATGGCCTCAAGCTCAGTGTGGAAGAATGCATAGTAATCCCCTTTGGTGAAAACAAACTACCCACAAACTACCACATAGATGTTACCCCCTTAAAACTGACAATGCAATAAGGGATCTGGGGACACAAGTAGATAGTCGTCTTTCTTTTGACAACCATGTTGCCAAAGTGATTGGGAAATCCTATGTGGCCCATCTAATCAACAAAGGGTTTGCATCACGATCAAAAGAGGTAGTGGTGGCCCTCTACTCTTAAATCATCAGACCCATCATTGAGTACAATGCATCATTTTGGATGTACTCAACTAAGCATATCCAGCAGCTGTAGAGACCACAGAGGTACTTCACCAAGAGGATTACTGGCCTCAAACAGTTGTGTTATGCAACACAACTGGTAAAACTAGATCTGTTCTCCGTTGCATAGCACCTACTCAGAGGCACACTCTGCCTAACATACAGAGCCATGTCCAACACATAACTGTTGAACATGCTCCATCTACAGATAACAAAATTGAGTTGCACTAGACACTCCAGGGATATGAACCTCATCACAATAATGAATACACCATGCTGGTGGGATAGAGTACCATCCCAGACACTTGCCTTACTGTAGAACAGAGTCCCAATGTACATCAGACAGAGCCCCTCGCTGACATTCTTCAATAGGAACCTTGATGAGTGGATGGGAAACAGACAATTCACACCAGGCATCACATCGGCAGCCCCACTAGAAAGGGGCTTAGGGTACTAACTATTAGAACTAGGGCTTGGAAGACTACCCAATGGGGTGGTGAAAGCTGTACAACTTGCCTAGGCTAATATATGCGTTCATGAAGATAGTCTACTACATACTTATGAACCTATGTGACAGGTACATGTCTACAGATAGTAGATGTGTACTTCATTGTACAGTCATGTTGTACAGCAGGCACATGGACCACATACACTGTAATGCTTACAGATACTGGTGGCTGTTATGTACAGTGGGTGAGATGTGCACCTCATGTCTTTTGTGCCATTGGGATGTGTGCTGGGTGGGACAGTCGTGGATGGCTCCCTGTCATGGTCACCCTCTTACACACATCTCTGCCCATCCATCTTTGGCTTATTATACTGTGTTCCCCTGACATATATATATATATATATATATATATATATATATATATATATATATATATATATATATATATATATATATATAGGTACATAGGTAGGTAATAGGCTATCTGCCTGAAGGCATATTAGTATGGCCAGAGTGTTCAGCTATCACCACACATGGGGTTAGTTCCCTAGGCCACTGTGTAACTGTGTAGTAGAGCTGACGAAATGATCCATGGTGTGACAGTTCAGTTTCACATACACTCATCAAGGCTCCTCTGGAAGAGTGTCAGTTAGGGACTCAGCTTAATGTAGTTTGGGAGCCTGTTCCAAAGCAAGGGAAGTTGGTGAGTTAGTAATATATCCCTCCAACATGTTCTATTTATTGTTGTGATGATGATATCCCTAGACCATGTGGCACAGTGAGCTTGGGTTTACTTCAGATAGCGCATGTACATCAGTTCTGCATTGAATATGGACCTGTATGCCGGGCAGAGATCGTCTGAGTAGACAGTATGCAACAGAGTACAGATTGAGTTAAATTCAGTCTTGTTGCATGGGGCAACTGTTTGAGGCCAGTAATCCTCTTGTTGAAGTACTTCAGTGGTCTTTCCAGATGCTGAAGGTGCCTAGTCAGATTCATCGCAAGTGTGCTGTGATACTCTCTGATGTGTCTGATGACTGATGAGTAGAGGGGACCTCCTTTGACCTACATGCAAAGACCTTGGCAATTTGTGGGAACACATAGCATGATTTTCTAACCACTTTGTGAATGTGTTTCTGGAAGTAAAGATGACTATCCACATGTGTCCATAAATCCCTTATTATTACCTCCATATTTAGGGTGTTGACACCAATGTGGTATTTGTATGACTGCAACTCGAGGCCATAATTTTGACACCAAATCTGTCTGACTGAGACCCTTTTTAAGGATGTCTCTGTTGTCCCAAACATCGATTATGACAACCTTTTTGCAGTCATCCACAAACTTTGCTAAACGTAGCCCTCGTGTGTTTGACTGTATTTCTGAAAAGTATACACCAGACAGGAGGGGTCCCAGGACTGAGCCATGGGGGACAGCAGTTGTTACCAGCTTGAACAGGAGACCACAATTCTTACCTTGTGGGATCTATCTGTGCCCCAGTTGGCAATCCATCAGATGACATACGTGTTTATCCACAGATTGTTGATTTTGTGGATACGACATGTGTGTGGGATGTTGGAAAAGGGCTTTTCAAGGTCTATGTAGGCAGTGTAGATCTCATTTCATTGATGTATGTCCTGGGTGACTGCCTTGAAAACTGTCTAGCAGGTTTAGGAACCATGATCTGCTCCTGACCAAACCACAATGGGTAGGGTTGGGTGTTTGTAGGCTCCCAATAGCTCTGTTTATGAGTTCCATAGTGATAGACTCCATGGCCTTGCAGGTCAGGCTTATTAGGCTTATAAGACTATAGTTCCCATGGTCTGTTGTGCACCAACACTTGTGGAGTGTGCCAAATGTTGCTTTAACCCATTCAACAGTTTCATATCCTGTACAGAGGGTGAGTCTCAACAGACTGTTTAGGTGCAGGGCCTGTTTGTTTTGGAGTTCACATATGACACGGCTAGGGAAACCATGTCATCCCATAGATGCCTTTTTTAGGTTAAGATAGAGCTGTTTAACCATTGTATATGTGATTTCTGGGTTTTCACAATCTCCAGGTATGGTAATGGGTCCTTTTGTCAGTGAGAGGGGGGTAAATATGTATGAACCTGTCTGACAAGATGTTGGCAATGTCAGTCATGTACATGTATTAATTTACACTTTGCACTGACTCAGATCATATATGAGTTTACAATGATATTTATGACATAGTGAAAGAAAGCTTCATGGTTCTCTATGGACTCTTTGGCAATATTTTTGCCAGAACATGGCTTGGATAATGTTAGCAGTGCTCATTGTTTCTTGATGATACTGATCAGAGATTTATTGATCTTCTTTGCATTTTCACTTTCATTGAACAGCTTAAGTACTTGTAGTACATAGTTTGATTATGACAGGGGTCCAATATATTATATGGGTCTGTTTTCATATCACTGTGTGTGCAAGGCAGGATTGGTGATTAGTGACAAGTGTCTGGAGTAAGAACTGCAACTGCCAGATATGTGTGGCCCACTGCTGTACTCAGACATGGCCTAAGTGTGTGAGCATGCCCAGTATGACCTTTCAGTATGTTGCTGACTGAAATTTGCTAAATTTGTTTGTGTGTGACCATGCACACTATGGACATATATACTATATGTGTGTGGAAAATCAAGTTGGTTTTTACTTCAGGGCTCACCTTTGTGTTATACATCAACAGGAAGCACGCTGTGCCTGCAGGGCTTCCATGAGTCAATTTGCATAGACTTATCAACATTTCTACATACAGGGGGGACAGCTATTATTTGTACATTTCTACCCGGGGGGCACACCTGATTGTTACTGTGGGTGTACATAGGATGAGGGGTACACCATTTCAGTCTGTACTGTTGCCTGTCATACTGGCTTGAGGCATACCACTGTACTAAAGACCTTAGCTTCCAATTACACGCATATTAGTTTGTGACTTCATAGCCTACCCAACCCACATCACACTGCCTGGCCTGCTGTTATCTGTCTGCATAGGCCTGGGGGGAGGTTACTCATATGCCTCTTCAGAGGGCAGGATACAGCATTTGTTTTTGTTTGAGTTTGTCTACAATTGTACTGCTGGCTGTGACTGTTAGGTATGTGACCCCCCCATCTGGTATGTGTGAGAGACTTAAGTTGTGTCTATGCCAGTGAAATGCTGTCATGGCTTAGTGGTTCAGTACTGTGACTATAGTGCACAGTATCCTGAGTTCGAGCCCTGTCACTGCTTTTTATTTTCCTGCTGGGCAGACCTGACTGGTTAAGGAACAATGAAGCAGGTGTGAGCTTGTTTACCCGACTTTTCTCAACTTTTCCCAACATTGCCCAACATTGCCTGACGTTGCGCTGGTTAGTGCGGTGCACAGCTATGCGTAATTGTATTTAAATATGCTCAATACTGGTAAAATTTGCTTAGCAGTGCTTTATATTGCTTAAAATATGGACTCATGCCTCAGGTGGTGCTGCAGGGCTGCCAATGTCAGATGCACATATTACAATCCCTATACATGTTTGAAAACAGGTAGTGTCAAATTAGGCATCCCTTTTACTGTATGTGCGAGTCAGAGAGAGGTGTCATTTCCAGGGTTCCTACTGAGTCAGTGTATGGGCTATTTGTTGCCTCTTTGCCAAGGCCAGGGCATACTGGGCATGCCTCCTCCTGCCTACTGGGGCAGGCTCAGGTTGTTCCTCCTCTGAGTGACGCTGTGCCTGTGCAGGCCTTGGCAATGGTTGGGGGCTGTTTGGCCCTGCCCCATGTTGTTCCTGCTGCAGCTGTTTCCACAGGATCATATTGTGTAGCATGGCACATACCATGACAATTTGGGTACATGTAGTTGGTATGTACTGCAAGGCTCCACCAGATGTGTCCAGGCACTGGAAACATGACTTTAGCATCCCAAACACACGCTCAGTTATGTTTCTTGTTTGTGTGTGTGCCTTATTATGGAGTTCGTGTTCGGGGGTGTGTGCATTTCTGATGGGTGTCATCAGCCACGGCTCCAGTGTGTATCCAGCATCCCCCACTAGGTGACCATCGGGGATGTACCCATTGGCAAATCTCTGGTACAGCTGCATCAGATGCCAGATGTGGGAATCATGATAACTTCAAGGGCAGCCAGCAAACACATTCATTATTATGCCCTGGGCATCGCACATGACCTGGCAGTTGATGGAGGGGAAGCCCTTGCGGTTGATGCAGACCCTACACTGCTCACCGGGTGGTGCTTTAATGTGTATGTGTGTGCAGTCTATTGCACCCACTACCTCAGGGTATTCTGCTATTTGGTGGAAAAGACGCATATTTCTGGCCAATGCCTCACGGGAATTGGGGAAATATAAGTGCTCACTGACATGTGCTGACATGGCATCCAGGAACTGGTGCAGTACCCTGGATGCTGATGCCTGTGAAATTCCCATCATATCACCAGTTGGTCTCTGGAAGGTACCTGTAACTAGTATTCTTAGGCCGACACATACCTTGGTATCCACTGGGATGGGTTCCCCTCTGTTGGTTCTGTGTGTGAGGCATGGCCGGCACAGCTCAACAATTTGCTGCAGGAGGTCTCTGTCCACCTTATAGCGCTCCACTATCTCCAGTTCATGTAACCCCTGGTAGGTTACCCTGGGTCTGTACACTCTTCTCCGTCTCCTCACTGTGGGTTGCTCAGCAGCATTCACAACATCACCACCCTCAGAACCTTGCACATGTTGGTTTATGATAGCAAGAGCAGCCCCTAACATTTTGTCTGACTTTAAAGTTTTTAAGCTTTCCCTCTTTGTATACTGCAGTGTTGCAGAGTTCTTTGGAAAAAACAGGGAAGAATGCTGTTTGCAGAGTTTAAAATGCTGGGCTGGGCTGGGCTGGGCTAGTCTGCTACCTGTGTAACTGACTGATTCTGATATATTTCACCTGGCAGTTCTGCTAGTTCTCCTTGCTTAACTTCCTACTACTTCTTTTCCTTCCTTTTCCCTTTCTGTTTCCGCCCGGGGCAGCACTGCACAAACACACACGCACACGAGCACACATGGGCGCACATGCTATGTGCATGTTTGCAAGAAATTTCAGATATATTCACGGCGTACACCTTTGGGTTTTGGTTTTCAAAAAAGACAACTGTAGACATGCCTCTTGCAATCCTGAACAACTCAGGGCAAACACAAGACACTGTGCTCCAATAAGCTTACAGCCTTTCTGACACAACCCGTCATGATGTTACCTATATTCTACTCTACTACTCACCTACTCCTACACTTACACTCTTGGGACATTGCTCACATGCTGAGGAAAATTGGGATTCACTATCCTTATCCTCATTTGCATAGGATTGCCTAGTAATGCATGGTTACATCTCTCACACTGAGCTTCTCCCCATTAGCAACCACTACTCAGTGGCCATGTTGTCTTCAGCCTGCCATTCACCTGCATGGCAGGATAAGCTTTTTAGTGAAAATGGCTATTTTTGGCTATTTTTAAATTATTTTCTTGTTTTTTAAAGCGCCGCACGTTTGCACAGTGCTGAGCTATACTTAAACATTGGAGATTGGGGAAAAAAAGTTCGATTTTAATAATTTTAAACATTTATAAATGCCAATGGTCTTATATTTGGCCATTGGCATGCTTCCTCAACTGTATGCATCCTTTATTTGGAGCTGTCATAGCTTCGTTTAGCTATTTGCAGAACGGTACTTCGTTACTAACGGAGTACATTTCTGCAGATAACACTAATCTTCCACGGACAGGTAAGTGTTTCCTGGATTGCAAATTCATCTCATTTGCATAGCTTTCAGCAGCAAATGAGGTAATTTGCATACCGTGACGCTGTCTGTGCAAGAGTAGCTTTAGCAGCTGTCGTGCACACCCCTGCTGGCTGTACCTGGATCGCACAGCAGACATATTGCCTCCGTGAGCTCCTACACTCTTCTTGCACTCCGTGCAAGCTTTCGTAAATCCGGCCCTATATTTATATATACCAGTTCCAGAAATCACAAAACAGTGAGGAAATGTGCAACCACAATAACTGCTGAAATACATTTTCAGACCTTTTTGTTTGCATGTACTATGTTCACTTGAATATTGTTCAGTGAAATCAACTGGTTACTGCAAGATGCAGAAGGACCTGCAAAATGTGAAAAACAGGAATTGAATACATATATGAAGAAAGAAGCATAGAAACCTGAAAGAATATATGTACACCAGGAACATACTGGCTCAGGCAAGTAGGCTAGACAGATTCCTAAGGCTGAAAAAAACAGTGTAAAATACAAGATGGATAGAAATAAAGATAGTGAAAAACAAGATAACAAATCTGGCAATTAGCACATAAGATTATGGCTATGAATTGCCAATCAGCTGCTTCCAGTGATCCAGTGTTTGATTACTTCGGCCTCCGTCTGCTTAGTTTTTGACCTGGAACAAATCACTTAACCAGACAGTGCTTTTAGCAATTGGAAAAACTGGACTAGGCTCCTCAATAGTCTTGTGGACCTCATGCCTAGTAACTACCTATGAAACTATAACAAAGTTAGGAAATGGTACAGGGCAATAAAAGCAGAGACAGAATTAAAAATAATTACACAGAAAGATGTGCTATACTTCTATTTCTGCTGATGAACTAACACTTTTAGGTATTATCTCTTCTCACGGCTCCCACCCTGAAAGGCTTGCACAGTTACAAGGTCTGCATCCAGTTGGGAATTTTTTTAAAAAGAAAAATAAAATGGACAGCCACACTGGTCTGCCCTTATAAACAAACTTAACTAAGGTTACTACTTTTTCTAAAGTTTTTCTGCTTAAACTGTTTAATTCAGCCATACTGGGTCAGCAGCACCAAACTTCAAAGCCCTTAAATAAGACTCCTAATGCTAAAAAGTTCCACCAAATTGTACCATTAAAGTTGCTGTCTGTGTTTAAAAACAGAACATAGATTAGAATTTAAAGCAAGTACAAAAGCAAGAAAAAAGCATCTTACTTTAACCACAGGCTCTGAGGATTCCTCTGGTGTGGTTAAGCCCCACTCTGCTTGCCCTCCAGGCTCAATTGTCCCCCGCCCCCTATTTCCACCCACCCCCCAGTACCTCTAAATTTATAACCCCTCAGACACACCCTTCCTCCTTCGCCAACCATTAACAGGAATTCATTTATAACCCACCCCACCACTATCTCCCCACCTACTATTACACCTAGGTTGCCTACCTACCAGGAGTATATTCCTCCCATTATGTCTCTAATACTTACCAAGTCTTTTAAAATACCACCTTTACTCTACACCCTGCCTTTACTAGTCATCCTTTATTCTCTCACCATCTATGAAAACCAATCCCTTTTAGTATTCAACCATCCCAAATGCCTTGCTACCATCCCAATCTTTTCAAACCTTTCTGCCCATTCATTCATGTCCATCAACACCAACTCCTTTATCCCTGCTAACACCCACCCGGTTATACCCAGATATGTTAACACCAAAACTAAATTCTACCAAAAACTGATAAATAAATTTCTAAAGCTCATAGCTAGTTTGCCTCCCACTCTTATTATTGATGGGGATATCCACCCCAACCCTGGGCCACCATCCCTAGACATCACCAACTCTAATCATAACAGCCCAAACATAAGACAAAGCCTAACTAGACCCCCCCAACTCACTATTGATCTGCCACTTTAACATTAGAAGCATCAACAATAAGGTCCACAACCTCCATGCCCTCCTGACAACCTACTCCCCCGACATACTTTGTCTCATTGAAACGTGGTTAAAACCAACTACGCCAGATAATGAAATTCTACCTCCAGGGTATAATATACTCAGGCTAGATCATACTACCAGGAAAGGGAGCGAGGTTGCTGTTCTCTATAAAACTACCCTAAATGTTACTTTAGACAACCTTCAACCACCTATATTTAACAAAGCAGAAATTATGATTTCCAAACTACAAATAAATAAAAACACATGTATAAACATAGTATGTGTCTATATTCCCCCAGGTAATAACTCAGGGACCCTAGAAGACATCCTCTACTGGCTATCCAATGCCTACCCCCAAGAGACCATTGTTCTAGGGGACCTCAGTATAGATTGGAACACCTGCACTGCAGACACCCCAACCACTCACGTAAACCTACATGGTTTTACACAAACTATAACCTCCAGTACTAGGATCAGCAAGCCTAACAATAAAGAAAGTATCCTGGACTGGATACTAATTAATAGCCCCCACCACATTTACAAATCAGGTACTCTCCCTGGAGATCTAAGTGACCAAATTTGAATGTCCACATCTACCCACATATAAAACAATAAGAAATAACAAAAACTTCAACCTTGCAAAAATTCCTAGAAGAACTTAAATTATGCAATTGGTCAATTCTAAAACAACTACCACTAGATGAGGAGGTAACACACTTTAATAACACATTCCTGGCCATCCTTGATAACCATGCACCTGCACGCTCTATTAGAATTAAAACAAAAGTTCCCCCTGGTTCACTAAAGAAACCAAACTAAAGATCATCCAAAGAAATAATGCCTGGAACACCTGGTGCACCTCTATAAAGCCTGACAAGATCAACTCAAATTTCGACAATATAGGAATGATACAAAAAATCCATATTACTAGACAAAAAAAAACAATTTCTGCCATCTACAGCAGAAACACCACAACAAGCCACAGAGGTTCTAGGCAGGTATTAACAAACTCCTCCACCCAGAGAAATCCACTACTCCAACCCCCTCAGTCCCTACCCAAAAATTGCCAGAGTCCATTGCCAACACCTTCAACAGTTTCTTCACAGAAACCATCCAGGTTGTTGCTAGCAAACTTAAACCCAATTGTCCTAACGCTGAAACCCTTAAACCCAGTGACAATCTCTCCTTTAGTTTCCAAAAAGTTCTGATTTCACTCATTAGAGCCCTAATTAAAAAACTCAAACCAACCACCCTTTCAGCTGACCTCCTCCCTTCAGACTACCTGCAAAAAGCTGCTGATGTCATAGCATACCCTGTCACTATTTTGATAACTGAAGCCTCTATCACCTCTATCTGGAAAATATCCCTTGTCATACCACTCCATAAAGGTGGCAGCTCCATTGAACTGTCAAACTATAGACCAATAGTTATCCTTTCGCCTCTGGCTAAAATTATGGAAAAGTGTATCCATAGACAACTCTTACACTACCTTATTGAAAATAATCTTCTGGCCAACTCCCAGCATGGATTTAGACCACAGCACAGTACCACCTCAGCCCTACTCTCATTTTCTAACGTCATAAATTCCAACTGTAACAACAACAAACTATCTTCTGCCCTGTTTCTCAATCTTTCCAAGGCCTTTGACATGGTTAACCATCAGCTACTCTTACTTACCCTAAATAAAATATCCTTAAACAGCCATGCTATACAATGGTTTCAGTCTTATCTTAGTGGAAGACAGCAGGCTGTCCTTTGGCAGAACCAACCCTCCACCCTTCTCCCCATTACCCTCGGTGTCCCTCAAGGCTCCATATTAGGTCCCATTCTTTTCTCCCTCTTTATCAATGACCTCCACACTGTAATCTCAGATGCAACCTGTATACAATATGCTGATGACTACACCCTGATCTGCTCAGCCTCTACCCTACAGATCTCCTTAGTTTAACACAGAAAACCTTTAATACAGTGGAAATCTGGATTTCTAATCGACAGCTGATATTAAACCCTAATAAAACAAAGCTATTGCTCTTCTCCCCTACTCACAAATCCTCCCAACCTTCATTTACTATAACATCTAGCAATGGGACCATAATCTCATCAGATATGTATACCAAACTCCTGGGTGTTACAATAGACAATAACCTCAAATATGATATGCATGTAAACCAAACTATTAAAACCGTTAATAAAAAACTTGGCTCCCTATACAAAAACAAACCTTTTCTCACCCATTTAGCTAGGCCTGCCATGCCCATACCCATCTGCTTTCAACTCTACTCTATGTCTCACCTATACTCACTAATTTGAACAAAACTGATCTCAGCAAACTCTCTAGCTCTTACAATCACATTGCCAGATTTGCCACAGAAACTCCCTACAGGACACACCATTGTCAAAACCTACACCTCTTAGGTTGGCTAGAACTCCCCAGGCTAATTCAATTTAATCAACTTACTGTAGCATTCAAGGTTATTAACCACCCAGAAAAAAATGCCCTCCCTTAAAAACATTATCCATCCCTACAAAAACACTAGCCCTTTTCGTTCCACTACAAAACTTTTGGTTCAGGCTGTTAAAGCTAACAACCTGTCTGGAGAATCTTTGTTTGCAAATTCAGTAGGCAAAACCTGGAATTCGCTCCCATCTGACCTTACCCTGAACCCCTCCCTTAATCAGTTAAAAAAAATCTAACCCAGTATTTTAAAACTCATTGCTTATGTCCTTCCTCTAACCCTGACTAAAGCCTCATCTACTTCCAATACCTGCAATTTCTTATTCATAGCAACTAACCTTACACTAAAAGGTTTGAAAAGAGAAACTGTAATATCTTTGCAGATACTCTGTATATAAGCTGCACCTATAGGTTTGATAAGAGGAACTGTAATGTATTTGTATATATTTCTGTATATAAACTGTATTCTTTATAAGCTTGAAATGTGAAACTGTAACTTGTATGTTAATACAATATGTTTGTGCATATACTGTAACTTGCTTGTCTTTATCTGTTTGTAAGTTTGAAGCTTTTCTCCCCGGGCCTCCGCTGAAAATGGACATGTATCCAGTTGGACTATCCCAGTCAACAAATGTAAAATAAAATAAATAAAAATAATAAGAATTACAGAGCAGAATAGAAAGAAAATGGTGGGATGGAATCAAAACCACAGTTAAAGGCAGAATAATACAAGGAAAGGGACGCAAAAGACAGAATTAAAAAAAATTAAAGAAATTAGAAAAACAGCCAAAAATAACACAAAAAAGCCACAGGAAAAGCAGGATCAAATGCAGAAGAACTAGCACAGATAAAGTTAGCAATAAAAGCAAAGATGGAATTAAAAATAATTACACAGAACAATGTGCATTCCCAGGCATGGTAATGAAAACACTGCTGCTGCTGGGGGATAAAAGAACAGACACAGAATAGCAAAGAAACTCAAAAGGTAGGAGAGCATAGGGAAATAAGATGTCTGAGTGGAAAAGATCATGAAGAAACAATAGAAGATACAAGGTTAAATTAACATCTGAAATTATTATAGATAATTATACAGTGAAAGCCACCAGGATGGACACAGTGAAGTAGAAGAGAGGAGAGTGTAAGAGGAGACCTAAATGCACTAATTACAACAGAAGAGAAGAACAGGATAATGATGAAAATGAAAGACAAGAAGGCAGGAAGGCCAAATGGATATCTAGCTGTGGTTTACAAATGGGGCAAGGAGAAACTATGGCAGACACTAGCAGAGGAATGCAAAAGAATGAGAGAGATATGCAAAAAATGCTACAACTGTAGTCTTACCTAAGGAAGGAGGAGACAGGAGGGAGGTAGAGTGCTACAGGCCCATATCACTTATAAATTCAGATAAGCTAATGCCAAAAATTATTGCAGAAAGAATCAGACGATATACTGCCATGTATAATAGATGAGGGTTAAAAATAGATTTCTAAAGTCAGCCAGCATTGTGGCATATGGGAATAAAGTCTTAACTTCAGCCCGGGTGATCTGGTTTGATTGGTGGCTCAGAGTTCTGAGATGCTGCAGGGAGCGATGGTCATATACTGTGTATTCTGGTGGGGGGGGGGCATTAATGCAGGCACTTCCTGAAGGGAGGCATGGTCCCTAGCAGGGAGTAGCCCTCTGACAGAATAGATGAACACAAGGGAAGGGGAGGAGAAAATTAGGGTAGGTAATTAAATAAAAAAAAAATCCCCCCAGCAGTAGCAGTCAGTATCATGACCCCCCCAGGACATCCTTAAGATCCATACTGATCCAAGCCCTGCACAGGAGAAAGTCCGGGTGTGGAAGGAGAAGCTAGTAAACCCAGAGGTAGATGGGGGGACTGGAATTGCTGGAAAGTATGAAGCAAAAAGTGGAAAACTTTGAGTTGTAAAAGAGAATAGATCAGAGGATTACTGAGAATTATTATTGAAAATCTAATACAATGAAGAGAAAAGATAAACAGAGGAGTAATAGTATTTTTTCATCTGCAGAAAGATTTTGATTCGGCGAGATGAGATTTAAATGTGAGAGGTGCACAAGCTGGATAAAGGCAAACTACAGTAATTCTAGACAGGAACTAATAGTAAATGTGGGACATATTAGACAGGGCTGCCCTCTCTCTCCCAGGACTATAAATCTTAACGATAGAAACTACCCATAGTGGTCAGGAATGAACTAGAAACAAATGAAAAAGCAGACAGAGGGAAAAGTGAGTTTTGTGCCGTATGTTGATGACTTCATACTCCTAGACATTGAAAGAGCACTGGACAGAGTATCAGAGTATTTGCCCTTGTTAAGGAAAGTTCTGGACTAAAATGGAATACAAAAAAGTCTGTGCTGATGAGGACAGGTAGAAGAGGGGAAAAAGAGAACAGGAGAAATACAGGAGGAGAAATATCTGAAATAGATCTGAAGTTGGGAATCACAGTGGAAGGCACAATACAAATCAGTTTAAGGGGTGTCTAAGAAAATATATATATATATATATATAGTATTATGCAGTGGGACAGATAGATGTATGTGATTACCAGAAGAATGAATGCAAGCAGAATTATAAAAGAACACACTAGTCCTGCACATGGTCAGATATTTGTTCATATACACAAAAAGAAAATAGATTTAAGCTACACAAACAGAAGTAGAAAGGTGAGTAGAAAAAGGGAAAGAAGAAAGGAGTGTAACAAAGAACTGTCTGGGAACACCTGCAATGAACAGAGGGAATGGAATACCACTCAACATATGCATTAACACACAGTATCATCAGACACTTGAAGTGAAAAAAACACGGAGCCAAAAGAAAAAGGAGATCATTGGTAGGTAAGGGAAGAATAACAGCAAGGTAGCAAGGAGAAAATGTGGAAAAATAGAACAGGGAAAAGCTGAATGTGACTGGTTATGAGGCGAAGAATAATGTGAGGAGTAGACAAAAGATAAGGGAGAGGGAAAGCCTAATAAATGTGTCATAAAATGGAAGGGCAGCATTCACATCATTAACGTAAATTATGGAAGGATTCAGTATGTCAAAATAAGAATGGAGGACATGCATAGTACTGAGAAATACTCAGCACAAGGGGGGTAAATGGCAAAAGAAGAGGAAGTGACAGGAGAAAACAGGCAGGCCTTGTTGCAAAATGGAACAAAATAAAGAAGGAAAAATGTAAGGGAGATCTCAAATGCAAAGAAGACAGAAAGACAATGGAGGGACTAAGGCAAAGATGGGTCAGGCAGGAAGGGTGGAAAGTAACCAAATGGACTTGAAAAAAGTGATAGACATTATGGAGGAGGCAAAAGTCATATAGGGTATGATGGACCAATACTTGTGCATGTTGCACAGATGCTATCTCTCAATAAAAAAGTTAAACAAACGAAGGCAGAGGGGAAAAATATGTGCTGGAGATGTGGGACTGGGGAACAGGAATGAAGAAGCAAGCCTGCAGAAAAGTGACTGACATGTACGGAAGGCAATTTCTGGGAGGAAGATGGAGAATATATGGGAGACATATGCAATCAATAGAGGATAATAAGAAGGGAGTGAAGACAGTAAGAAAATAGAGGCCACAGCGATCCATGGCATATGAAGTAAAATGCATACTCCCAAGAAAACTGGAAAGGGGTCAACAGATCGACATAAATCATTCTTGATAATGACAAGAAGAATAGAAAAGTTGGCAAAAGGGGGGAAAGCAGAAGGGTTTAGGAGTCATTGGGAAAAACACTGCAATATTTTGGAATTAAAATGAAAAAGAAATGGCAAAAGGAGGATGAAGGGTTTGGGTACACGAGGGAAAGTGGGATGGGTGAGAATGGACACAGTGTAGGCAAACAAGCACACAGCTACTAGTGCATGAAGACTATATGCTTGTATGGTTTCACTTTATAATCTCGAAATACTAAAATATCGAATTTTAGTATTTCAAGACCATAAAGTCGAAAGTGCAGTTACGTGAAACTGCATAATATCGAATGCGGAAATGTGGAATCCGCCATTGTGTTGTCACGTTCATGACATGTAGTGTGGTTTGTGGATTTAGCTGGGAATTCAGGTAAATGGTGTTCTTGTAAGGGTATTGGGTAGGGATTTGTGTGTGTGAGTGTGGGTATTGGTGAGTTTTATGTGTTTGTGTGTTTACTGCAACCTTGGAGTTAGTAAGTTAGTATATATAAGTAGAGGGGGTGTGGAGGGTGCAGCCCCCGCCATATGGGAGGTGCAGGGGGGCTTGCTTATAGGTAGGGTAGGTGTGTTTGTTCATTGTGTTGTGTTTGTGTGTGTTGTTTTGTTTGTTGTAGTGTCATTGGGTAGGTGTATGTGTGCTTATTTGTGTGGTGGTGTGTGTATGTGAATGATCACGATTTTGAATTTCGCGGTTGTGGATGTTGTTTTTTTTGGCTTTCGGCTTTATAGTCTCGAGATACTAAAATTCGGTATTTTAGTATTTCGAGATTATAAAGTGAATCTATATATACACATATATATATATATATATATATATATATATATATATATATATATATATACATATACATATATGTGTAGGTGTGTGTGTGTGTGTGTGTGTGTGTGTGTGTATATATATATATATATATATATATATATATATATATATATATATGAAGGGGCAATCAAAACAAAATAAAATCAATCACTAAATAAATAAATGCAATGGACTAAAACTCATCTTAGTATTGTAGCAGAACTTTATTTTTTTATCTCTTAGAATGAACAGAGCAGCTGTGATAGGGTTACTGGTTCTTTCACAACCACACTGTCATAAACAACATAACTAAGTTAGATGATGCCATAGCTTCATTTACTGATGACAATTGACATAAACTTGGCAATAACATCTCTTCCACCTCAACCATCGACTGGATTTTTACTAACTCTCCCAAGCTTTACCACAGTCCAACTACCTTACCAAACTCTTTGAGTGACCATCTTCCTACCAGCATACTGCGCCACTCTTCACAGGCAAATAAACCTCACTCTGCCACTGAATGATGCTGTTCACAAATTTAATAGCATATTCCTTGATACTCTCACAAGACGTATTAGAATCAAATCTAACTTCCCCCCCTGGCTTTCTAAAAAAACTAAATCACTCATGCAAAACTGTGACAATACTTGGAAAGCCTGGACTAAGACTAAACAGCCTTCCCTACTTCTCAAGTTCAAAGAACTTCAGAATCTTGTCAAAAGCTATGTCTGTAAGGACAAAAAAAATCATATTATAACTCTCCCCAGAATAACTGTAAAACAAATCCACAGAAATTCTGGTCCACCTTAGAGAAAATTCTCAATCTCTGGTCCCCTTCAAATCCCTCTTCTTACCCAAACAATAGCCCTCTCAAAATTGCTACCTTTCTCAATAGACACGTCATCGAAACTGTCCAGAAACTTACTCCCTCAAACCACAACTCAAACACCACTTATATCCCTTCCAAGCCTCAAAACAGTAATCTTTTCTCCTTCAAACCAGTCCCAACTCATATATAAAATCACTTATTCTGAAGCTAAAACCTTGTTCTCCCTCCTCTGACAACCTACCACCCACTTTCCTCAAATTAACTGCCGAATCCATAGCTTATCCAGTATCTATCTTAATTAATAGATCTATCCAGGAAGCTACAGTACCAAATATTTGGAAATCCTTCTTCACTACACCCTTGCATAAATGGGGAAACTCAACAGACCCATCAAACTTTCGTCCAGTTGCCATCCTCTCTCTTTTCTCCAAACTTAATGGAAAAAATGTGTACACTCTCAACTCCTAAACTGTCTCCTCCAACATAACCTTCCCACACCCTCACAACATGGCTTCTGCCCTAACCACAGCACCTCTACAGCCCTCCTGTCATTTACACACACAATAGCTGAAGCTCGAGACAACAACCTCCTAGTATCCAGCCTCTTCCTTGACCTCTCAAAAGCCTTTGACACTGTCTCTCACCCTCTACTTCTGACTAAACATTCTAACCTCAGTCTAGCTCCCACCACCCTGACCTTCTTCTCTAGTTATCTGTCTGATAGACAGGAATCTGTTCGTTGGCTCTCCTCCTGCTCACCCTACCTCCCACTAACTACTGGGGTGCCTCAGGTCTCCCTCTTGGGACCCCTCCTATTTAACTTCTTTACAAATGAACTATATACCTCCTGCAAGCAATCTGTACTAATCCAATATGCTGACGATTCAGCTCTTATCTGCACTTCCAACAATATCTCTGACCTTCACACACTCACCCAGGACACCTTTCTATCTGTGGAAAAATGGCTAGCTGAAAATCTACTTATCCTAAACCCTAAGAAAACCAAACTTCTGTTATTCTTCCCCTGGACTCTCTCTCACCTAAAATCTAACTTTCTTATCTCATCCTCCAATAACACCAAAATACAACCTGACTCCCACACAAAACTTCTAGGAGCCATCATTGATGATGAACTTAAATTTAACCTACACATCCTTCAAAGTATAAAGAGAACTCACCAAAAGCTTGGTATGCTCTACCAACACCATAGATTCCTAACCTACGATGCCAGACTGTCCCTATCACAGGCTCTTCTTCTCCCCTCCCTTCTCTATGTCACCCCTATTCTAACTAATATTCAAACAACTACTCTGGCCAAACTCCAACAAACTTACCACAAAATAGCAAGATTCATCACAAACTCCCCCCACAACTCTCACCACCGCCTCTCACTCAACTCACTACAATGGCTAGAACTCCCACAACAACTTCTTCTATCTCAGTTACAAATTATTCACTCCATACTTTATAAACCATCAACCTGCCCTGTCCTGTCCTCCTTGGTTTCTACCTACACACCAACTCGCACACTTCATACCTCTAACCAACAACTTCTTGACATCTACCAACCAAAAAAATCTATTGGTAGATCACTTTATAAATCCACCCTATCCCAGGCATGGAATAACCTCCCATCCCAATTATGCTCAATTACACACCCTTTACAATTTAAGAAAGAACTCAAACTACACTTTATGAGAACCAAAAGTTGTACTTGCCATGACCCTACCTAGCTCCACTTTTACTCTGTAGTACACACTTCATTATAACTTCACAGCATACTTTTTTCTCACTCCAGTACTATTACTGTTGTACCACAATATCATACAATCCTCTCAGTTTCTTATCTCCTACATTTTATCTCACTGACATCTCATTAGACCTCTAGATATCCCTTCCACCCCTTTCATGAATCCTGCTATACACCTTACCACACCAGTTATAAAACAGATACTTACACCACACACACAGGAATAAAAAAATAAATAAAAAAAAAAAATATTTTTATTTTTATTTGCAATTCTGAATATATGTAAACTTGTAGTGTTTAGCCAATTAATTGAGTGTTTTTAATTGTACACTAAACTGTTATGTATGTTTTTAATTGTACACTAAACTGTTTATGTATACTTAATCTGTATGTAATTGGAGCTTTTCTCTTCAGATCTCCGCTGAAAAAGGGCTCCTGGCCCAGCTGGACTAACCCGGTTAACAAACGTCAATAAATAAATAAATATTCACATTGTGCTGGCTTGTTAAAAATCAGTCCCTTAAACCTAACCTGGTATTTATTGATTTCTTAGAGCTTCTTTAAAGTTGATCATTAAAAGAGTCCCACACAACCATCTGGTAATGAATGTAGTTAGCATATGTTCTAAAATGAAATCACTGTCACCGTATACATGATTTGTAGCAGTCAATACATGCAAGGATGAATGCAATATCTATGGGCACCTTATATTACAATTCAAGGAGCAGGCATTTTTATTATAGTGTAGAAGACATTCTATTACAGTCCTTTTGGCAAAAGTCTGATTGAGATACAGACTTGTGTATTTACTGGAATATTACTGGTTAATCTTTTACGTTAACATACTAATAATATTACCCTTGGTATGTATGTTTTCTTGGCATAGAGTGTAATGATTAGACTGCTAATGCAATGTGACATAAATTATGACACTTGCCTAACTCCATGGCACAGAGGGATGGAGCGCTTACTGTGACACTGATGACTGGGGCTCGAATCATGGCCATGGCACTGGAAGCACCAGGCATAAAGGGAGTGGTGTAAAGGGGCATGGCCCATATAGAAGTGCAATTTTTCAGATGGAGACTGAGAAAACCACCTCCTTCATTTCAAGGGAGGAGCTGCTTTCTGGCAATGTCCTTCCAGAAGTGAGATATGACCAGAGCAGATAGACCAACATGTCCCTCTCCAGGTCTGCAAACCAGGCATCTATGCAGAAAGGGTAGGACTAAGCAGAAAAAAAACTCAATCCACCCTTAATGGCTATCTGAATAATAGCCCCTCTCAGTCAACTTTCGCCCCTCTGATGGAGAACGGATAGGCTGATGACTAACATGCAATAGGAGCAAACAGCATACAGAAATAAATAAATAAATTATGAAATTTGCAAAGTCATTGTGGTTTCTTAGAGCTTGATATTTGGGATTGTGATCTCCCTATTTTTATACCAGGAGAGCAAGACTGCACTCTTCATCTTGGGTTGTAATGTTTACTTCGGAAGGTACAGCATTTGTGTGGTTTCCCTGTTTCTATAGCTGAGTGTCTTAATTTTGTAATATTTTTACAGGCCTTTGTACCTCTGAATTGCTTGAATTTCCCATTGCACACTCTGTTCCAGTGTAGCTTAAGCTGCATGTGAGACTTCAAAAGAAACACCAATCATTGATCTCCCCTTTAACAGGAAAGGAAGAGATTGTGGTAGTTAAGTGGGTACTTCCCAAGTGGTTTTCAAACTGCATGAACCTTTTTTTATCAGGAAGTTAACCAAGCACTGACAAACATTTGTGTCAAACCTTGATCCAGTAGAAGAGTGGCTGCCCACAGTGTTGACTGAAGAATGTCACTATGACAGATATTTTGTCACAGCCACCTGGTTCACAGTGCACATCTTCAGCAAGCATTACTGTCCCATCTAGGACTCATAGTTAGGCCACATCCCAGACATGCTGTACTTCTACATCATCCTGGTCCTTTGCACTTTTGTCGTTATTGCTTGGGATTCAGCACAAGAATGGACTCATGAAAGAAAGTCCTTGGTATTAGATATAAGGAAAAATTCATAGTCTGCTAATCAGTGGCAGGGCCCTCCTTACTGGGGCAAGCATAGTCTGCCTCTATGTTCCTATGAATAACTTTTCTGTTTGAGTTCCATGTAAGTCAGAGAAGCATAAACTCTATTACCTATTTAAAATGTGCTGTCAGATTTGTATTATTACTTTTATATATGCAGGAATTTGTTCACTGGAGTCATAGGATGAAATTGGCACACTTACTAGAGGACAAAACTGTTTATGCAAACTGCACACTACTTCACTTTGTGCATACGTGCACATACATGGATATCCCAGAATGTAGGGGTTACAGAAAAAAGGTGAATTCTCAGAAGTAGAGAGGCAATACCTAACCACTGCCCCCTTTCGCTGAGGCATAAAAATCAACTTTTATGCCAAGAGTTGGATTTCTAAGTAAGTTTGTAAGGTGATCATTAAAGGGGTCCCACAGAACTGTCTGTTAAAGAATGCAGTTAGTTACTAGATGTGTAATACAAGAAACTGAAATCGTTGTAAAAAGGCTTGACGTATGAGTCACTAGAGCAAAGGTGTCATGTCTCACAGTAGTATGAGTTTAGAGTGTTTGGTTAACACTGGACTTTAAGCTAATGTATTTTTGAGTATTTTAAACATTTTCTTCATGGACATTTTGCAATTTGTCTTTATTTACTTGATGATATAGTCTTGCTTCAACACACCAGTTAGGTAATCTAATAATCTGTGGTTGATTGCAAGAGTTTATTGCCAAATATCACTATGCACCACTGTGTTCATATATAGACATGTTGTATATTCCCCTTTTGATTCTACACACATTTGAACTAGGTAAACAGTTCTGGTTTTGTTCCTCTCTGTTCACATACTTTTAAGATACTTTTACATTTAGAAAACAATGCCCCTTTCTAGTAGACTTTATATATATGGGTCTATGACAGATCATCGAGTTTTCAGAAACTTGAAATTCATACAGTCAAGGCCATACAATCGAGTTTCCAAAAACTCAAACATCAAAAAAAAAAAAAAACATAAAAATCTACCTTTTAATACCCCCACACCCCCTGCAAATTATATATACCAACTCTGAGATTGCACTACAGTGAGGTAAAGTATACATTTTCCGATCCACACTGTACCGCAATCTCCATTCAAAAGCTTTGGGTTTTCAAAAACTCGATCTTATGGTCTCGACCATATGAATTTCGAATTTCTGGAAATTGGATAAACTGATAGGGACCTATATATATATATATATATATATATATATATATATATATATATATATATATATATATATATTTATATATATATAGCTATATATGCTCTGATTGAGCATCCACATTATCGATGTCTGTTTAGTCAACACCATTTGGGCAACTTAAACAGCTGGTTGACATGTATGTGAGATAGACAATCCCCAGGACAGGGACTATTACTGCTCCCTCAAGGGATTATGCAATCTTGGAGTTAGTATGTATATAATTAGCAGGGATGTGTGAGCACAATGCTCAACATGGTGCCTGCAAGGGTGCTTGCCCCATTGCCTGCAAAAGCATTTGTTGTGGTTTTGCCTGCTCTCGGTTTAATACTTGGAGCATGTGCAGCTCCTGCCGGAGTACTGTATCTCAATGTTTGATGTCAATATTTTGAACATCGATCATTTATATATTGTTGTTAATGCGATGCCCAGAAGCAGATTCTTGTCCAGGAATGTGCTTGCTCTTTAGTATGCACTTGTACCTCAGAATATCATTTCTAATTTATACAAGCTGTTATATGCTTGTGATTTGAGCAATAATACCAGTTTATAATTCTAGGTCACTGGTAATGGTATTATTAATAATCATTAATCTGATATTATTATAATTATGGTAGCAATGAATATTGCCAAATGTGGTCCTGTATTGTCCAAAAGGCTTATTGATCTGGTATTTCCATTATAGAGGCATGGATTATAAACATAAAAAATCAGTATGTACAAGCACACCCTTCTAAAGTGGCTTGGAAGAATTCCCAAACCAATCAACGCGGAAGACAAGGCATTGTTGTCAAGTTTTGCTAGATGCTGAATTCTGTACGATAAATATGAATGACATGAAAATCCATGTTGTGACTGAGTTGGCAGACACTGAACAGCACAAGGATGGGTTTTAGCTGTAGTTTATTACATTGCAGCTTAATCAGAATTCAGTCTGTTGTTTGCAGCTATACCGTATGCTGTTCTTCGATACTGTTAATGGATCTCTGCAGATGTGCCAGGTATAAATGATCTGCTGAGTGACATGTAACCTGGTACTGCATGGAGCATTTTTACTTTCCTCATAAACGTTTTGTTACAATTAAATCCACTAAATCCAGGGTCAGCGAATATGGCCACTTTTAGCAATGACCTTTGGGAAAATTTCTAAGACCTGTTTGAAAAAGTGCAGCTGACATCGCAGTAACATTTGACAATGTTGATGAACCAGCACATCAAATAGAGACATGTGCCCAAGAAACACCATGCATCTTGCACTGTTATCATCCATGAATTGAATACACTATCAGTCAGGCACATGAATCAGGACTGACGATAATACAAAACATAGATGTCAACTATAATTTATTTATTTATTTTATTTATTTAACATTTATTGACCGGGAAAGTCCAACTAGAACAGAGCCTATTTTCAGCTGAGGCCCGTGGAGAAACACTCCAGATGTATGTCTTGGGAATAATTCAAGTGAATAAGTTAAGAATGCTCCTTGAACATATTTTCTCATACAAACTCAGCAGTAGTCTGCATTCAACTGAACCAGATAATATAAATACCTAAAGTCCTTTAATATCTCTGTACAGTCTAACACTAACTGCAGAGCATGGTTATGGTTGCCCTCTCTGGACCTCCTCATATCTCTGTATTTCCAGTAACATTTCTGCAGATGGGGACAGTAAGCTTTTTTTGCCACTGTCCGCACTGCTACATAAGGAAGAATTGAGGTCAGGATGCTGTCATGCTAGCTTTACTCATGCCTTTAGGGAGGATTTAGGCATACTGTCAAATGCAGAGACCCTTATCAGCCCCCACTGAGAGTAAATGCTAGAATGGTTCACTCCTTGAAGGACTGGGTGATTAAGGACTGCTTTTTCAAATGCTGTTTTTGTCAAATTTATCATACAGAAAGTTACAATTTGATGAACTCTATCCATTGGTAGGCAAGTGCTAAAACCTGCCAAGAGGTGCTGCAACTTCAGAATGTGAACTATAGAGCTGGATTCAGAGCAATTGCTTACATGACCAAGTGAGGCACAGATTCTATATATCAAGTAGTGGAATATGGGCTGATGCTTATTAACTATGCAGCAGGAGTAACATTGCATAATGAGACCCGAGTAATTTGCAATTTGATCCACTGAATCCAGGGTCAGTGAATATGGCCACTTTAACTGTAGTTTATTACAATGCAAACATAATCAGAATTCTGTCTATTGTTTGCAATTTTACTATATACTGTTCTTCGATAGACTCTGTGAAACAGTCTGTGCACTCCAAGGACCTCTTACTTTGTTAAACACTGTCTCCTTTTGCTTGACCGATATCTGCACTGCATATGCCAGTTATTTACTCTCAGGAAATGACAGACAACCTGTTTTACTTGCATCTTTTTGTTAATTGCTTTGCTTTGGTTATAAATGGATGGCTCTCAGTTATAAATTGACCCCAGGGTCGGGTTGTCTCTATAGTAGAATGTGTTGCTAAATATCCCCTCAGTGTTGTCTCCTCTTACCCTCAGTCACTATCTTCCTTCATAGAGCAGGTATGTGTCATATGTTACTACATTTCTATTTGTTCTAAGACTGTGTAAAACAGTGAAAAGACTTGGGTAGTGTGTTATAGTTGTAACAATTTAATTCAGATTGGATAAGCTTTATGCATGCTGAGTATGTTTCTCTTTAACACATACGTATGTAATATGAGTAACACTGTTCAAATGTACAGATGTCCGAACCAAATGTTCGGAAATCTGAACACCAAACAGTGCAAATGTCAAACCGAGCATTTCAGTGCAGTTGAATGTCAAAAATGTCGACTACACTGAAATGCTCCTACCTACTCAGCATACTACAACAGGTTTTTGCAGGGGGGCAAGCCCCACTGCATCCCCATGTAGGGGGTTGTGCCCCCCACACCACCCCACTTATATTTACAAACTCTGAGATCGCACTACAGTGAGGGTAAGGGTACATTTCCCCACTCCCACTATAGTGCAATCTGCACCACAATGTTGGAGCTGACAACAGAGGCCATTCGCTCTTGTCAGCTTCGACATTGTGGTGATCGCCCTTCCGGTTCTGCCAACTGGTTTTTGCACATGGGTCTATATTACGTTATCGAATCCCGGTAATATCGAACACCAGAAGACCGACACATAAAGCGCAAACTATGGTAACGGCAAATGTACAAAACCATGAAACGTGAAATGTTGAAGTGTGATGGTTGGCCCATCTGCGGTATAGCTCTGTAAGGTAAGTGTGCGATAGTTACGGACCTTAGGGTTAGGGTGCAGGTTAAGGTAAGACCATAGATAGGTAATGTATGTAAGGTTTAATGTAGGGTTAGAAGTAGAGTTTTGTTAACTGTATGTGTGTGGATTATTTGTTTTGTTTGGGTATATGTCTGTAGGGTAATGTGCAATAGTTATGGACCTTAGGGTTAGGGTGCGGGTTAAGTTAAGTGCATAGATAGTAATGTATGTAAGGTTTAGTGTAGTGTTAGAAGTAGGGTTTGGTTTGTGTATGTATGTGTTTTATTTATTATGTTTGGGTATGTAGTATGCAGAGCGCGGTGGTGTTGGCCGACTATGATTCAAGATTTGAAAATTTGCGGTTTAAGTGGTTCGACATATTTGCGGTTCGGGCTTTGTGTATCGGTGTTGTGGTGTTCTATGTTATCAGGATTCAATAATGTAATATAGACCCTTCGCACATAGTTCATTCGTCTAAAAGACAAACGAACATGTGATTGTAAACTATACATATATATATATATATATATATATATATATATATACATATATATATATATATTGCATTGTTTTCATGTACTGGTTAATCCCATGAATGATTTCTATGTGATGGAGTTATATTGTGTTTATCACTGTAGTGCCATATTCTCAGAATTTGCTCGATACACCAGTGGATTTACACCGTATTTTCACTGAATTACTGTGACTTTCTATCACTATACGTCCTGCTAAAACTACTTTGAGCTTACATTCATACAATTTCTTACAATTTCTTACCATCACTCAACTCATATATTTCCCCATATTCTCTTGCTCTGACTTACTATGGTCCTTCCTCCAACTCTTTTTTTGTATAATAAGTACTAACTTTATTGCCTCAATATAATTTTACAGTTTAGTAGAATTTTTTTTTCTGTCATTTCAGGCCTGTGATCAATACAGTTGACCTCGATAGTGCAGGAGCTCTGCCACAAGGCCCTATACCTACAAGTTTACTGAGAAATGTGTCATTGTTTAGTGTAAGTATATTAATCATGAAGAACCTTGATGCATATTAACTTTAATCTTTTAAATACATGCATCCTCTAAGACTCCATGAAGCAGTTTGTACACTCTAAGGACCGCTTACTAAGTTGGCCATAGTCCCATTCTGTTTGACCGGTATCTGTACTGCATATGCTAGTCATTTAGTCTCAGGAAATGACAGACATTCTGTCTTACTTGCCTCTCTGTGTTAATTGATTTGTTCTGACTATAAACTGATTGCACTCAGTTATAACTTGACCTGAAGGTGAGAACCCACTACGCTCAACCTCGTTATTCACATCTTCAATTCACTCCCCTACCCTTCCCCTAATTCCCACCAACTCCTCTTACTCTCATATTAAACTTCCTACATACACATTTTACTTGTGACTCTTACTACAAAACTCTCCCCAAATAACCTTACTACTTCCATATATGCACTTCTGTTTCTTCTTTTCTACTTCCCTATCTCTATTTAAATTTAACCACATTCCCAACTATCTTTCTTCCTCCCATACTGCTTTGCACCCTATCCATTTATAATCACAACCCTCCCTAATAGTAGCTATGTATTCCACACTGTATATTTTTCTTTTTCCAAACAAACTTTCCTTTCTTCTTAATTTTTTTTTTTAAAACAAATTTATTGTTTTAACATATAAGAGAAATATCATAACAATTTTATACAAATAATTAAAAATAGGTATTATTATAATATTCAACAAAACAACTAAAGTATTTACAAAGACATCCACTACAATCAGATCAATTAATTAAACTAAAATACTGTGCTATTGAAATTAGAATTTTTTTAACAAATTTTGTAAATTATCCCATACAATAAAATGTGATGTTTTTCTAGTTGTTCTCATTCTAATTGTGCTTATTTCCATATGACACATTATATTCATAACATTTTTAAATTCATTGAACGAAGGAGGTGTATCTGAAATCCAATTTCTAGTTATTATTTTCCTAGCCACTGCTAGGATAGACCATAACAAGGGAAGCTTAATCTTTTTAACACATTGAGGTACAGGTGTGTTGAATAATATAAGAGACTTAGAAATAATGAAATTATCTGTAAAAAGAGCCTGCAAAAATTCATTAATTGACTTCCAGTATTCTTTCAACTTCATACAGTCATAAAACATATGAGCCCAGTCAGCATTAATTTCTACATTACATCTCTTACATAGATTATCTTTATTATTAATTTTATTCATCATCAAAGGTGTATAAAAGATCTATGTAAAAATTTCCATGTATAAAGTCTCCAGACAATGGAAGATGTAGTTCTATAAGCAGATTCCAATATATATTGTTTATCTTGTTGAGTTGGTGGGTCCCCATTAATAGAGGTGAAATAATTCCAGTATGAATCTACATTGTAAAAGTTTCTTGTCTGATAATTTTATGTATATATGAAAGTTTACCTTTATCAGAAACTTTATGCTGTAACTTTATTATCAAGTAATCAATCAGTTTTGGAATAGATTCTTTAACTGTTATAGACATTAGATCTATTCTATCAATGAGATGTTGTCTAAAGATCTGAACCTCTAACCAGCAAGTTTCTCTTAGATCAAATTCTTGTTTTAAGAAATCTAGATTTTTAACTTTATTATCAGATATCAGCTGATACCAGTACTTTAGATTATTATCTATAGCTAAATGAGCTCCTTCAGAAGTAGATGACATAAGCATACCCTGAGTATAAATTATAGGGAATACAATAAAATTCCATTCCCTATACTTAGGGTGCATGAATATAAAGTTACAATAACTAATAATAATATTTAATGGGTAACAGACCATATGTTTAGGTGTAATAGGTGAAGTACAAAATTCCTTTAGCAACCACAACATGGAGTTATTTATAATCATATTTTTATGTGTTAAGGAGATTTTCATGAAGTGCATACTAATTAGCTCCCAATAATCTTTCCATTTTGTGACATATGACCGATCTATTAATAAAGTAATAACTTTTATAATAGAAGAGATAATATATAAATTAAAGTCTGGAAAAGAAATACCCCTTGAGACCAGCTATTAGTATGTTTCTTTAATGCAATCCTAGGTCTATTAGGTGCCCATAAGAAATTTAACATTAGTGTATTCAGTTTCTTGATAGTTATTTTTGTAGGTGAAAGTATTATTGATTGTATTAAGTATAAAATCTTGGGGAATATTATCATTTTAATAATTGTAAGTCTCTCCTCCATAGTAAAAACATATTATTCCAGGTATTAAAAAGATTTTGTATATTAAGAAAACAGGTATTATAGTTATTATATATAATAGATTTAATATCTTTAGATAGTATTATACCTAAATAAGTTATCTGACCTGAGTTGGGTACATATTTAGTAAAATCACTAATGAGAGTATTTTTTCGTGTATATATAGGTAGTATTTTAGTTTTTCTTCATTGAATATTAAACCAGAAATACTTTTAAAATTCATCATTTTATCAAATAAAGACTGCATAGAAGAATTAGATCCTGCTGATGTAATTAGAACATCATCTGCAAAAGTTGAATTTTTGATGTTGTATTTTCTTCTATTTCAAAACCCTCTATGTCAGTACTGTTTCTAATCAAATTAGCCCAAGGCTCCATTACTAAAGTGAATAATAGTGGAGAAAGTGGACATCCTTGCTTTGTACCTTTAAGAATGGGTATTTTTGTGAAACATATGTTCCTACCTTAATATAAGCCAGCGTTCCTTTGTATAAATGCTCAATTAAATTTACAAATGCATCAGAGAAATTTGTGCACTTCAGTAAGGTAAACAGATAGTCCCAACTTACTGAATCAAATGCTGAACCTATATCAAGACTAATAAGTGTTAAATCTTTCTTTTTCCTATTTGCAAAATCAATTAATGTTAAAGTTCTTCTTATATTATCAAAAGTATTTCTATTTACAATGAAGCCCGTCTGATCTATGTCTATAATTCCGGGGATAATTGTCTTCAATCTATCAGCAAAAATACTCATAAACATTTTATAATCAACATTAAGTAATGAGATGGGTCGATATGAAGAACATCTAGTTGGATCTTTATTAGGTTTTAAAATTGGTGAAATAAATGTATATTGCCAAGATGGGGGTTATTAACTCAGTTTGGGCCAGAATAAAAACCTTATGTATTAATGAATATGTAGTTTTAGAAAGGATTTTATATATCTCTGGTATAATACCATCATTACCCGGTGCTTTGTTTGATTTAAGCTTATTTATTTGTGTAATAACTTCTGTATATGAAATACTCTTGTCCAATAGTTTAATCTGTTGTTTATTAAGCTTTTATTCATGTTTGTGGTTATAAACTCCTTTATTTTATCTTTAGGTTCCATGTTAATGTTGTTATGGTTAATCTTGTGAAAGTGATTTCTAAATTCATCCAGTATTTCTGGTATACTAGAAACATTCTTCTTTTTCCTTAGAGAAAAGATTTCTTTGATATGGTTTTGTTTATTCAATCTTTCTGTTTTATTTTTAAGTCTATGTAAGTATTTGGGGCTTATTGAATAAGACAAAAACTTGTATTTCTCTAAAGTTATTTTAACTTTATGAGTTAAAATTTCTTTGTATTTCTCATTTAGTTTGTTTATTTCTTCAATAACTTTCTTGTCCATAATATTTTCTTTATTATTATGTTTATAAGAGTCTAGTTTACTTTGAATATCTAACAATTCCTTATCCCAAGATTTCCTTTTGTTATTATACCATCTGATACTTTGTCCATATAGATATGATTTTAAGGCATCCCAAACATAGACAATGGAGACTTCAGGAGTATTATTTATGTCTAGAAAATGTTGTACTTCTGAAAGTATATATTCTTTATAGTCTTTTAGCTGAGTTAAGTATGCTGGTATCCTTTTGATCTGAACATTATGAGTATTTTTATCATGAATTCAAAACAATTGAGTTATGATCAGATATAGGACATGAAATGATTTTGGAATTAATTAAATCTGTTACCATCTGGTTAGAAATAAAGACCCTATCTATTTTTGAATAAGTTTTGTATCTGTTAGAAAAAAGGTGTATGGTAATGATTTTGACTCTATCTGATTATTAATATCATTCAAATGATAAGAATTAGCAAAATCATTTAAATGTTTTGCATTAGATGTAATTCTTCTTTTCTTTATAGTGGTAGTATCACTTTCATGTAGTATACAATTAAAATCACCAGCTAAAATAATATCCCCTATAGAGAATGATATGATCTTATCAATATGATGTTTCACTGTATTAATACCAATTCCAGGTATCCAGTATACATTAATTAAAGTGTAAGTCTTCCCATTAATTTGTATTGTAACCATACAAAACATTCCTTTGTCATCCTGATAAGACTTAATGGTTTTAGGAATGGGCATACTTTTATTCCATAAAATAGCCACTCCTCTTTTTTCTGAGTGTGCTCTGAACTAACCAATACTGCATACTTATTAGTGGCTAGTTTATCAATATCTTTTTCAAGAGATGGGTTTCTTGCAGGAAGACTAGATTGGCCTTGTGTAGATTAATGTATCTTATTAGGCTTGCCCTTTTACACGGATTATTCAATCCATTAATGTTTAAAGAAATTCCTTTTAAAGATGTCATTTGGCATTTTTAAAACTCAAGAATCTTATGATCGAAATAACAAATAACAAGATAAATAATGTTACATCTCCTCTTTTAGGTGTACCTTTAAATATAGCTGTATTTATTAAATCTCTTATGGGATTTTGTATAGGATTCAATTTTGTTTGTAGTGACAATGAGTGTACAAAATATATTGTGGATGTCAAAACTATATACATATAACAATGAACAAGTGAAAATAATGTAAGGATTAAACCTTGCATCCCACCTGGAGTTGAAAACTCCAACTTAGAGCAGTATTTACTACTCAAGTTAACCCCCTACCCTAAGCAGCAGTACCTCAGCTACCACCTTATCAATTTAATACTAGTTATATTTAACTGAGGTTAACAGTTTTCAATTCAATTATCTATCAAGACAAAACTACACATTTGGTAAAACAGCATCATATAAACTAAAATAAACTTTTTTTTTTTTTTTTTTTTAAAAAACTGTTCATACTATTATATAGATCTATGTAATATATAACACTTGAATTCTAATAGCATTCAAATAATCTTAATGTTAGAAATCAAGAGGAGAGAAAATTATGTTCTAACATTCATTTAAATCAAAAACTTTGGCTAATATGATTCAGACATTACATGCATTAAGATGCATCTATTTTCTGTCATGTGAATTCTATCAACAGCTTCCAAAAAAATCTTGAATTGTTTGTATATGAACATTTACTTAAACTCATTATTGTCAATAGAGTAAAATATTGTATTCATAAAAATTATTATAAATCATATTGCATAGTTATGCAGATTCTCAGAAACATCTGCGTTATTACCTAAAAAAAAAAAAAAAAGCCATCACACACATAAACACAGACACACACACATACATATACACACACACATACACACACACACACACACACACACACACACACACACACACACACACACATACATATACACATACACATATATACATAGATACACACACACACACACACACACACACATATATATATATATATATATATATATATATCTGATCTCACTGAGTTGTGTGTTAGTAGAGCACTATCCTACTATCTGTCCCTAGAATAAATCTGTCTGCTTTATACAAAATAATGCACAGCAAACACATATTAGTAACCAGATTTTACAATCATGCTAACCTACTGCTTTAAAATATATCACATGACATTTCTTCCAGAATAGAGTTATAAGATTATTTATGCTTGCCAATCAGATGAATTAAATGAGTTATAGTAAAGTATATGTTTGGGACACAAGTTTTTAACACAAATTATTATGCTACTGTTAAGTAGATTTTCAAAAAACATTTAAATAAATGTTTCATTTTCTATGCCTTCTAAAATAAGATATTTACTTGCTACAAGAAACTACATCATCCAAACTCATCATAACTGACATATTTTATGAATAGAGTATTTTTCCTGAATCTGTGGTGTGTCAGTGTGATAACCTTGTCAATGTTTATACTAACTGCTTTCAGTTTCTCTGTGAAAATTCTGTGAGTGAAGCTTCTGAGGAAACTCATGGACACTATGCATGAGACAGCCCACATCCCAGATTGTCTCCCTTAACATTTTGGCGGAAACTTAGTAAAACTTTGGCAAACATTCATTTTGTCAATAGAGTAAAATATTGTATTCATAGAAATTATTATAAATCATATTGGATAGTTATGCAGATTCTCAGAAAAAAAAAGCCATCACACTCACACACACACACACACATACATACACACACACACACACACACACACACACACACACACACACACATATATATATATATATATATATATATATATATATATATATATATATATATATCTGATCTCACTGAGTTGTGTGTTAGTAGAGCACTATCCTACTTGCTGTCCCTAGAATAAATCTGTCTGCTTTATACAAAATAATGCACAGCAAACACATATTGGTAACCAGATTTTACAATCATGCTAACCTACTGCTTTAAAATATATCACATGACATTTCTTCCAGAATAGAGTTATAAGATTATTTATGTTTGTCAATCAGATGAATTAAATGAGTTATAGTAAAGTATATGTTTGGAACACAAATTTTTAACACAGATTATTATGCTGCTGTTAAGTAGATTTTCAAAAACATTTAAATAAATGTTTCATTTTTATGCCTTCTAAAATAAGACATTTACTTACTACAAGAAACTACATCATTTAAACTCATTATAACTGACATATTTTATGAACAGAGTATTTTTCCTGAATCTGTGGTGTGTCAGTGTGATAACCTTGTCAATGTTTATACTAACTGCTTTCAGTTTCTCTGTGAGAATTCTGTGATTTGAAGATTCTGAGGTAACTCAAGGACATTGTGCATAAGACAGCCCACATCCCAGATTGTCTCTCTTAACATTTTGGTGGGAAACTTATTAAAAACTAGTGACAAACATTCATTTAGCAGTGTAAATGCATCTAAACATGACAGAACCTCCACAATGTATTCCACAGATCATCACAGCCTCTATGCAAGTGAAATTAAACTCAAAATTACCAACAAGCAATAAAACTCAGCATTCTTCTCCCAACTCAATTTTCATACAAATCCTATTATTCACTGTGCCCACACAGTCTAAAGCATTTCTATATATTAATAAAGAAAAGAAAAGAGAGTAGAAAATAAAAGGGAGTGAGGCAGAAATAAAAAATGTAAGAGAAAGCTGTAAGAAGTATATACAATGGAATGTTACTTACTGTTTATATTAATAGAGTTAAAAATAAAACATATTATTTACTCTTATTTAGTTCTGATTATTATTAGTTAAAGCATGACAGATTATTTACAAACAAGCATAAGCAGTATAATCAAGAAAGTATAATTAGAAATAGCATTTGAAGAACTTATAAACTTTTACAAGAAATAAATATGTTATTATTCTATTAATGATATTTTCATTACTGTTCTCTCCTGCCCTCCCCACCCTTTACCCACTACATAATCTAAATAGAATGTCATTGTTTAAACAAAGAAAATAATAAAGAAGAAGGAAAAAAAGGTAAAGATAAAAAATGTATCAAATTACTAACCTTACTTTTTCAGAAAGAAAAACAAATCGAGTCACAGCCTGCCATTAAATCCTCAGGCATTTTGACTGGTTATGAAACAAAACATTTCTTTGCACATAGAGAATAACTTTGATTAAATCTTTTCCAAAATATTTGTGGCTTTCTGGAAATGCAGGAACTATATTCAAAATGATTAATAATGAACTAAAATGATGAGAGAGAAAAAAAACATATAACAAATCATTTGTTGTTTAGTCTCTTCTTCTTCTCTGAAGTCTTCCAGGAAGCTTCAGTTGCCAATCTCTTTAATGAAGAACTAGCCCATTCCATTTCTTCTATTTATCCAAAATCCTTTTTTCTTTGACAAACAGTAAAGCAGAGTCTAAATCATCGAAGACCTTAGGACCATCAGGAAGGAAGATTTTAAGCTTGGCAGGAAACAGAAGGTATGTTTTAAACTGTGCTTTTTTAAGCTCCCTTATTAGTGGCAGAAAAACTTTTCTTTTAGCAATTACCATGGAAGAATAGTCATTGTCAAAACGCATAGTTGTCTCATTAAACTTAACAGGAGCTTTAGCCCAAGCAGATTTAAGAACCATCTCTTTATCAAAAGATGATAGAAATCTAACTATAACTGATCTAGGATAGTTTTTGTTAGAGTTAGTATTAGCTATAGATCTATGTGCTCTTTCGATACCAAAAGAGAATGCTTCTGGTAAATCTAAAGTTTTAGGGAGCCATGTTGTTAAAAAAGAAGTAATATTGTTACCTTCAATATTTTCTGGCAGTCCAAAAATCCTAATGTTATTGCCTAGATCTATTTTCCAGGTCATCCAGCTTTGTTTGTAAATGTGTATTTTGTTTCAGCAGAAACTCAATGTTGATTTCCTGTTCTTGTATTTTATTTTCCATGTCATTCACAGCTTCTTCTATGCCTGTCATCTGGATCTTCTGTTGTTGCAGGTCCATATGTAACAAGTCTATTTGTTTTGTAGTTTTTTCTATGAAAGTGTCTATTTTAGTATCCATTTTATCCATCTTAGCAGTAAGTTGCTGGACTATAATTATCAGAGACTGAAGTTCTTTCTTGATGCTGGAGTCTTGAGAATTTGTCTTACTGGAACTCATTTCAGACTGATAAACTGACAGGAAAATTTCCAAAGTAATTTCTGACAGGAATATTATTAAGATTTCCTTTCTTTTTTAGATATAGTTCAAGAACTATATAAAACAAACATATTTAGAAAGAAAATTACTTCAAGAATTAATTTTTTAAGTAATTAATTCCTGTCAATGTAATGAAATTGGTGGAGCTGAAGAAATCTGCTGCTATCCTGTGTTCATCCTTGGCCACGCCCCCCTTTCTTCTTAATTTGACTACATCATTATACTCTAACCTTTAATACCCCTCTATTCCTTACATTCCAGAGAATATACAAGGACAACCTAACTGTCTTCATTTATAGAAAATACTTCTCTCCTTACCTATCCTCGTCCAGATTTCAGAATCCACCATCACTGTATCTCTTACTGTCCTGTAACTTCTTGTTTCCTCTTCATTGCTACTTCCCTATTACCTAACATCTATAAAATACAGATTCCTGTATTTAATTATGCTTCTCTTCAGCTTAGCCTGTAATCTTTTCCTCCTACTGTGCCATCTTTCATCCTACCATGACTCAATAATATCTCTCAACATCTCTCCATCTCTGTCCCAACCACCTATCCATACTCCTTCTTTATACTCTCCACCCATTGCACCAAACCTATTTAATATTGCCCCTTGCATTTATTCCAAATATAGACTGATTAATATATTAACCAACAAAGTAGCACTGAGTAAAGAGTCTTCCACCGATATACAAAATCCAATAGTCCAAGAACAGAAGAGGCTCAACACGACCAATAAAGAATAAATAAAATACTTTAATACTGCTTGCTGCAGTATTAAAGTATTTTATTTATTCTTTATTGGTCGTGTTGAGCCTCTTCTGCTCTTGGACTATATAGACTGATTAACTCCACTTCATCTCAAACCAAAATAAAATTAAGTGCAAGAATCCTCTTCAAAAATCAAGCATGCATAATTTCCCAATATAATAACATCCTTCTAGGAGGAGATATGCACCCTAGTCCTGGCCCCACCTATCATAATGAACACAAAGATAATTTTCTCACACATACTTCTGTAACCCAATAACAGCCAATCCCCAGTCCTGGTGATCTAATTTTTTGCTGGAATAAATGTTAGAAGTATAATAAATAAAAGTACTGATCTACATGCCTAGATTACCTAACATAAGCCTGATGTTCTTGCTGTAACTGAAACTTGGCTTATACCCAGGATAAATTATTCCAAAGTTACCTCCTAGCTATAATATCATCCATAATGACCGTATAAAGAGGGTAGGTAGTGGTACTGCTTTAGTATTTCCCAATACTTGCCACATTTCCCCTTACAGCAAACCAACACCAAAATTCATTTCAACAGAGTTTCTTATTGCTTTCCTGAAAATAAACAATTACAAATGTGTATTTTGTCCTTTGTATCCCTCTTGGAGGCAGTGCAGCTGTACTGGAAATATCCTACATTGGATATCTACATTCCACAAGAAAACAATTTACTGGGTGATGAGAGTGTCAGTTGGTTGGACATAAACTCTAACTCCCCTACATCTAGCATGAATTTATTTGGTTTCACACAACTAATTAATAGCCCCCCACATTATAGGAAGACATCAAATTTGCTATTAGACTGGATCCTAGTATCAGACCCTAGCAAATGCTCCACCACTGGTACAATGTCAGACTCTCTCTGTGATCATCTCCAATCAATATGACCAGATATCTCACACATCCAGTTAAACCAGCATATTTAAAAAACAACTTGCCACCTCTCCAAGTTTAACCCAGAAATCTTTATTACTACAGTTATCTATTAACTGGAACTTCTTAAAAGTCCTCACCTTAGATGATCCTGTAATTGAATTCAATACAACTTTTCTAAGTATCCAAAATAGCCTTGCACCTCCTAGAATAAATAATGCATGGAAAGAATGGCAAAAATATAAATCCCCTCAACGTCTTGAAAACTTCAGAATGCTTCGCATACTAAAATGCAATAAAAGAAGACAAACGCTATACTATAATTACTTTCAGTATCATACTAAACACAACCCTAAAAAAGTTTGGACATCCATTCAAGAAATCTTACATCCTGGCCAAAAATTCAACATAAACCCCTCTCCTGATAATTACCACTTGAAACTGCAATACAGTTCAACTCTTATTTTATAGATAGTACAGCACCTCTAATCAAGGATTCCTCAAAATCTAATCCCAACCCTGCCCAACAGCCACATGTCACCACATACACTTTTACCTTCAAACTTGTGGCCATATCCTATATAAAACTACACTTAAACAAACTTAAACCATGCTCTTCTTCAAGTAATGACCTTCCAAGTGAGTTTATAAAAATAGCAGCAAATAGCATTGCCTATTCTGTCTCAATCCTTATAAAGAGGTCAGTCCAGGAATCCTACATTCCCTGTCTCTGGAAAACGTCACACATGGTCACTCTGCACAAAGTAGGAAATTCAACAGACATTAACTAAAGACCTATAGCAAGCTTATCTCCCAATGACAAAATACTTGAAAAACGTATTCAGAAATGATTGCTAGACTCTCTCCTGTAAGACAAACTCATATAACCTACACAACATGGCTTACATCCTTGCCATAGTACAAGACTGCTCTTCTAACCTATATAGATACTGTCAATAAAGCTAGAGATAATGGCAAACTCATCTCTTCCTTATTTCTAGACTTGTCTAAAGCCTTTGATGCAGTCTGTCACAGAAACTTCTACTTCAAATGTCCTCACTAGGTCTATCTCAGCCCACCCTTCTGTGGTTCAAAAGCTACCTGTCTAATAAGTATCAGTCAGTAAAATATCATTCTGCACTCTCTCCTTACCTTCCAGTCACAGCCAATGGACCACAAGGCACTATCCTTGGTCCCCTACTTTTTAACATTTTTACCAATGCCCTCTATACAGCCACACAATATGCCACCCTAATACAATACACTGATGATTCCACTTTCATTTGCACATCTGACAACATGGTACACCACCAAATAATTACTCAGGAAGCTTTAACAACCACTGAAACATGGCTTTGTAAATCACAACTCATGCTTAACCCAAAAAGACCAAACTACTACTTTTTTCCCCAAATCCCTCTCTCATGAAAAAACAAAATTTAAAGTCCACTGCCATCATAATACACCCAGTGAAGTCACTTCTCAAAGCAAACTATTAGGAGTGATAGTAGATAATAATCTCGCATTCAATCTGCATATACAAAATTGCATGAAAAACTCATCAAAAACTAGGATGCTTTACAGAGTGAAAAACGTTCTCACCAACCAAGCTATAACTACATTTGCGACTACTTATCTCCTCTCCACTCTTCTTTATGGCACTCCAATCCTTACTAACCTCTAGGCTTCACAAAAAAATAAAACTTGAACAATGCTAAAACAAAGTTGCTAAATTTACAGCATATATCCATTTCAGAACTGACCACTGTATAGCACTGAAAGCTTAAATTGGTTAGAACTGCCACATCGACTAACATATACACAACTTCTTACCACCTATACAGTTATCCACCATCCATCCGGTTCTACACTGGGGCCATTACTTTTCAATATCTTCATAAATGACTTCCATATTTGCACCCCAAATGCTAAACTTGTCCAATACGCCGACGACTCTATGATCATTTGCTCTGCTAAATCCCTCCCCATACTCTTGCAAGTAACTCAGGCCACCTTCAACACCACTGAGGCTTGGATGTTAAACAATCACCTAGCTCTCAATGCATCCAAAACCAAAATCGTGATATTCACCCCATCTAAAAACACTAAAATAGACAAAAACTCCTTCTCTATAATAAGCTAAAATATGGCTCCGATCAAAGCAGTCGCCCATACCAAGCTTCTAGGAGTTCTTATCAATGAACAACTAAAGTTTGACATCCGCCTTCAAACTCACCAGAAACGTGGTATGCTTTACCGCCACAATTGCTATCTAACCTCTTCAACTAAACTTACCCTCTCTACTACCTACCTCCTCTCTTCTCTCATGTACAGGGCACCCATCCTTATCAATCTTCAAGCTACCCTTAATACTAAACTGGCATCCTGCTACAATAAAATCTCAAAGTTTGCTACAAGCACCAAATCTTCCTCTGACCACTGTGACTCCTTACACTCCTTAAACTGGCTAGAGCTCCCCAACTATCTCCCCTTCAGTCAACTCTCCACTGCCCATAAACTCATCTTCAAGCCTTCTCAATGCCCATCTCTCTCTCCCACCCTCACCATGCACCTTCCTGACCGATCCCTCAGGTCTAATAAACAGAACCTACTGTAAGTGTATACACCATTATGCACTCCTGACCAATTTCTTTTATCTTTCTCCGTAGCACAGAAATGGAACTCACTTCCTCCCCATATTTGAACTACCAAGAACCTCTCTACTTTTAAGATCTTACTCCACTCTTATCTCTCTTCTAAAATGGAATGCTCCTGCTCTCACCCCTCCTAATCTCTATGCTATACTTCCAATGCCATCAATAATACCTTTTCAAAGCTTTACCTTCCACTCAGACATCCTATTCGACCAACTTCTTCTGACTCCTATAACTTTCTAATCTCCCTCCTTTTTTCTTTTTTCACTTTAAATATTACAAGTTATCTACCTTCCAGAAATGTTAATGCTTAATGCCCCATAAACCTATAACTTTGGCATGCTATACAGTTTTGTTATTTTTTATGTGTTTGTAATAACGTCTGCTGACTTTTATTTCTGTAATACCCTGCATTAATTTTGATGTGGTTCATTGATGGTATTGTGAAAACTGTTTGTAATAACTTCTGCTGACTTATTTCTGTATTACATAGGTTCATAGGCTGGTATTAGGCTATTGGCCCTAGGGCCTCTACAAGCCTAGCCATAACAATTCCCTGGCTATTTCTTCCCACAATATTTACTTCCCTGGACCCCTGTCTAGAAGGGTGACTGACATGATCCCCGGGTGAATTTCCAATCTCCCATCCAATCGTCAAGGTTCCTTTTGAAGAGGGCCAAAGAGGCGCTCTACTTGACATGTATGGGCAGTCTATTACAGAGTCTGGGGAGTCTCTTGGTCAGGAACCTATCCCTCCAGCATGTTTTGTTCATTGTGATGACAAGGTTTAAATCCCTGGAGCATGTGGCTCTGAGGGATGGGATTTCTTTAAGTGTAGCATGTCCAACAGCTCTGAGTTTGAAATGGCCTTGTATGTTAAGCAAGGATCACCTCTGAGTAGACAATATGCGACAGAGTATAGCTGGAGTTTTTTTAGACGGTCAGCATAAGGCATCTACTTTAGGCCTGTGATTCATTTAGTGAGGTATTTCTGTGGCCTTTCCAGTTGTTGCAGATGTCCTGAGAGGTACATACCAAACAGGACATTGTATTCTATAATGGCTCTAATGAGGGATGAGTACAGTGGGACAATGACCTTCTTTTTTCTGGATGAAAAGCCCTTAGTGATGAGGTGTGCCACATAGAAGGATTTTCTGACTCTTGTGGCGATGTGGTTATCGAAGGTGAGACCACTGTCCACCTGTGTCCCTAAGTCCCTTATCACACTTTCGGTGTTTACTGCCACCTATGTGGTAATTCATGGGTACATGTTTTTTCCCAAAGGGGATAACTATACATTTCTTGACAGTGAGCTTGAGCCCATGGCTCTGGCAGCAAACATCTATTTCAGTAACGCTCTTTTGTAGAATAGCCACATCATTTGGGGATTCAATAATGGCTCCCAGTTTGCAGTCATCTGCAAACTTTGTTAACCAGAATCCCTTAGTGTTGGCCTGTACTTCAGAGAAGTAGATGCCAAACAAGAGCTGTCCCAGGACTGAACCCTGAGGTACTCCACTTGTCACTTGTCTGGAGCTGAATTTGGAGTTGGCTACTTTTACAGCGTGGGTTCTGTCAGTAAGACAGTTGGCGACCCATCGAGTGAGGTAGGGATTAATGCCCAGCTTAGTAAGTTTATCTATGATTCCAGAGTGGGGGGTGGTGTCGAAGGCCTTGGTGAGGTCCAAATAGGCTGTGTGGACTGACTTACCCTCGTCCACAGCTCTGGAGACTGATTCGAAGAAGTCAATCAGGTTCAGGAGACAAGATCGACCTTTCATGAACCCAAACTGGGTGGGGTTTAGTGTTTGAAGGTTGCCAATGTCTTTGTTTATAAGTTCCATGATAATACATTCCATGGCCTTGCAGATCAGGCTCATCAGACTGATGGGGTGGTAGCTCCCAGGATCCAAGTTGGATTCCTCTTTGTGGAGTGGGATAACTGTAGCTGTGTACCACTCAGTGGGAACAAAGCCTGAGGTGAGGCTATAATTAAACATGACACTTAGGTGAGGTGCCATTTCATTTTGTAGCTCATGTAGTACACAGCCCTGGATGTCATCTGGTCCCATGGATGCTGTATTCTTAATTTTGGAGAGTATGTTTTTTATCTGTTTCGCTGTTATTATCAGAATTTGGCAATCATTCGATATTGAGATGGGCCCTTTATGGGGTGAGAGGAGGGTGAAACTGGCACTGAATCGTTCTGCCAGGATATTGGCAATATCCTTGGGATCAGTATATTTAATGCCATTCTGTTATAGCTCAGAGCAGATCTGAGCATTGCCATTTCGATTCTTGACATAGTTATAGAATGCCTTGTGGTTGTCTTTGGAATCTTTGGCAATTTTATTTTCATAACTAGCTTTGGAGGATTTTATGTGGGATCTCAGCTTCTTACTGAGGCTGGTAAGGGAGTTTTTTTGCATCCTGGGATTTTCCTCTTTTCTGCAACAGTATCTTCCTTTTGTTGTAAAGCTTCTTTATGGCAGGGGACCACCAGATTGGCTTCTATTAATTTTGATGTGATTGTTGCTTGTATTGTTTATGTATGTATGTACATGGAGCTTTTCTCCTCGAGTCTCCATTGAAAAAGGGCTCATACTGGCCCAATGGACTTTCCCAGTTAAAAAAAACTGCAAATAAATAAATAAATAAATAAAGCTGCCTGTCCAACACTAAAAACATTCTACACAACTATTTATTATTTATTTATGTATTTTATTTTATTTTACATTTGTTGACCGGGCTAGTCTAACTGGATATATGTCCATTTTCAGTAGAGGCCTGGGAAGAAAAGCTCCAAGCATCAGCAGTGACAAAGAATACAATATATAGTAATAGTCAAGTGAATTACAGTATATTGGCTACATTGGTCAGAACAAAATTGTACCGAGTCATTTAGTAGGCATGAGCTAAGGTCAAAATACAGAGAGAAAAACATAACAATTTTTTTTTTTTTGTACTATGAAGGAAATTGTAAATTACTGAATAGGCGGCATAGAATAGAGTAGAGAAGTAGAGAAAGCAAGAAGGGGAATGAGATATCCGTCAGGGTTAGAACATGGACTAAGCCAGTGAGTTTTAAGATGTTCTTTAAGATGTTTTTTAAATAGAAAAGTGGAAGCAAGGGTGGAAAATTCAGTAGGAAGCTGATTCCAGTTTTTCCTTACTGTGTTGGAGAAAAGTGAGCCCCCAGCTTTGTTTTATGATTTAATAGTGGAAACTAGGAGCTTATTAGCTGAGCATAGTGTTGCAAGATTTTTGTAGGGTGTAATCAGATTAGTGAGGATAGGGGTATTGTTAGGGTGGTATAGGATCTTTTGGGTGATAAGAAGTTGCTGACAAAGTAGATGGTTCTGCAGTTCTAGCCATCCCATTTGTTTGAGGTTGAGGCAGTGGTGAGTTCTAAAGGGGGTGCCAGTGGCAAATTTGGCTATGTTATTATAACTGGTGGAAAGTTTGGTGAGGTTGTTTTTAGATAGATTGGTATATGTAGCAGAAGCATAGAACAGGGTAGAGATAAGGTGGGCCTGGGCAATAGTCGTTCTGGCTGAAGGGGTAAGGAAGGGTTTGATTCTGTAAAGGGTGCCTAATTTTTGTTGACAGACTTTATTGTAGAATTAATGTGGTCATCATAGCTAAGGTTGTTATCAGTTGTTACTCCTAGTAGATGGGTTGTAGTATCTGGGGATATGTTTGTTGCATTGTTAGAGGTTATTGTGAAGTACAGTTGAGGTGATTTATGAGTCGAAGCAAAGAGCAATAATTTTGTTTTTTGGGGGTTCAGGAGGAGGCAGTGCTGCATGAACCAATTTTCAACACTGTTGAATACAGTTTGGGTAAGGGACTGGAGAGAGGCTATGGTCTTAGCTGAACAGATTAAAGTAGAGTCATCTGCATATTGTATGCAGGTGGCTTGAGGAATTTTGATATGTAGATCATTAATAAACAAGGAAAAAAGTAGAGGACCTAGGATAGAGCCTTGGGGTACTCCAATATTCACTGGAAGTGAAGTAGAAAGATTATTATCCCAAAGTACTGCTTGCTGTCTGTAATGCTTGTGGATCTAGTGATTGGGCTTTTAGTATGTCTATAAGTATGTTATGGTTCACCATATCAAAGGCTTTTGAAAGGTCATAGTCACCCTCCTCTCACCATGCCTCACCATCACTAGATGCACAAGCATTACAATGGTTTAACTATGTTCCCAGTCGGTCATTGAGATCCAGTGACCAAAAACTCCTGTCTTGTCTTCAAACCTAGCAAATCTGCTGGGCATTGTCTGTACTTGTACAAGGTTGCTAAGGCCTGGAAGTCCTTTAACTGTATCTATCAGGTCTATACCCTACCTCCCATCTTTCAAAACCACTCTGAAATACTTCCTAGCTAATATCTGGCTTTGTTCTTACTCAAAACCAGGATAAACTATATCCCTAAATGTGAACAAGTACCTTATCATTCCTTCTTACCTCCTTACTCTCCCTTCTTCGCTTACATCCTTACTGTTATCAAATTCTCTTCCCTGACTTTCTCTCTAAATATACCATAAGCTTGTTTTTCCTCATTTCATATTGCAATTCTTATTTTTATTACACTAACTTACCTTTAATTTCTCTACATGTTAAATAGCTGTCATACCTTGTATAGAATCTTATTTTATATTATGTCTCATTTGTAATAATTATTTAAACTGCAGATGTTTTTGCTTTATTTTTGAAGATTGTAAAATTGTTGTTCTGATCATGTTTTGTAATAATCTGGAGCTTTTCTTCCTGGGCCTCTGCTGAAAATGAGCTTCTATCCAGTCGGACTTTCCCTGTAATCAAATGGCAATAAATAAATAAATTTGCTGAGAAAAACATAGCAGTTCATGTAATGACTGGGATAGTGCTGTGGCAGTCATGTGATCCCAAAAGCCCAATAGCATCCATGCAGCCTGCAGGCGATGATTCAAAGTCATACACACAGTGATGTGCCTCTGCGAGCACAGCTTGTGGTTCAGTTAATGGCTAGACAACACACTTACTGCTATTTTTCATAATATAAATCAGAAGGAAATGGCTACATAGGATAGTCAAATAAAGGGAAAAGTGAGCCGTGGAACACACTGAAGGGTAAGGGTAAGGAAGAGTGATATGGAGGTTGGGGAGCAAGTGAGTGTGTGTGTGTGTGTGTGTGTGTGTGTGTGTGTGTGTGTGTGTGTGTGTGTGTGTGTGTGTGTGTGTGTGTGTGTGTGTGTGTGTGTAGTATATATATATATATATATATATATATATATATATATATATATATATATATATATATATATATATATTGTGGGACAGGTGTGCATCTTGTCTATTGTATTTTCAAGAAGGGTAGAGGGGAAAGGTAACAATGGGAAGGTTTAAGGAGGAAAGAGAGTATCAAGATGACAATAGGGGCAAACAAACAAACACAAAAACCAGATATAGACAAACAGGACAGCTGCATAAACAGATGGGGGGTGTAGAAAATGCAGGCAGACTGAGGGAGGATGATTGGTGACTGAGAGGATTGCACATTGCACTGGAGATGAATTTGACACAGAAGGAAAGGGAGCACCTTGATGGGAAATATGGCGGAGTGACAGCTGACAGCCATGCTACATACTGCCACACCAAACTGAGGTCTGTCACCTCCATAGATTCATGGGTTCATAGGTAGGTGCTAGGCTATCTGCCCGAAGGCATTTATAAGCCTAGCCAGAATGTGTTGGCTTTTGCCGCCCCTTTAGATTAGTTCTCTGTGCCTCTGTCCAGCAAAGCCACTGAAGTGATCCCTGGGATAAACTTTCTGTTTCCCATCCACTCATCAATGTTTCTCTTGAAGAGTGTTAGTGAGGAGCTCTGCCTAATGTAGACTGACATCTTGTTCCAGAGTATGGGAAGTCTCTGTGATAGGAATTTATCCCTCCAACATGTCCTATTTACTGTTGTGGTGAGGTTTAGATCCCTAGAGCGTGTGGCTCGAGGGGATAAGCTTTTCTTTAGGTGGAGCATGTCGATCAGTTCTGGGTTGGACATGACCTTGTATGTCAGGCAGAGATCACATCGGAGTAGGCGGTATGCAACCGAGTACAGCTGGAGTTTCTTCAGTTGAGCTGCATAGGGCATCTGTTTGAGGCCAGTGATCCTCTTGGTGAGGTACTTCTGTGGTCTTTCCAGCTGTTGCAGGTGTCTTGTAAGATACATCCCAAATGGGGTGTAGTACTCTATGATGGGTCTGATGAGCGATGAGTAGAAGGGCACAATGACCTCCTTTGATCTGGATGCGAACCCTTTCATGATAAGGTGTGACATGTAGAAGGATTTTCTAACCACTTTGGCAATGTGATTATCAAAGGAGAGTTTACTATCAACTTGGGTCCCCAGATCCCTTATTACGTCTTCCGTATTTAGGGGACTACCACCTATGTGGTAGTTTGTGGGTACTTTGTGTTTCCCAAAGGGGATGACTATGCACTTTTTGTCATTTAGCTTGAGGCCATGATTTTGACACCAGGTGTCCGTCTCAGTGAGACCCTTTTGGAGGATGTCTGTGTCAGCCAGAGAGTCAATTATAGCCCCTAGTTTGCAGTTGTCTGCGAACTTGGTCAGCCATAGTCCTCCTGTGCTTGCCTGTACCTCTGAGAAGTATATGCCGAACAGGAGGGGTCCTAGGACTGAGCCCTGGGGAATGCCACTTGTAACTGGTTTAGAGTCAGACCTAGCTCCCGCAGCTCTTACCATGTGGGTTTTGTCTGTGAGCTAGTTGGCAACCCATCTTGTGATGTAGGGATTTATGTTCAGGCTGGTGAGCTTGTCTATTATACCAAAATGGGGAATGGTGTCAAAGGCCATTGCGAGGTCTAGGTAGGCTGTGAGTACCACCTTTCTCTCATCTATAGCCTTGGTAACTGTCTCAAAGAAGTCCACCAGGTTTAGGAGGCATGATCTGCCCTTAACAAAGCCGAACTGGGAAGGGTCCAGTGTTTGGAGGTTCCCAATGTCTCTGTTAATGAGTTCCATGATGATGTGCTCCATAGCCTTGCAGACCAAGCTAATCAAGCTTATGAGGCGATACTTCCCGGGGTCTGCTGTGGCTCCACCTTTGTGGAGCAGAATAATTGCTGCTGTGTGCCACTCTATGGGTATGTAACCTGTGGAGAGGCTGAGTTTGAACAGTATGTTTAGGTAAGGGGTTAGTTTGTCTTTGAGCTCATGTAGGATGCAGCCTGGGACTCTGTCCGGTCAAATTGATGCTGTGTTTTTGGCTTTGGAGAAGGCTATTTTAACCTGAGTGGCTGTGATTTCAGGAGCTCTACATTCTTCTGGTATGGTTATGGGCCCTTTTGGGGGTGAGAGGGGGGTGAAGTTTGCACTGAACCTGTCTGCCAGGATGTTGGCAATATTGGTCAGTTCAGTGTATTTTGTACCATTCTGCACTAACTCTGAGCAGATCTGAGCATTGCCACTTAGATTCTTGACATAGCTAAAGAATGCCTTGTGGTTATCTTTGGAGTCCTTGGCAATTTTTCTTTCGAAACTCGCCTTGGATGATTTTATGAGGGATCGTAGTTTCTTGCTGATACTGATCAGGGATGTCTTCCCTTCTTGGGATTTTGCTCTTTTCTGTACTAGTTTCCTCCTTCTATTGTATAGCTTGTTTATGGCAGGGGTCCACCAGACTGGTTTCCTTTTCTTGGAGGACTGAGTCTTCGTTTTGCTTGGGATTGCACGATCTATGCATTCTTGTAGGTGCCCGTAGAATGCATTAGTAAAGGATTTTGCAGCTTGGACAATGTTATCCTTTAGCAAGGGGGCTTTGAAACTTTCCACCTTGGTCTTAAGTAACGTGAAGTTTGCTTTTGAAAAGTTTTTCACGGTGGTTTCCTTGTCCAGGGATGGGGGCGGAATGTGGATATCCAAAGTGATTTGTTTATGGTCAGATCTAACCAGTGAGGGGTTGACCTCAGATGTGGAGCACCGGTCACCCATGTTGGTGATGACCAGGTCCAATATGTTGTCACCTCTGGTGGGGGTGTTGAGCAGTTGATCCAGGGCATTTGAGTTTATAAATTCTAGGAAATGTTGGGCAAGGGAGTTAGTACTTGAGTAGTCCTCCCATTCAATGTTTGGGTAATTGAAATCACCCAATATTAGAGTGTTTGGTAGGACCTTTATATTTCCTAGTGTTTCCAGAAATGCAGAATGGGGGTCCTGGGACATGGTGGGTGATCTGTAGCAAGCTACAATTTGAACTGCAGTTTTGCCCGTTGTTAGTTGCACATGGATGATCTCTGAAGCATCGTGCTGTGCCACTAACCTGGAGGTGTGGGTATCCTTGATGAATATGGATATGCCCCTGCCTTTTGTATTTTGGTCCGGGTTCTGTGGCCGAAATGTATGGTATGAGTTGTAGCCTGGTAGTGCTGGGGTGCTCTCTGGAGCCTTAAACCAGGTTTCTGTTACTGCACATATATCGATTTTCTCCATACTGAGGAGTGACTTGAGTGCGTGCATTTTGAGGTTTAGACTTCTGGCATTGAGTAACATCACTCTCAGTTTTTTGTTACTTGTACTATTTATGGTGGTGGGTTTATCTTTTAAGCCTTGCCTAAAAAAGGCACTATGGGAGTGGCAAGAGCCTTGGCCAGTATTCGAAAGCCTAAGGGTGACAGGTGGTCTCCTTCCTGGCTCGGCCCAGCCATGTTGGCCTGTTGGGCAGGACTAGGTAACTGTGCATCTCTGCCCAGTGCTCAAGGACATAGCGATGCAAGTTTCCAGCCACTGGTCCACCAAAGCCATCACCAGGCCTTCCACTTCCTGCCTGGTCCCCCCCATACACAGTGACATCCACTTAAAAAGCCTTCAACCCACACCAGATACAGACCACCAGAGGGCACCTGGGAGCCTGTCAGGTTGCCTACTGCAGGATGACATACATCACTCTACTGAAAAGCTAGCCTGCAGACTGCTGGGGACCCAGCAAATGGTGCAAGGTGTGGAGGCTATTGCTGGACCACATGGTGGAGAGATAAGTGCATAACCCAACACTTCCCAAACCTTTTTGTATTTACTTAACATTTATTTGCTGGGAAATCCGACTTGGAGCTAAGCCAATTTTCAGCAGAGGCCCAGGGAGAAATGATCCAGATGCATGTCTTTTTAATGTGGGAGGAAACCCGGAGAAAACCCACACAAATGCAGGGAGGACATGCAGACTTCACACAGAAGGCACTCCAGCCAAGAATCAAACCAGAGCATCTCTTGCTGTGAGGCGACAATGCTACCACTGCACCACTGCACCGTCCAAACCTCTGGAATAAACTTTCTCTATAGCATTGCAACTCCCTATATTCCTTTAAACCTAAGCTAGATGACTGGATTAGTATCCACAAATTTACTCCACAAATGACTGGTATGGATTCCTGAAAAAGGTGTTGCATCCAGCTGGAGTGTACTGGCATTGAAGGTGAGAATTGTCATGAAACTCAGTGGCCTTGGAATATGTATGACTCTATGAACTTGTAGTTTATAACATATTCTGTTCATTTACAGAAACATTTCTTTTATTTATTGTTTTTTTTTTTTGTATGTTCATGTTTAAATTTGAGAAGACCTAGCTACAGTTCTGATGCTATTCATTTCTGAATCCCACTCATAAACTTAGTATGGTGTATATAACTACACTGCATAGTCTGAAGGTTTTGGAGCTTGACCCCATGTTGTCTGCAATTTTATCAAGAATATAAATATAGCAATTTATGTGTTGTAGAAATGAACAATGCTGTGATGACTATTACATGAAGATGTTTAAAGTTTTGTTGTTTTCATACTGAAAAAGGAGATAAAAGGTTTGTATTTTCAGCTTATTTTTATTAATTTTATTTATTCATCTTACGAAATAGCCCCTGACCTTCCACTTTGTTTCTGCATGTTCTACGAAAAAACATGGTTACAGAAATGCAAAAACAAAACTTTTTTTTTTAAATAAAGCTTGTATAGTCATAAGAGAAATCTGTATTTGGAATATATTTCATTGTGAATAGAATCCTAGTAATTATTTCTTTACTGATCAATGGTCACTTTTTCTTTATAAAGTTTGATGTTTCCCATGGAAAAATGTTCAAGTCAACATTTCTTATACTGTTTTTATGACCCATTAATGCATAATTGCAATTTATTGTCCATGTATTCTAGTCAACCCTTCATGTATTACCTTATGACCTGGACATCTTGCACTCATTGCAATTAACCATGTTTAGTTTAGTTGACACAATTAATCTAAACTAAAGCACTTTGATCCTCAGGAGGTCTCATTCTCAAAACAGTGACATTTCTGAGCTTCCATACCATAGAAAAACAATATTTTTTTAGAGGGAACCACTGCACCCCATTGTGAGCATTAAGTCCCCAAATCCCAATTTTTAAATATACCTACTCCAAGTCACATTAACATGGAAAAAAGGAACAAGCTGAAAAACAAAAGTAAAACTTACTTTCTTCCTGTTCTCTGACTTGTTAGACTGTGTGATCAAAGTAGTCTTGATGCAGTGAAATGTTGACAAAAAGAAACTTGCAAGCATCCTCTATTACCGTTCCAAGTCTCGCTGTTCCAAGCTGCTGTAAAATACAGGTTTATTCTTGTGAGTACATGCTAAGATAGACTTAGTCAACTTTACTGCTTAAGACTGTTCTGTACCATTATATTAATTTTATCATTTTATTTCTATGTCTCTGTATGCAAATATTTTTTTTTTACATTTTAAAGCTAGCGTCAGCTGCAACAAACAGCTACATATGTAAAGGTGTTTTCATAGCTTTGTATATGCAAAGGTAGTTCACATAATTTTCATCCTTTATAACCCTCATATAGAAAATCCATATGAGACACTTTATGGAAAAAATATTTAAGAAAGCTTTGATATGCCTTCTAGTTCCACTGTATTTTTACTTTTAAATGTACCGAATATTATTTTTGCTATTTTTATTCTGTAATTATTCTCAAACTCCACCATCATCCTTTCATCCTAAGAGTTTCTTTTTGTGTCCTGCATCCTAAACTGTTTTTTTTTTTTTTGTGCCACTTGGAAATATTTAAGCAAACTGCTTTTTCTTACTAATCTTCTGGAGAGAATGGTGTTGATTACTTTATTGATATTTAAATATACTGTATCCACAGGCATAACTTTTTTCATCCACAGTTAAAAATGTAAACAACAAAACAGTCAGCAAGGTAAGAACTAAAACATTTTTACTGAAAATACTTGAGTGCTATCATTTTACTATACCAAAGACTTTTTCAGAAGAAAATACTGTAATAATATATGAATTCCACTTAAAAACTCCAAGTCATATGACTAATAACATGTATATTGCAAGTACATTTAGAAACATTTAAAAAGATAACCATCTTAAAAAATAAAAAAAAATGTTTGTAAATTGCATACATTAAAGGATACCAAACAACCAGTCATCTAATCTTAATCTTTCTATACTTTAAATATATGTAACTTCAAATGGCTTAGATGTTGGAAGAGCAACGTTTCTGCAATACATTTTAGTGCTATCATTGATGTGGCAAAGTTTAATAGTATTTTTTAAGCAGTTCTGAAAGTATCTCATCCACCTTACATGTGTTACCTACCTTCAGAACAAGATTTCCTTTAAAGCGAAAGCCTTTATGAATTCTGTGGTTTGAACTAAAAGCATGCTGTTAACTCTTCAGAGGTCCAGCATATCCACAGGAAGGCAGAGGGGGACAGGTGTGAGTGATAAATGTATAGAGAAGGTATGTGCTTAAAAGTACTTTAACAGACAATCAGAATTTGCAAATCAGCATCAATTTTAAAGCTGAGATGGGAATGCAAATGTGACATTTTCTGTTTGTATCTATATGGTAATCACCTGATATGCTCTGCACTATGACATGAACAATTATTTCCAAAAGGGGCACAATACATGTTCCAGCTATTCAGCATTTATTCATATGTTTATATTTCCAATGTCAGCTGTACTAGTAGATTCCTACTAAAGGGAAATAGATCATCTTATAATTGCTAAATAGTCATCTGTATGACTTGTGTCATCACCACTGGATTTCAAGTGTTCCCCCAAATCTGTCTCAGGTGATGATGCTATGGAATTACATATCATTTCATATCATATATGTTATATCATGCTGGGTCCTACGGACAATGGCAGTGTGACTATTATCACAGCTATTACTTTTGTATTAATTTATAACATTTTAAAGAGATCCCTCTAGATCAAATCATCTTCAATAAGAAGGAAATCATAAAGGAAGTTTGAAAGGGTCAGGGAATCCATAGATCTGCAGCAGTTTCTTGTGGTACTAAGATATCATTTGGATCTGGTTTCCTTAACTGCACGAGTTACCAGTTAATGATTGAAACATAATAGAGCAGGCTGTGCAAAACAAAATGACAGCTTGCCTAGGACACTCTGCAGTGGTGATGTTAATCTTTTTGTCACTTGTTTAATACAGTTTCTTAACTATGTTGCATATTGCTTAGGAGCATCTTATGGAAAGTCACGGTGGAAGACAGAAAATTATACTCTCGCTCTTAAAATAGATTGTACTACAGTGCAAATATTGCTAGATGATTTTAAATCATAAATACATGCAATATTTTATATCTATGTCAATCTTGTCTAAATAAATTACTTCAATCTCCTCCTTCGTATCAGCCAAAGCCTTAACTGATGCTACAGAACATTGCAGAATTGTCACTGGTATCTTTACTATAACTTGAACAACTTGAAAGATACTGAATGTTACTTTACATCTAAGTATACAAGGTAGTCATGTCCATATTTCTGTAACTATCTCACAGAAAGCATCCAGAAAGGAATTGTTTGGAGACATATGGAAGTCTTATTTACATAAATTAAACTGCTGGCAAAATTATGAGTTTTTGCTAGTTATTTGTGAATGTTTGGAAAATACATTTGGAATATTCCCATTACATATAGAGTTATGATTGGGTTACAGATCATAACCAGTTTCTTAACATGTCTGAGAAAAGGATTCAAGGGTGAAGCTCGAATTTTAAGTTGAGGAAAACATTTTCTCAACATTTATTTTGTTCAGGACTAAAGAACCAACTGGTTAGGACAAGTGCACAATTATTTAATCAGCAGAACTATAAAGCCTCTAACAATGTGTTTAAGTATCTCTATGTTGTAATGGATGTGAATATTTAAATATTTCCTAATGGCTGTCAGGGGAAAAAAAGAGTAAAATGGATAGGTTTGTAATGCTCAAAGAGAATGAATTTCAGATTTTGAATCCTTTGGCCAAGAAGGTTATCCTGTCAGTTAATAGTGGACTTAATGCAATATTAAGTCAGATTCAATACCATCCAAGTGCAGTAATATTGGTAGAAAGAACTTGTGCTCCTAAGAGAAGCACAGTATCTAGGGTTTAGAACTTCATAAATTAGTGTTCTACTGAAAAAATACTTAGTCGAAAAGCCAGTCAGCTATACTGCAGCTGGCATGTGCACATTCCCACTAATGTAAATGAACTTGCATTCTTTTATTTATATTTTATTAGCCAAATATACAGACCCCTTTTCACTAGAATCACACAAGGAGAAAATCTCCACACACATATACATGTGTAGTATAGGACAAGTAATATTTTAATAATATAGAGTAAGAACAGACACAAGTATATAAATACCAAAAATACCCACGCTGTTAGCCAATAGATGAGGTAATATGAATGTGATAACAGCATATTTTCTCAACCATGAAACAAAAGTGCATGCATACACCATGATGACATACCTATCAACTGTCCAAATTTTTGCAGAATGCCCAGATTTTTGCCTCGTATTTGTCGTCTTTCCCTCATAAAGTTTGTGGTTTTCTGGTAAATCACTGGGGTGATCTGAGTATTGAAGTGGCTAAATAATGACAATAATGACATACATTTTAGTTTCAAACTTCAGATCCTTTGGAAAATGTGTGTTAACACAAACACTGTTACTCTAGCAACTTTCTAAGTTTATAAGAGCAATATTTAAAATCTCTCCCTACTTTTGGGCCTTTGTCCTCTGATTACATCAGGCTTTGTCCAGATTTCTTGCACTAAGTGGTTGAGAGGTATGTCTGAAGATATATAGTGAGACATGCAAAATAATTAAACTACTGTCATAGCAGGTAGCAAAAGGTAAAAGCCAAGGCAAATTACATAAAATACAAGTACATAAAATTTACAACCATGAAATAAACTGAGAGAAGTCAATGTCCATAAAACCAAAGCATGGCATTTGGCTAGTCATTAATTCAATGCAGCTACAAAAACACACACGTGTGTGTGTGTGTGTGTGTGTGTGTGTGTGTGTGTGTGTGTGTGTGTGTGTGTGTGTGTGTGTCACTCATGTCACATGACCTCTGATCTTAGGTAATGTGTCATCATTTCTACTGTGTTTCTAATGTGGCAGCAGGGTAAGGATATTGCAATGGTACGGTCCATACTGCAAATATAAATAAAGATGAGCACATGGAGGGATAAAACTATCTAAGCAAGATGTTCAAATCAAGACAGATCAACATGAAGGTGACATAAGTAATTCAGATACAGAATGTATTCCAGATGCAGTAACAGCAGGTACCATAAATTATACAGGGAGAGTTGAATTAGGAGGTGAGTGCAGGGCCAACCAAAGGCAAGAAAATATTTTTGGGAGTGATGGTGATGTCCAAACTAGACAAAAGAGAAAATACCTGGCATATTGATAGGAAAATGCCATTACTGGAGCAACAGATGAGAGCAGAGTCTGTAAAACTGATAGCTGTGAAACAATTTTACTCAGAACTGCAGAGTCACTGGAGGTCAGCAGGAATATTGCTTACAAATTACAGAATTTATAATGTGCTTTATTGTGTATAAAGGAAAATTTTTCAAACACTAGTCCTGCTTAATGAAGAAACAGATCCTGCCCAAGACATCATATTTATTTAAATTTTATTTTTTATTTATTATTTGTTTTGTTTATAGTATATCTGTTTACCAGGTAAGTGGCCTGGTCTTTTGACCCTTATCAGTCACAACCTGAGTAAATGTAGACAGGCAAAAGTAAGTAATATAGGCAGAATACATGGTGTGTAACTGTACTGTAACTGTAACTGAACAGAAAGTATACTAGTTTCTCTGGGTTAGATTCCAAAAGTTGTTCTCAGAGTAAGTCTGCCCTGCATCTGAAAGATGAGCTCTCAGTGTAAGTGACTTACCTTGGTATAAGGCCTACCTAAAAAAGGCTTTCACTAGGGGATAGATTCTTAAAGACGTACTCTCAGATTGGTCTCAGCATAAATGGTCATGTAAACTGAGAGCAAGACTTTTGGAATCAGGCCCGTAGTTCAGTTTCATAGTTTCGTAATGTTTTTAGACAGATTTGGCCATTTAAAATGCAGATTATGGGTTCATTTAATAGATTAAGGATCCCATGCAAGTGTCTTAATGACTTTTTAAATTGAACTTTACTATTACTTTTTCTAATCCCTAATTGCAATTTGTTCCATAATTTGGCTATGATGTAAATCTAGTTCTAGCAGTGATTCAACACTAGTCACATTTGTATGTAACAGGCCTAACTCTGCAAACTGTCAAAGGCTGACGTAGTTCCACATAAAGAACTACTCTTAGCTCTTCATCATGGAGGGCAGTGAAAGCTAATCACAGCCTGGCTCTCAGCCATTGGTAACGTATTATATATAATCCAAAATGTTCAAGTCTGCAACCAGTCATTCCTTGGTAAATTTTCTTTGGATGCTGCCCACTGCCATAACCTCACATTTACTGTAGTTACAAAATAAGGATAAATAATTTGACAAAGGTGGAAGGTGATCATGTTGCGATATTTTTTAGGATGAGACCAATGATATGTAGTGCCTTATTTTTGATTATGTGAGCATTAACCTTAAGTCTAAAATTATTCATAATCCTCATTCCTAGGTTTTAATAATCAAGGAAATTCTTTAAGGATATAGATAACCTAAAGACTCATGACCCAAGCCAACTCAGATTCTTGAGGGGGGAGAGCCTGCCTCCTTATCCCAGTCAAGGACTTTGACAAGATTATTGAAGCAAAGGCTGAAGGCAAATCAGTGCAAAGAACATATCCATCCCTCACAAATGTGTTCAACGTCATCCCACACTCAGCTATCATAGATAAACTATCCAAGCTAAATGTAAATCCCTATAGTTAACTGAATTACAGTTACAGGCCAGAAACCTTCAAAAGACCCATCACTAGCAGTGTACACTAGGATTCAGATTTTGGATCATTCCTGTTTGGCATTTACTTCTCAGAGGTCAAGGCAAATGTTAAGTGTTTCTGACTGACCAAGTCTGTGGATAACTGTAATCTCAATGTTATCATTAACTCTCCAGAGGACACCAAGGTCCTCCAAGAAGGCCTTTTTAAAACAAATATCTGGTGTCCAAACCAAGCACTAAAGCTAAATGCCAAGAAATGCTTAATAGTATCCCTTAGCAAGCATGACTCTATTGTAACTATCACATTGACAGCAACCTCGCCTGAAAGTTGATCCTGTCATCAGGGATCTAGGAACTCATACAGACAAAGAACTGTCTTTTGATCACCACATATCGACTATAGTAAATAAATAATTTTCATTACATTTCTTATATCTATAGGTGTCTGATCATTCCACTGTACTTGGGTCTCATTAAGCTGGTGAAAGAGTACAATGCCCCTTTCAGTATGTACCTGTCTAACTTCTTGTCACAAATGGAAAATAATTAGGGGCATAAATCATAAAAATTATGCAGAACATCTCAAAGCCTTGTCCCTCTTTACAGTATCATACAGGTTGCTAAGATGTGACCTCTGTCTTGCATATAGAGTCTCAGTACACCATATCTTTTTGACCTATCACACATTCGCAAGTCCAGCAGTGGTGCGGACATCCACTCAATGGATCTCAATGTCTTTTGCAATAGAAATAGGATATTTTGGAGGGATGGATATGAATCACAGAGGATACAATGTCTGTGGAATTGTCTTCCACTCCACATAAAGCAAACTACTTCTCTTATTCAGAGAGAATGGATGAATGGAAGGGAAACCACACATTCACCACAGCGTAACATTCAGTTTCTTCATGGATAGCAAGTAAATATCCCAACATATCCTTATTCTGCTTGCCTTGAAGATATTCATACACAAAACACAAGGATCAAAAACTACCATGAGAATGTAAGGCTTGACTTCATAAGATCCTCAATAGCTCAGTAAATAAATAAAAACTTAGAGTTACTCATGAATAGTACAAGCTCAGGTTTATGAGAACTAAAGAATGCTACATTACTCTTATTATACCTAATATGTAATCCCCTATCACTGAACCAAATAGGCAAATTACAATGGCACTTCTTAAAAAGAACAGTCTTCCATGTTTGAATAAAAATGCTCCAATCTTTATATCAATAGCATATTTAACCAACAAATAAGTTTTACACAATGGAATCAGAGAGAACATGATATTGAATAAAAATGGGCCCAAATCTGAGCCTTGTGGGACTCCCACTGACATCCTAGACAATTCAGAATAGTAGCCTTTGACATTTTACTCTTTGATGTCTGTTCTCTAACCAACCTGTAATCCATTTAATAATAAAAGGGTTTAAATGAAACTTAATCATTGACTGAATATAGTGATTGGATATAGTGAGGAATGCTGCAAAATGCCTTTAATAAATAAAACACCAACAGTAATTCCTGAGTCAATGGCATTACTGATTGGTTTGTAAAATTAGCTAGAATGGCTAATGCAGATCTTTTGTTACTGAAACCATGCTGATTATGATGAGTGTGGACAGCAGTGCTCTTGTTTTTATCCAATACAGCCAAAAAGCATATTTCAAAATTTTACTTAGTAATGACGTAAGGTTGGTTGGTCTGTAATTGGTACGTGAATTAAATGTCTCTCCCTTATGAACACAAACCACTTTGGCTAGCTCCGTGCATCTGGTAGACAGTACCTTGTCATTAATATATTAAATAACAATGTACATGATAGAATTGGATCATTAGCAAAGTTAACTAGAAAATAACCTGGTATGGAAAAAAGAACTGTGCTACTATCTTTCTTAACTTCTTAACCTTTTGCAAAGATGTGGCAAGGGTAATTTCAATAAAACATTGAGTGGTCTGATTACTTTTATTTGATTGATGATATGCCACCTGATTATTATTCATTGTCTGGTTTGCTTCATAAAAATGTCTGGTAGGTGCATTAGCCTAAGCAATGCCCTCATAAAGAATTTTCCCACATCTAGGATTGGTTCAGGCCTGATGGAATTACACTTGGTACTACCTTTGTATACATAAGAATGTTTTTGTTGTTGTGACAACTTGACAGCTTGTTCTCACAGTTGGTGTTTTACATCTTAATACATTTTTTAAGGTCTGAAAAGCTTTATTAAACATGCTTCAAATTGGAAGTGAATGGTATAGACTGAACATTTTAAATTTGCTCTTCTTCACCCTTAACAATTTAATTAGTGATCTGTTCCACCATGAGGCTGATTCATGTTACTGATTACCAGTCCTATTTGTTTTTCACTCCTCCAAAAAAAAATAAGACAAAGCCTTTTCAGCCATGTCCCATCATTTGGAGGCATTGTTGCCACATATATTATTTCAAGCTATTTTGTTAAGACCTTAATTCATGCCATAGTTGTTTATTTTACAGCAATCATAAAAAAGTTTTAATCAACTTTGAATTATTTACATTTTGACAAATAGAAAAATGAAAAGCATAATGGCTTGAACAACCTAAGGGGTCCAATGAAATACAAACATGTCTATCTTGAGCAAGATTATGCTGCACAAATCAGATTTTGGTAAGAACTAAATTATGCAATCAATAGTCAAAAAGTGAACAATGGGGGGGGGGTGAACAACAACTTCCAGTGTGCCTGATAATGTTCAGGAAATTAAATTCTCCTAAGATTAATAAGATTTTCCATATCTAATTTTTTTTTTATTTTCATATTCAATAAACTGAAATTGTTCTTTGCCATTCATTTTTTGACTTTTGAAACAAGCCATGATCCTCTGACTTTGCTTGCCAAAAAACTGCTCAATGCTTCCACCACAGTTATTTGCATTTTCTGATCTCTAATTAGTAGTTTAGCTAGTAATGATTCCTGATCAAAGAAGCAAGCACTCCTGAGGTAGTAGCTCTTAAACAGTCAGATTTCTGGTAACCTGACAAATAGATACCTTCACATTACCAATCCCCAGTGCTAACTATTATGGAGTAGTTAAACTGGCATACTAAAGTAACAAGTTCTTCAGTTTTATTACTTATATTATTGATATTAGAATAATAAAAATGTTCTTTATTTCTAGTTCTATGGAAGTTCCTCTTCTCTCAACATGTGGAAATTGAAGTTCAAATAAATTTTTGACCACGTCTTTGGCTTGTTTGCTTAACATTCTTCCACCAATATAAATAAATGTCATAAATGAGAATAACAGCATTCAGGTCTAACGGCCTACCAGAAACACTGATTCCACCATGCCGGGATCAAATACGTTATTTCTCATCCATAAATCAATATTAGATTTAAAAATGTCAGAACTTTTTGATTTGCTCACCCATAAAGGAAGTGTGTTACATAACAAAGGTTTCCCTATTGAAATAAAGGAATTCATTTTCTTAGTTTGGATACATATTACGTTGTCGAACCGTAAGAAGTTCGAACGCCATATTGTCGAACCCGTATGTTCGAATTTTCAAAAGTTCAACCGTTTCAATGGGGATTTCCGTTCAGTGTGGAAAGGGAAGATTTCCCTTTACTGCACTGTAATGCGATCTCGGAGTTGGTATATTTAAAGAGTGGGGGGGTGTGGGGGCACAGCCACTCATGTGGGGGGTACAGGGGGTTTGCCCCCCTGCTTACAACCGTTGGGTAGGTTTTTTCTGTTTTTTATTTTTTTTTTTTGATGTTTTTAAACTTTTGAAAGTTCAAATGCATGGGTTCAACCATATGGCGTTCTGACTTTTGAAAGTTTGACAATATAATATGAACCCTCTTAGTTCTAATTGGTTTCATATGTAAGTTTTAACCATGATTCCTAAGTAACGATTTTCCTTGCTGAGTACTAACATTTAATGTGGCTTGGAAAAGGGATTCATGAAATACCCTATATGCTAAAATCATTTTACCTCTAATAATATAGTAATGTATAGTATAAAGATTTCATAATTTATACCATTCAGAATAAGTAAATATAATGTTAAATAAGACCCTTTTGTAAATGTCCTTTGGACTGCTAAATTTGTTAATTTTCCTTTGGTATAAATGCAAAAAGAACTATTATATTCAAGAATTGGTTTTATATAGATTTTATATAAAAAATGAACAATCTGTGTCTTTTGTTGTTAAGTTCCATCACATCAAATATAGTTGTTTAATGGAATAAATGCCTATTGCCTCAGTATGTTTACCAAAGGAGAATTTATTTTTGGTTACTATGCCAAGGTCTTTGCAATGATCAACTTGTTTTAAACATGATTACTTCGAGTAGATATTATAATTGGTTTTAACTTTACCAAATACATAAACAAACATTTATCTGTGCTAAAGGTCAGGCCCAGTAATCATCCCAGTAATAATTAATTAACTTAAATCAGTTTCATTTGATATTATAAACCCTATTTTTAAATCATCAGCATATCCATTGATCCAGCATGGCTTACTGTGAGGTATAATAGAATTATGATATTAAACTATATGAGTCGGCACCTCCAATAGTAACCACTTCCATTCTGCCCTGCACCCAATTCATTATCTACCTGATGTTGTATGGCTTGATGATAGTCATAACCAAAGTTTTATGACTTAACATATGTGGCATTGAGTCAATACCCTTATCCATATCATGGTACACAACTCCTGTCATTAGGCCTTCTTCCATTGCTAAAGAGATGAGATCATAAAATACCAGTAAATTAATTAAAGTTTATTCTCTCTTTTTAAATGGAATAAAGCTAATAACCCAAGATTGTTAAAATGACTAATAATATTTATAATACAATGCTCAAAACATTCACCAACAACTGAAGTCAAACTAATAGGTTTGGAATGTTTTACCTCATCGCTTTTCTATTTTTTGTAAATTGAGATAATGTGAAACTTTCCAAGACCAAACCTGTATAAAGTAACATGTTAAATAACGGTTTTATTATATGCACAAGTATAACTTTTATATTATGTAAAAGAATAGCAGGGATGCTATCCATGCCCATCAGTGTTACCCTTTTTATTCTATTCAATGCCGTTCTTATACTAAGAGTATCAATAAATGGACAAGGAGAATGATCATAACACTGATATGTTGACATGATAACTGCCTCACAAGACTGTGAAACAAACATAGAAGTAAAGTTCAAATTACATTTATTTGCAATTTGCTCATGATCATTGATAGTAAAATTACTGATTTTTAAAGTACTAATCATATTTTGGGTTTTTATGCTCCTATTAGTGTATTTATGAAAATTCTTATTATTAGCATTGTTATCAGACAAGTTTTCTCATACTAAGGCAAATTATTTGCTGTCTGAGATTTCAAATATTTGTTAATATTATGTAGCCTTCTTTTATTCATTCTTGTTGGATACCTTCTATAGATCATAAATGCTTTCTTTTTATTAACATAATTGGTAGGGTATGGTGTTCTCCCCACTTAATTTTAATAAAGCTGCCAACATATTGTAGCCAAATATTTTTTCTTTAAATTTCATGAATTCTAACCATTGAGTATTTGATAAGGCTTCATGCAATAAAGAGTAATTAATCATGTTGTAGTTTTGCACTTTTTTGAATACTTTACAGAGAGTATATATTGTGAATTTCAAACTTAATCATACTATGATCGGAAGTACCTAGTGGCAGAATACCCTTTCCATTTTGAATAAAGTGTAATCTATTTGTTGAGATAATATCCAATATGTTACCACCCCTTGTATTTTCCAAACAACAATTGCTACAAATTGTAAAAAGGCAAAATATTTGAAAATTCCTTAGAATTTGCAGTTTGAACACTGAAGTTAAATCAATCAATATCTAGGCAATTTAGTCACCTAAAAAGGGTATTAGCATTTCTAATATTAATATCTAAGTTAGCCAATAGTCCTAGTGAGCTTTTGATTCCTAATTAGGACTTATGTAACAAAGAATAATATCAAGGGTAATCTTCTCTTTACTCAAATAGATTTCAGTCGATGCTCATTCCAGTAAGCTACTTGTAAATTTTAATGATGCACTTAAACTATTATGAATCAAAATCAAAATCAAAACACTGTCATCTTTTATTTGGTTACACAAGCATTCATATTTAGTGTATCCAGGGAAACATATGTCCTCTGTATCCAAGCTCTCTGTGATGCCAGCTATCTTATTTTCATGTCTAACAAATAGGTTCATAGGTTGGTGCTAGGCTATCAGCCCTAGGGCCTATACAAGCCTAGCCATAACAATTCCCTGGCTATTTCTTCACACATTATTTACTTTCCTGGACCCCTGTCTAGCAGGGCAACTGACGTGATCCCTGGGGTGAATTTCCTTTCTCCCATCCAATCGTCAAGGTTCCTCTTGAAGAGGTCCAAAGAGGCACTCTGCTTGACATGTATGGGCAATCTATTCCAGAGTCTGGAAAGTCTCTGGGTCAGGAAGCTATCCCTCCAGCATGTTTTGTTCATTGTGATGACAAGGTTTAGATCCCTGGAGCGTGTAGCTCTGAGGGATTGGGATTTCTTTAAGTGTAGCATGTCCAACAGCTCTGGGTTTGACATGGGGGATGGTGTCAAAGGCCTTGGTAAGGTCTAGATAGGCTGTGTGGACCACCTTACCCTTGTCCATGGCTCTGGAGACTGATTCAAAGAAGTCAATCAGGTTCAGGAGACAAGATCGGCCCTTCACAAACCCAAACTGGGTGGGGACTAGTGCTTGAAGGTTGCCAATGTCTTTGTTTATAAGTTCCATGATAATACACTCCATGGCCTTGCAGATAAGGCTTGCCAGACTGATGGGACGGTAGTTTCCGGGATCCAAGGTGGATCCCCCCTTGTGGATTGGGATAACTGTAGCTCTGCGCCACTCAGTGGGCACGAAACCTGAGATGAGGCTATGATTAAACATGACACTTAGGTGAGGTGCCAGTTCATATTGTAGTTCATGTAGTACATGGCCCGGGATGTCATCTGGTCCCATGGATGCTGTATTCTTGGCTTTAGAGAGTGCATTTTGTACCTGTGTGGCTGTTATTGCTGGAATTTGGCAATCTTCCGGTATTGAGATGGGCCATTTAGGGGGTGAGAGGGGGGTGAAGTTGACACTGAATCAATCTGCCAGGATATTGGCAATATCCTTCAGATCAGTATATTTAATGCCATTCTGTTTTAGCTCAGAGCAGATCTGAGCATTGCCATTTAGATTCTTAAAATAGTTATAGAATGCTTTGTGGTTGTCTTTGGAATCTTTGGCAATTTTATTTTCGTAACTAGCTTTGGAGGATTTTATGAGGCATCTCAGTTTCTTACTGAGGCTAGTAAGGGAGTTTTTTGCATCCTGGGATTTTCCTCTTTTCTGCAAAAGTTTCTTCCTTTTGTTGTAAAGTTTGTTTATGGCAGGGGACCACCAGATTGGCTTCCTTTTTGGATGAGAGCATTTTGGTTCTATTTGGGATGGCACGATTCATGCATGAGTGGATGTGCTCGTACAGTGCCTTAGTGTAGGATTCAGCAGTTGAACTTTCAGTTCCCATCTGCATGGGTGTCTTGAAGTTTGTCACTTCTGACTTGAGTAGCATGAAGTTGGCTTTGGAGAAGTTTTTTATGGTGGTTTCTTTACTGGGGGTGGGGTGGGATGTGGATGTTAAGGGTGATTAGCTTATGGTCAGACCTGACTAATGAGGCGGTGACCATAGGTATGGAGCATTGATTTCCCATGTTGGTAATGACCAGGTCTAGGATATTGGAACCCCTGGTGGGACTATGGATTAGTTGATCCAGGGCGTTGGAATTTATGAATTCCAAGAACAGTTGCGCAAAAGTGTTGGGACATGAGTAGTTTTCCCAGTTAATGGCAAGGTAGTTAAAATCACCCAGTATTAGGGTGTTTGGTTCTATCTTAATATTTTCCAGTATGTTTAGAAAGGTGTAGTAAGAATCTTGGGGTATGGTGGGGGATCTGTAGCAAGCTACAATTTGGATTGCAGTCTTACCTAGTGTTAGTTGCACTTGGAGAATTTCAGACACATTGTGTTGGCCAACTAGCCTGGTGGTGTGAATATCCTTGGTGAATATTGACACTCCTCCACCTTTAGTGTTTCGGTCCTGGTTTGGTGGCCGAAAAGTGTGGTAAGAGTTGTAGCCTGGTATTGCAGGGGTGCTCTCTGGAGCCTTGAACCAGGTCTCAGTTACTGCACAGATATCGATGTTCTCCATTTTTAGGAGTGCCTCGAGAGAGTGCATTTTGAGGTTTAGACTTCTAGCATTGAGTAGCATTACCTTCAGATTTTGCATGCTTGTACCTGTTACAGTGGTGGTTTTGTCCTTTGAAGTTTGCCTAAAAAGGCACTATAGGGGTGGCAAGAGCCTTAGCCAGTAACCTGAATCCCAGGGTGACAGGTGCAGACCATCTCTGGCAAAGCATCATGGTCTGTCAATCATGTCATCCCAGGCAGACAGATACTGGATCCCCTTTGAATGACACCATAAGCTTAGCCAATTGTTGAAGTCAATCATTTTATCCTTATATTGTGGTATCATTCTGGGCGAAGGCAGGATGCTACTCAGGGCTAGGGTCATACCTGCCTGGGCCACATGATCCGAGAGCTCTTCCATGTCTCTTTTCATGTAGTCCAGGGAGGTATGTCTCAAGTCATTCACTCCAACATGGACAATGACAGAGTCATATTTGTACTTGTTGTGGAGTGACTTGAGTGCATGTGTTATGTGGCGGATCCTGGCACCCGACAGGCAGCTGACTGTAATTTTCTCCTTATTCAACCTGGTGAGAGGGACATCAGTGTGCCAGACTATAGAGTCACCTATGACTAAAGTGTTAGGTACATTGTCTTGCCTTAGGGGCTGTTGCTGGGTGGCACACTGGTGTTGTGAACTATGTGACACATTGGTTGTGATTGGTGTTTGTTTGCATTTCAGCTTCAGAGGTCTTTGTTGCTTGGGCAGGTTACAGTTAAGGGCCTCTGCATATGTGGATTTAGTGTTGCTATATGTGGGTGTTGGTGGTGCGGGTTTAGAAGGGCTATGTGTTGCTTGATGTGTAGTGTGGGTGTTAACCTTCTCCTCTTGACTGTTTAGCACAATCTTGGGTGGAGAGAGCTTTGCTTCCATTTTGGCTATGTAAGTGCATCTCTCACAGGTTGTAGTGCTGGGTGGTAGGAGGAGAGGGTTGTCTGTGTACATGAGGCAATTGCTGCATTGCCCCAGTATGCCCAGATTCACCAGGTGGACAGGAGAAATCACCGGAAGCTGACCCTTGGACATGCCTGGTTTGGGGCTTTTTGTTTTTCTTTGTAAAGTATAGGAGCTGTTTCCTTAGCAAGGTACTTTGCAATTATAGGCTGTTTAGTGCCTACTATTAATTTCTCCTTGTTAACAAGGAGAGTTCAGTGTTTGTATGAGTTTAAGGCTTCCTAGTGCTTTCCAGCAGGTATTAGAGAAAGTGCTAGTCACAGGGATGCTTAAAGGTAAGATTGAAAAGAATGCACTCTGCAGTGTGCACTAGAGAAGTCAGATGTGAAAGTAGGTAACTTGAGTTTTACCTGTTTAAAAAGTTAAGGTTTAGTGGAGAGTTACTATTTTAAAAAAATCTTTTTAAAAATTCAGTTTTCAACTGCGACCTCAAGGCTGACCTGCCAATCTGTATGAATCCTGGCTAATACAAGCTGTTTACTGTTTAGTGACAACACTTTTCTGAACTGAGATGATCCCTCCCTCTTGCTGCACCATCTTACCATACCTCCAGACGTCCGTTGCATTCTCACTGTGACAAAGAATGTTAAACAGGTGTGCCTGTTCTGACAAAATGCATTCTGTGTCACGTTTCTGATGTTAAGCCTTCACTTCATCAGTGAAAGCTGCTTTGTTGTTTTATAGTTTGATGTCAGTTTTAGTCACACTTCAGAATTGTTATCTGAGCTGATTATTTAAATGAAAGAGTTCAAATTATTAGTGAAAGTTAAAGAGATTGGTTGGGATACTCTATTTTAGTACTTCGTAAAACTGCACTATCTACTGCTCTTTTTTTTCTTCAGTCAATAGCGGCATATTGTCTTATTTAATTGTTATAATGTGACCACTGCATATGATGTCTAGCTCATGAACAAAGAGAGCAATTAGAATAAAGTATAACTGTGATAAAACTGATTATGTCCTGTGCCATTAATAGAGGTGAGATACATCATGGAGTTGGAACATACATGTTTGAAGACTGGGATCAGACCATGTTGTTATCAGTAATCACCTTAAAATGGCTCAGAAAGCAAAACACATTGGCCAATACACTTGAAGTAACATGGCATCTGACTGTGTTTGGAGACCCAAGACCGGTTAGCAATTATAAAGCTGGTGGACAAAATCAAAGGGGCTGAGTAGCCATTGTCAATTCTTCTTTGGGCAGAGTATGTTTTTCTTGTAAATGGAGTACTCCCTGGGCAAGAATGGACAGTAAAGTTCTCATGGCTGAGAATGTCTTTGTGTAGGGGACAACTGGATGCAAAGTCACAAGCACAGGTGTGTGTGTGTGACATGTACCTAGTATCACTGCAAGCTCAGCCTTCTAAGCAGTAGGGCTGCTCTTTCCTCCATTTATACTAAACAATCCATACCAAATTAATGCTGTTTTTACCCAAATCTATGTCAGCACAGAAACAATCCTTCAACATCATATCAGCAAATAATGCCTGAATTGAAACAGTTTCCAACATAAAGGTTCTTGGTGTCTTAAAGGATGATAACTTAAAATATGACCAACACATCACTGAAGCCATCAAGAAAACTCCACAAACATTGGGCTTCCTCTTCAGAAACAAACCCTTTCTCACCAACTCCTATAGGAATTCTTTAGCAACATCTTGTCTTCTCCCTTCACTTTTTTAGGCAGCACCCATCTTGACTAACCTTCACTCCACCTCTAAATATAAACTAGAGATTTGCTACAATAAAATAGCTAAGTTTGCATCCAGTTTACCAAACGTTCACACCCCTGTCTTTCACTGAAGTACCTACACTAGCTCAGACTACCTAATTACCTTACCTACTCCCAGCTGTTTAGTGCCCACAAAATACACAAGCCCAACACCTGCCCTTCACTACAAAATATCTTCAAACTCTAATTGCCTCCATACGAATCTCCACTCACAGAACAAGTATCTCCTGACCAAGACTAAGTCTCATAACAGTCCAGGTGACTCACTTTACCCAACTTATGTTACTAAACAATGGAACTCCATCCCATTCACCCTAAAACAATACAACAGTACCACATGTTTCAAACATGACGTAAAGTAACATCTAACATCCTCACGGCTATGCGCATGCTTCTATCTTGACTAAACCCTTCTTTATTTCTGTTTCTCTTCCATAGCCAATCTATGTATCAATCACCCTGACTCTTTCACCTTTCTTATCCCTTTCTCTTTCTCTTCTCTTTCATCCCCAATATGGCTCCTCCAACTAACCTATATCTTTAGTCCTTTCCTTTTAATTCCCCCCTTACCCACTTTGTCATCGTACTTATCTACTGTTATCTCAATCTGCCCACTATCAGAACTTTTTTTCTTGATTATTTCTGCTTATGCCCTTCCTCCTTTATGTTCTGCTCCTGCTCTAGTGACATCCTACCTCATTAATGCCAATATACATATACTGAACCCATATGCATTATATTGCTCTTGGTCCTTCAGCTATTACATGGTTCATGTCTTGACTTATTTAAAATAATCTAACTTCTAAGGTATATGATAAATACTATCCACTTCAATACTGCCTACAAAGTAATGCTTAAAATGATTAATTTTTATTGTTGTTCATTGTAAATGTGCATTTTATGTGGAGCTTTTCTCCCCGGGCCTAAGCAGAAAATGAGACTTGTGCCCAGTCAGACTTTCCCGGTAAACAAAAGACAATAAATAAATAAATTTAAGTTCAATGTCCCAAGCAAAGAAATTCTACTGCTGGGTGCAGTATTATGTTTCCTTCCTCATCTTTGTAACAGTCGTCTGGAGAAAGGAAATAAGTGTCAGCAGCCATCAATGGCATGCAAACAAAAAAAGAAGACAGCAGTATATATCACTATCAATTATCGATACTGGGGAATCTCAAGATAAGTTAACTCTAGGAAAAGTTGCAGGGAACTGTTAAATATGAAGAAAATGTTGTGTTATGCACATAAGTAAACTGATGGGGTCCTTAGGGCAACAAGGCCAAACAGTGTTATAAAATTGCCATCAAAGGTTTTCAGTGAAATAGAGTTACAGATGATTTCGAAGGAACCGCATTATATTATAGCAATAACCCACGCCTGGGTGTGGGTAATGCTGGATTTACCCACGGTTGGCATGGTTTGGTCACGAGGGTGAAGCCCGAGTGGCCAAACAAAGCCAACCGTGGGTAAATCCAGCATTGCCCACACCCAGAAGTGGGTTATTGCTATTATACAATGACATTATTTAAGAAAAAAAAGAATTACTTTTCTTAAATAATGGCATTGTATAATGCCTCCTTGCTGCCCTTCCACAGCTGTCTGGTATTCTGAGGCAGTTCTGATGTACTGGCATGCGTATGCCTACACAGTACATCAGAACTGTGGGCAAAAGCAATGGAGAAAGCAAGATCTCCGTTGCTTTTTACAAGCTGTTTCGCTATATTAAATGGGTTTAACATAGCGAGACAGCTTTAAAAAAAGCAACAGAGAATCTCCGTTGCTTTCTTTAAAGCTGTCTCGGTATGTTAAACCCATTTAACATAGTGAGACAGTTTTGAAAAAAGCAACGGAGAAAGCAAGATCTCTGTTGCTTTTTACAAACTGTCTTGCTATGTTAAAGGAGTTTAACATAGCGAGACAGCTTTAAAAAAAGCAACGAAGAATCTCTGTTGCTTTTTTTTAAAGCTGTCTTGCTATGTTAAACTCCTTTAACATAGCAAAACAGTGTGAAAAAAAGAGTTATAGTAACGGAAAAAGTCCGGGCAACCGGACCTTTTTTCCATTACTATAACTCTGATTTACAATGTGCATGCTGACCAATCAGCATGCACATTTTTTAATACTAATGGGAGAAGTTGTATAATATGATTTTTTTAATGCCTATGAAGTTTCTGGATATTACATTCTTCTGCCAAAATTGGAAGCGAGAAAGCAATACCATGTTTATACACTTGAACAAAAAGGCTTTAGTCCTGCTTTATTTTCAGATGCATGGAGAAAATTCTTCCTCTGTGAGAAATGGTAAACTTAAGGTACAAGTCAGTCATTATGAAAATTGTAAGTTTTGAGATATTTTGAAACACTTAAAATTTTATATGCAGTTTGAAGCATAACCTTTCTTAAAAATATGTAAAAACCTTTGTATGAAAAAATAGGTATCAAAAATACACAATAGAGTTTGAATATTTTGGATAGGCATTGAATTTCTGAATTCATATAATGTTATACTATGCTGTCATATATATTCAGAAAAATACTGAGTGATGTCATAATTCTATGTAGTGACTGGATATGAAGTATAACTCTAAGAATAAAAATGTTTACACAAGTCATTCTGTGATTAGCTGTCAGAAGCAAAAGGGTCATCTGCTACATAATATGTGGTCATTCCATCAGAAGGGTTAAACTAGACTATGGTATTGCCATTTGTGTGATCTACACTAATCCTGTAGTGCCAAAAGAAAGTTTACAAATGTCTTTGCACACACATTTCTGTATTTTGTCAGGGTCTTTCTGAATGGGTGTTCTAAGTACCTCTCAGAAAGGCTTGCATTTTTCTTTCTTCCATTTGGCGCCATCCTTATATTAGTGAAATGTAAAAGGACACTGTACAGCTGTGTCCCTTGGAATTCAACACATTAAGCACATACTAAAGGGCAGAGGTATATTCCAAAGAAACATGCATATTATGTTTTATTAACAACCTTTTTAAAGGAACTGCCTATATTAATATCAACCTTGTTAAAAGAACTGTTGATATTAATATGCTACTGAGTATGCAGAAAGCAACTATCTTAATTGGAAGTGATTCAGTTAAGCAAAGGGCTTCTTTAAGACTGGGAGCATCTGCCATTTTATTTACAGTTATTGCTTATTGTTTATGTCCTTGTCCCAACATTACACATGAACCATATTTATGTATCTAACATTCAGCACCTATAAAAGTGCTGAACCAGCTTTTGTCTGTATGACTGTGCTCACTGGCCCTCTAAATTGTGTTCACTGCAAATTGAATATAAAGTGCTGGTAAACTCTAAACTCTCAGGCTGATTTATGGAAAATCACAGAGCTTGTCATCATAAACATCCTCTCTCTGCTGTGTAGGTTATCACTTTTGCTGCAGCATTCTCTCTGCAACCTGTAAGAAAAAAAAATTGTTTTCTTTGCCAAATAAAATATGTATATATTTACAGTGTTTCTATCATATTTAAATATGATTAATGCAATATCATAATTAATGCAGCATCAGAATACATGCAGGATGCAAGAATACATATTTAGTTAAGAGTATGTGAATGTTATCAGACAATGCCATATTGCCATATGGTAGATAAGTTTCCATATTTGTCCCACTGTAGAATATACCAAAAAACCTTAATGCATGTCTAACATAACATTAAAATGACTTTTAATTAATGCCATGTGACAAAACAAGAAAGCTCTTCTGTAACATTAAATCATCCAATGTCATTTTCGTATGGGAGTGAAGAGTTGGAAAGTTCAGTTATGTAAGCTGAACTTACCTTAACAGTAGATGTCTGAATGATCGCTGCTGCAGTAGCCTTAGCTATATGGATTATATCCTACCAAGGACACAACAGTCGGACAACTTCCAAAGCTTCAGGGCACCTCCCACATGCTCAAACTATCAAACAGCTCAAGCTGAGCTGACCAAAAGATACATTTGGGGCCAAACCCTTCACAGTATTACTGCCAGCAAATAGAAGCAGGCTGAGCCCTGAAAGGACAAGACTTGGAATAACAAAAGATAAATATCCTACAACATGGCATACAAAAATATTCAAAAACAAGGGGATGAAGGGAGGAAGCAGCTACTGCAGCAGTGATCATTCAAATATCTACCATTATGGTAAGTTCAACTTACTCAACTTTACTTTGTTCAACATATTTTTTACTGCAACAGTGAGCGATATGAAGAACATAATACATATTGATCACTGCTACAGTACCATTAGCTATATGGGTAGATTACCACAACTAACTATATTTGTGAGGTGGAAGGAGAATGGTCCAGGAACTCCTGGAGAATAGTCCTAGCAAAGCATGATCTAGACCTAGAGAAGGAATCCGGTTATAGTGCTTTGTAAAAGTATGTACAGATGACTAAAAAGCAGCATCTAGAATACTTCTAGAAGCAAGCCCTTTCCAAAAAGTTATAGATGAAGCCAAGATCCTTATAGAGTTGGCCTTGACCCTGCCTGGAATATATTTGTCAATGTGAGTATGACAAAAGATAATAGCCTTAGACAACCACTTGAAAGTCTGTTTTGACACCACTTGTCCTTTCTTCTTACCTTCACAAGAAATGAACAATTGCTTCGATAATCTGAAAGATTTTTTTCTGTCGAGATAGTACCTGAGTTGCCTGTGGACATCCAAGGTATGAAGTATCCTTTCTCCTTCATTTTTAGGTTCAGAAAAGAAAACAGGGAGATGGATGGATTGACTTAAGGTAAATATGTATACAACTTTAGGCATAAAAGAAGGAGCAGATCTCAAAGAAGCCATGTTCTTTTGGGAAATGAGATAGGGTTGACTCACCATAAGATCTTGCAACTTCGATACCCTTCTTGCAGAAGTCAGAGCAGTCACTAAAACTGTTTTCCATGTTAAGACGTTCAAGTCAGCCAGATTGCCTACTTCAAATGAAGCAAGTGTTAGTTTCTCTACTACAAAATTAAGATCCCAAGGAGGGGACAGCGGCTTACTTGGAAGCCTCTTATGCAAAATCCCTCTCAAGAACATTTTGATATGTAACTACCTTGAAAGAGAAGGACACATGGGCAGACATGCTGAAGTGGCTAATAAATGAACCTTGATAGAGGAATAAAATATTGTAAAAACATAGAGTATCTAGCCCTGAATGGGTGCTGGTTATGTTGTTGTCACCAACTAGAATGCCTTTTTTTCATTTGCTAATATATGATTTTCTAACAGCCTCCATTACTACCTGCTGCATTTCCACAGCAAACATGTGCCTAAAATGAATTAAGACCCTATCATCCAGGCAGTCAGTTGAAGATGACTGATGTTAGGGTGTATCAAACACTCCCTCTTCTTGTGTGATTCAATCCATTCTATGAGGAAGCTTGTGGTAAATTCCCCTGGCCATTTCCAAAAAAGGGAGCATCGTGGTTGCCTGGACCAGAAGAGAGTCACCACAATAATTTTGGCAGATTCCTTCTGAATCTTCAGAAGTACCCTGAATATTAGTGGAAAGGGTGGAAAGACATACAGAAACATTCTTTTCAAAAGAAAAAAAAAGACATCTCTCTTCCAGACCTTCTTGCATAGAGTCCTAAAACAGATTTTTTGCCAGATGATTGTTCAGAGAGGAAGCAAAAATGTCTACTTGAGGATATCCCCACAGATGAATCATATCTTGGAAGATCCCTGTATCTAGTTTCCATTTGTGAAGGTCTGTCCTTGTCCTGCTCAGCTTGTCTGCCATACAGTTTTGCTCTGTCAGAATGTAGGATACCTGCAGAGTGAGTTTGTGCTGCAAAGCTATATCCCAAGCTACTGTGGGTAGTCTTCAAAGGGGATAAAACATGGTTCACCCCTTGCTTATTAATGTACCACATTTGTGTGGTATTGTCTGTAAAGACTTGAAGAGGTCCAGGGGACAAAAGATTGTTCATATAACTGAGTGCTTGTTCAATGCAAGCATCTTCTTGATATTTATGGGCTTGCATTTGGCCTTAGTGTCCCACACTCGGTGCACTTCTTGCTCCCTAGCAAACTCTGACGAATTTGTGATGACTGCTTTGGAGCAGGGAGGGGGAAAGGGAGACCTTGTTTTAAGGATATCTGTTGTCTTCATCTAGTGATTTCTGTTCTGACATATTCCAGTACTGGGATCTGAAAAGGTAAAGGTGCTAATGCTGGGACCAAAGAGATTTCAGATGCCACTGTATCTTTCTCATGTGGAATCTTGCCAGGGGTATCATGAGAATCATAGATGCCATGAGACCCAAAATCCTGAATTATTCCCTTGCAGTGACTGAAGTCTGGGTGGAAAACCTTAGAAATAAATCTAAATAAAAAATCTATTTTTTTTCCTATAAAATAAAAGCTCTTTGAACTGAGGTGTCTTGTTGACATCCCAGGAACACAATCCTGTGTGAGGGAGTCAAAAAGGCTTTTGAATGTTCTCTTGGAATCTCAGTTTGTGCAAGAGATCTCTCACCCAAGAGAGATATATTCCTAACATTTTGAAAAAGGCTCTGCAAAGATAAGCAATTTGTCTAAATACAGAAAAATGTGGATACCCTGTAGCCTGCAATGAGCTATAGCTGTAGGCAGACACTTTGTGAACAGTCTTGGTGCAGTGGATATTCCAAATAATAAGTTACAGAAAAGATAATGTGATTCAGACACACAAAACTTTAAGAAATGCCTGAACTCTGGATGAATAGGAATGTGATGACAAGCATCTTTTAAGTCTAGTGTTACCAAGAAACTGAAAAAGGAAGAAGAGGCAATAGGTCGTGAAGTGACATCATTTTGAATTTGGGCACTATCACAAACAGGTTTTGGAAAGAAAGATCCAGAACTGGTCTCCAAGAATTTTCTTTCTCTGGGGCAAGGAACATCCTTGAATAAAACCACTTCCCCACCTAGGAGGGCAGAACTTATTCTATCACTCCTTGGGAAAGCATGTGATGAAGAATAGCTGGAAACTAAACAGTCTGATCTGCAGGATGAGGGATGCCCCCCTGAAAAAGAGGAATTTACTCCCACTCCCATCTGTAACCCTGATGAATGATTTTTAGAAATCATTTGTGTGAAACAATATGTTGCCAAAGAGTAAAAGAGATATTTAGACTTTCTGGAAGGGAAAGATGGACAGGGTGGGAGAGTGTCATAAAGTCTCTTGATTAGTTATTCAGTCTTGTTGGAGTGTCCTTGGTTTTGGGAGATTTGAGACTTTTGTTTGGAACCTCCTTGCCACTTCTTCTTAAACATCTGTTTGTTTGAATTCTGTTGACTGTTTATTATCTCTTTTGCCAAAAGTGGAAGAGGAGAAAGAGAATCCCTTGACAATTTGGAAAAAGAGGACTGAAGCATCTTAGATGTGCCTTAGATCAGCTTGCCTCTTTCATCACACCTTTTGATCACCTCGGCAGCAGAGAGGCCAAACACTACATTTCTTAGGTACAAATCCATATGTCACCCAGTGGATAGACAACTGGCTTATAGACAGGATCCAAGAAGTTAAAAGTGAGGAGTCCACCTCTACAAAGAGGCCAGTTACAAGTGGAGTCCCTCAGGGATCAGTCCTTGCACTGCTCCTTTTTGGCATTTACTTCTCAGAGGTCAAGGCCAATGTCAGTGGTCTCTGGCTGAATAAATTTGCAGATGACTGCAAATTAGGAGTTGTCATTGAATCTTACACTGACACAAATGTTCTCCAGGAGGGGCTGACACAGACAAACAATCAGTGTCAGAGCCACAGACTAAAACTAAATGCCAAGAAATGCATGATAGTATCCTTTGGGAAGCCATCCATCCCTGGTAACTATCATATTGGCAACACACCCCTTAGAGCTGACCCAGTAGTCAGGGACTTAGGGGCACACATAGATAGCAATCTAGCCTTTGACCGTCACATGTCTACAGTGGTGAGGAAATCATTCTGTTGCACAACTTATGAACAAATGTATGGCATCTAAGTCCAAGGAAGTCATTTTTCCACTGTATTTGGCATTCATCAGACCTATCACTGAGTACAATGCCTCATTTAATATGCACCTAACCAGGCATATCCAACAACTGGAACATCCACAAAGGTTTCTTACTAAAAGAATACAGGGAGTAAGTAAAATGCCCTATGCTGACTGCCTCAAGGCCCTATTCCTATATTCTGTCTCCTACAGGCTTTTGAGGTGAGATCTATGCCTGGGATACAGGACATTGTCAGACCCTACTCTGATGGACCTCCTGCATATCCACAAAACAAACAGTACCAGAATTACCTGTTCTAAAGATTTACACATTGCCTGTGATTTAAATATGACCTGCTGGAGAGATAGGTATGTATCCCAGAGACTACCCCATCTATGGAACAGACTCCCCATTCAAGTGAGGTGGAGTTCCTCCCTAATCCAATTCAACTTGGACAACTGGATGGAAAACCAGAAATTCATCCCTGGTTTGACACCTATTTCTCTAATAGACCCAGGTAACTTGTAAATGGTTCTTCTCCCAGGCCCATGCTTACACTTATCAAGGGTATCAGAACTTGTCATAGATTTGGGATGCATGGCTAGGCTTAAAAAGGCTCTTGTGGTCATTAGCCTAGTAAACACCTATGAACCTATGAACCTATGAATCTATCCAAGGAAGAATTTAAAATTTAATTTTTAACATCATCTGGAAGTTCTAAGACTGCAACCAAGCAAACCTCATTAAAACAGTAGCAGTGGCCATAGCTCTGAAAGAAGTATCAATAGAGTCATATACACACTACAAACAATGAGTAGTGACCCATGCAATAGCAAAAAAAGTTATTTAATGCAGATTTTTCTGCACAATAAGAAACTGTAGATAAAACACTCCTCATACTTTCACAATATGTCTGCATAAACTTTAATGTATGAGCCTGACATTTTAAAATACTGAAATTCAAAGTTGCATAAGTATGCATGTTTTCCCATACCTATCAATAATATTCCCATCTACATTAGAAAGAGTAGGATTGGAATTAACTAAGTGCTTAACAGAGAGTCAACTTAGGCTATAGCTGCTGGGTCAGGTTTGGGAATAGTGTATACAATTTTAAAAGACTGAGGAACTTTATACATCCTATCTGCCTTCTTGGGGACATTTGGCTGACTATCAGGAAAATTTTAAGCCAGTAAGATACACATCCTCTAAAGCAGACAGGAAAATGAAGAATGGGTGCAAGGTCTGGAAAATCCTTCTGTAACAACTCATAATATGTTTGAGGGACTGAGAAACCTCAGTGTTCTCCCAATGAAACATCAGCATATTCCAGCAACAGTCTCAGAAAAAGTGAACTCCCACAGGGAGCTCTCCTCTGAGTCAGAATCAGAAATCTGAGGACAAAGCCCTAAATCTATTCCTTCATCTTCCTGTTCTGATTACAAATCTTGGATCTCTATACAAAAGGAGGCATCCTTCTTTCTCTTACCAGAAACTACTTTACAAGAAAGATCACTAACCTGAATCAAACCTTGAGCTAGTCCCAGTAAACTACTCCAATCAAAAGAAATTTGAGGAGGCGTAGATAAATGCTTAATTTTCTGTTTCTTTTTGACATGAAAAATGTGGCCAACCATGTTACTAATGGAAATCACATCTTCCCCAGGATGGGCACAGCATTCTGACACAGTAGTGAAACCTTCCCTGTTCCCTCTCCCAGGACCAACAAGAGTGGTTCCCTCTTGCCCACTGACAGACACCCAACAGCCACAGAGGACAAGGCTAACTCCCAGTCCATAGTGCCTGTATATGCTACACCAGAGGGATCTGGGATAAAATATGAGTGTTCTGAGGTACAACAAATGGCCACAGCAGAGTCAACCTCCTGTGGATGAGGTAAATTGCTAGTCTGCTGTGGTGGCAAAGGCTGGTTGCTTAACTTTTTCTTTTTGTGGCTGGAAGAACAAAAGACTGTGGGAGAGACAATCTGTTCCTTGGTCAAGCTAAAAATGGTGCCTCTATCCTGGGGAGGGTCTATATTAGAACACCGAACTTTCAAAATTTTGAGTGTTCTAATATCAAACCCTATTAATCGAAAATTTAAAACATCGAATCTACAGAACAGCGAATTTTTTCCTAGGGAAAAAAATTGCTGCCCCAAAGCACATACACACAACACAAGCACACCAAACAAACAGCAATCCACACACATGCACCTAAACTCTTACACCTAACCCTACACTAAACTATACATACACCACTAACTATCCACTTAACTTAACCCAAACCCTAACCCTAAGGTCCGTCACTATCGCACAGTCACCTCACCCGCACCCTAACCCTAACTCACCTAACCCGCCCTAACCCTCACGTCCACACAATCGCACACTTACTTGAACCCGACCCGTAACTTTCCACCACAGCGCTGAAAATGCCAAAGCAACAGAAAGGGACAACCAAATTCTTTCCCTAGGAAAAAATTCGGTTTTCTGTTTCTTCGATATTTTTAGCATTCACTGAAAACGGGTTGATATTAGCACACTCGAAATTTTGAACGTTCGGTGTTCTAATATAGACCCTCCTGGGGAAAAGAAGCAACAATGCCAGTAAAACTACCAGTCCACAAAAGTTACTTTTTTGACAGGAAAAAAAAAACATCAAAAAGGACTTTCAAACACTATGGCAACCCCGCAGTCTTAAAAATAAACATTTTTTTCCCAGATAAAATAGTTTATCAGTTAGATAACACAACTTTACTGCTGACAGAAGCAAAGAGTTCTCCATTTAAAAGTATATTACAGTCTCAAAATAGTCTTTTAAAACACAATACTCCTAGCTTTAAAATAACTTTCCTGAAGAGGAAAGTAATAAAGCAACAGTAAAAAATAGGAAAATGGAAGGTTTTGCTCCCCAAAGGGAACTTATCTGCCCAGCTAAGGAAAGCACAAGACAACCACCAATCCTCAAAAGCCTCAGAGGAGCATACTCTTTGGTGGCAATAAAGCTCTGAAGAGTTTTGCACCCAAACTTTCTTTTAGTCAGCTCAGCTTGAGCTGTTTGATAGTTTGGGTGTGTGGAAGGTGTCTTGAAGCTTTGGAAGCTGGCCGGGTGTTATATCCTTGGCAAGCTACAACCTATATACCTAAGACTACTGTGGCAGTAATCAATATGAAGAACATTAGATCTGAAGTAGTTAACATCATTTGATCATCAACCTGTGGGTTCTGGATCCAATACGGATCCGAGCTGGCAGCTTACCAAGCTAATGATCCAAGCTCCAAGCTCCTCCCCCTTACCCATACTACACTGCAACCTCCTTCCAGTCCTCAGATCTTGTTTGCCATGGCTTCAGCAGCATGGGATTCTTGAGCTCCAGGCAGGTATAGTTAGGTTATTCAGCTAACTTTTGGTCTGTGTGGTTTGTCTGAGTGTTTAAACAGTTAATCCCTTTCCTCACTTTATCCTCGGGTTTTGTGTCAGAAAAAAAAAAAAAAGTAGTAGAGAGGAAAGTTTTAGAACTTTCAACCAGTGTAGGCCTCCCCTTCCCGCCCTTGGTGTTTGTCTGTGTGTGTGTGTGTGTGTGTGTGTGTGTGTGTGTGTGTGTGTGTGTGTGTGTGTGTGTGTGTGTGTGTGTGTGTGTGTGTGTGTGTGTGTGTGTGTGTGTGTGTGTGTGTGTGTGTGTGTGTGTGTGTGTGTGTGTGTGTGTGTGTGTGTGTATGTGCTTGGTTACTTAGCCTAGTCAGTGAGATATGTCAGAGACACAAAAGCCGATGCTTTCTAAGTGCACAGAGTGTGGCCATAAACTGTCGCCGGCCGATGGTCACACTCTGTGTGCGGTTTGTCTAGGGGTTCCCCACCTCACATCGGGCTGTAAGATATGTACAGCATTCAACCTCTGGGCCCTGCAGGATTGCAGGACCAAGCTGATTCTGGCGGGTCTTTTACCTGCAGAATCAACCACCACTTCTGCAGCGTCTTTGTCAGCCACGGCTGTAACTGTTCAGGCTTTCGGTCCTCCTCCCCTGTCCGGGACCCCCACTCCCACTTCCAAACAGGGCAAGAGAGAGGCCAGGAAGGACAAACACAAAGAAAAGGAGAGAGAGAGAGAAAGAGAGAGATAGAGATGGAGAGGGGTCACAAGAGGCAAGCGGACTCGGATCCATCACCCCCCCCCGCTAAAGTGATCTCTACTCCAGAAAACATTGCTAGGCCATCTTCCCCTTGGCTCCATTCTCCACGATTCTCCCTGGAGCTGGAGGAGGAGGCATGGCCTGCTTCAAGGTCATCCTCGCATCAGCCCTCCCGGCCGGTGTCATGGCGTCCTCATGATCCACAAGGAGCCTCTCTGAAGCTGACATGGATCAGATGATGAGAAGGTACCTGCAAACTCAATTGCAGATGGGAGTGTTGCTGGGTCCCCCCCACCAAGCCAGAGCGAGGAGTTCAGCTCCGACATTTGCCCTGATAGCTCCTTCTCCGATCCACCCTCAGGTTTCGGAGTCCATGGATTCCAGGAGCCCCGGAGTCAGGGGGTCGGAGCTGATGGTTCCTCCAACCTTGACGCTGGCCATGCCCTCCAGTCTGTTGGATCCACTGTCAGATCCCCGCTCTCGGAGCCAAGATCTGGGCTTCAGATCCAAGGTAATGAGTGTGTCTTCAGACCCGTTGTGGTCGGGTCATACCATCCCCCTGGGTCTGGCTGCTCCGGCCTTGGCTCTGATCCCCTCATCGGATCCAAGGGGCATGGCTACCCACCCCACCAGTTTCAGGGAAGCTGGTTCCCCTTCGGCTTTCAACGTTGTGGAGAGGGTTCTCTCTGGAGGATCGAGACCCCTCACTCTTTCCTCGGAGTCTGCCCCTGCTCCCTCACAATTGAGTTTGTCTTCCATCATCCAGTCATCCCAGGGTCAGCCTGTGTCTGATACACCCTAAACAAGTTCCCCTTAAGGAATATGAGACTGTTTGTGAGCCCTCCCCAAAGAGTCCCCCTGAGGAAGCCCCTCGCAAATGCCAGTGCAAGAGGAGGCACATGGACTCTCCCGAGTCCCTCACTGAGGATACTGACTTGAAGGAAGGGGAAGGTTCCCCCAGATTGCCCCCGAAGACATCTCCTTTGGAGACATAATGGAAATTCTTCATCGGGGGGCTGGTCTTTCCAAAAACCTTCCTCAGATGAGTCGGTATTTCTGGAGGCATTTGACGCAGGCCCATCTACCTCTTGGGTGTCCCCCCCAGCTGACCCTCTGGTGGATCTCATTACCACCAGAGCTTGGAAGGAATCGGATACTGTAGAGCCAATACCCAAAAGACCAGACAAAGTATTGAGCCCTCCTGCTGACAAGCCCACTTGGAATAAGGGTTCCCCAGTTGATGCCATGGTGGTGGCAGTGGCCACCAAAAAGGAACTGGCCCAGGAAAGTTCCTCGGTCCAGCCACTGGACAAGGAGTCTAGGGTGATGGATCATCTTGGAAAGTGGATGTTTGCTTCAGCTACCTTTGCTATAAGGGCGCTGAATTACATGGCCCATGTAATTAGACTTCAGCGTGACCTTGTGAAAGAGTATGCAGAGTCTCCCTCAGAGTCCATTTCAGCCAAGGATAAATGGACATTCTCAGCTCATATGGCCACTCTCAAGTCTGTTTTGAATATGTCCATGCATCTACTCTCTCATGCCACTGAGGGAGCCACTAGGGCAGCCGGGTCTGGTATTGTCATGAAGCGTCATGCCTGGCTCCGGCTTTGTGATTTTTTTTTTAACTTTTCAAGGCGTCCTTCACTAATGCCCCTTTTAACGGTTCGACCCTGTTCAGGAAGACCATCTGAGATACGCTAGTCCAGAGCGAGATGGACGGGAAAATGCTGTTGGCCATTGGCATCCACTTTTCCAACTTTCAAAGGTCCTTCTCCAGGAACCAGCAAGGGCAGAAGATGTTGTGGTTCCAGAAGTCTCAGCAGTCCTGGAATGCTCCAGACTCCTTCTCCCGTAGAGGCAGAGGGGGACACGGTGAACACAGGCCCAGAGGCAGAGGGGGACCAAAGAACTTCGGGTCATGGTAACCCTTTTCCGACTGACCCGTGCAGCAGCCCTGAGCGGTTGCCCAATTGGTCCTCTCTGGAGGCAGTCGGGGGTATTCTTCGAGGCACCTAGCCCAGTGGTAGTCCATCAAATCAGATCGCTGGGTGCTTCAAATAATATTCAGAGGCTATTCTATTCCCTTCATAAACAGTCCCCTATCCACTAAGTGCTTCCCAGATGTCCCACCCACTCAAAGGGAGGTGGCCACTTTGGAAATAAAAAAGCTGCTAGACAAAAGAGCAATCCAGCTAGTGCCCCTAGACCAGTCCAGATCAGGCATCTATTCCAGGTTCTTTTTGATGCCAAAAAAGACAGGGGACTTAAGGCCGATTCTTGACCTATCCACAATGAACCTGTCCATTGCCAAGGAGAAGTCCCAGATGGTAACTTTACAATCCATCCTGCCATTCTTGCAGGAGAAAGACTGGATGTACTCGATAGACCTCAAGGATGCATACTACCATATTCTGATGGACAGGCATTCCAGGAGGTTCCTCCGCTTTCAGCTAGGAGCCAGTCACTACCAGTTCAGGGTTCTACCCTTCTGTCTCACCACAGCCCCCAGGGTGTTTACCAAGGTCATGGCAGTTGTAGCAGCCCACCTGAGGCTTCAGGGCATTCAGGTCTTCCCGTACCTGGACGACTGGCTTCTCACTGCCCACAGCAGGCATCAACTTGTACTAGTCAGAAACTTTTTTTCTTCAGTTGTTGAATCGGCTGGGTAGCACAATAAATCTCAAGAAGTCTTCTCTTCAACCTTTTTAAATTCTAGACTTCATAGGGGCAAGAATAGATTCTCTTCAGGCCAGGATATTTTTGACCCCAGACAGACTTCACAGCCTGGCCCTTCATGTCTTGGCGCTCCTTCAGACTCCAGCACCCCCAGCAGAGTTAGTCCTGAGAGCCCTAGGGTTCATGGCAGCTGCTATTAATCTGGTTCCTTGTGCACATCTGCATATGAGAGTGTTATAGTGGACGTTACAATTTCAGTGTTCTCTACTATATCAGTCTCTAGACTTTCCGATTCTTCTAAGCAAAGTAGGCAAAGCTTCTCTCATGTGGTGGCTTCAATCCCAGGATCTGCGAGATGGACGCCCCTTTGTTACGCCTCCACCCCAAGACACAGTGAGCACAGACACCTGCCACTTAGGGTGGGGGGGCATTGCTTGGGAAGGACTGTCCAAGGCACGTGGACCCCAAGCGAGACCGTTCTGCATATCAATGCTGTAGAGATGACAGCAGTCCTTTTAGCGTTGCAGGCCCTTCATACCACTCTTCCTCTGGGAACTATTGCGATCCAGTCAGACAATATGTCAGTGGTCTGGTACATCAACAAACAGGGGGGAACCAGGTCCTATCCACTTTGTGAAGAGGCCATGAGAGTGTGGGAATGGGCGATCTCCACCAACCGTTTTCTGATAGCAACGCACATCCCGGGTCGGTCCAACATTTTGGCAGACCAATTGAGCAGGACTATCCTTTCACTTTACAAGTGGTCTCTGAACCCTTATGTAGTGTAACAGATTTTCCTCAGGTGGGGTCAGCCTTGCTGTGATCTCTTTGCATCACCATCCAACGTGAAGTGCAGTGAGTTTTTTGCTCTGATTCCCCCAACGGGGGAAGTCCCCAGAGACGCTCTTGTCCATGTTTGGCCACTTGGTCTTCTTTATGTGTATCCCCCGCTTCTTCTCATGACAAAATTCTTACAGTAAGCTTGTCAGTTGGGGAGCAGGGTTATCCTATTAGCCCTATTCTGGCCTTGTCAAGTTTGGTTCCCTTGCCTACGGTCTCATCTAGCTCCACCCTGGATTTTGTATCCCATTCCAGATCTCATTCGTCATCCCTCAGGAATTCCTCCTCCAAATCTAGACAGCCTCAAGCTCAGAGCTTGGTTGCTCCTGTTCCATTAGTTGCCAGGACTCCCGGTATCTCTTCCCCAGTTAAATCCATTCTGGAAGTGGCACACAAGTCCTCTACCAGAAAAATGTACAATAGTAAATGGAAACGTTTTTCCATTTGGGCTTCGCAGAGAAATCTGGATCCTTTTACCGCTCCAGTTCCAGTGGTGTTAGATTTTGTCTCATATTTTCCAGCAAGGGGCCAGCTCTTCCACAGTGAAAGTCCAGCTGGCGGCTATATCCCATTTTCACGTGGGGAAAATTCAGGTTCTCTAGCTGCTGCCAGAATTTGCAAGACCTTTATTAAAGGTACTTTTCTTCTGAGACCTATCAAAAATCCTTCCCCACTGTGGGATTTGACATTGGTTCTTCAGGCCTTAGTTGTGCCCCCGTTCCAGCCCACAGCATCAGTTGACTTGAAATTCTTGTTGTGGAAGACAGCCTTCCTGGTAGCTATCACTTCAGCCAGGAGAGTGTCGGAGCTTCAAGCGCTATGTATGAAACCCCCATACCTAGTTTTTCATAAGGATAGGGTGTCTCTCAGGACTAAGCTGTCTTTTCTTCCTAAAGTTGCTTCAGAGTCAAACATTAATTAGTCTATTAATTTGCCTGTATTTTTCCCTAATTTTAAAAATAAAGGGGAATACAAACTTCATATGCTGGATGTTCACATGCAGTTACGTTTTTACTTGCACAGGTCCAAACCCTTCAGTAAATCTGATCAGCTTTTTGTTTCCTTTACTAAAACCCTTTTTAGAGAAACTAGTTTCGAATGTGATTCTCGCTGAATGGATTTCACTTTGTATTTTACAAGCATATAAAGAACTTGGATTACCAGAACCAGAAGGGGTTCATGCTCATTCTACCTGTTCTATGGCTACTTCTGCTGCATTCTGGTCTAGAGTTTCCCTAGATGATATTTGTTCAGCAGCTACCTGGGCTTCTTCTCACACTTTTATTACTCATTATAAGCTAGATATGGTGTCTAGAGGAAGGGCTTCCTTTGGCTCTGCAGTGCTCTGGAATATCCTTCCTTAAGGGCCTCCCAAGTTTTCGGGTAGCTGGGGACTCTGTCCCACAGGTTGATGATCAAATGAAGTTAACTACTTCAGATAAAGACGTTATGTACTCACCATAACGTTCCATCTGAGTAGTTCGATTTCATTTGTCAGCAACCTTCCCTCCCTCCTTCCCCCTGACCTTGGTGGTTTATTTCTCTGTTTGGGCTCTATGTCCTGAGTTTGATGAACCTAGTATATGTGTTTGGGTCAGGTTTTTGGTATCTTAGGTTGTTGTGTGTCACGTAATGGGTGGCAAACTCGATCCGAGGATTGGAAGGAGGTTGCAGTGTAGTATGGGTAAGGGGGAGGAGCTTGGAGCTTGGATCTTTAGCTTTCTAAGCTGCCGGCTTGGATCCGTATCGGATCTGGAACCAACAGGTTGCTGACAAATGAAGTCTAACTACTCAGATGGAATGTTATGGTGAGTACATAACTTCTTTTTATTCATATCACTGAGCTGCACTATAAAATCATTAGAGTGTCTCTTTTTCTATGTAAAGCACTTTCAATCCCAAAAGGGTCTCAACTACCCATTCTTAATCCTTACACATGTTGTAAGGCAATGGTAGTACTAAACTGTGACCACACTTTTTCCAGGTTATTGCCTGCAGTAGACGAAATCTGTGAAATTCCACCCCAAATAATCTAAATAAATTACTCACAGGGCCAATGTTAGTATTTTGGGGTTCCCCCAGCAAATGTCAAGTTGGGGGCCCTAGGCACTTCAGTCTAAGCATCACCCTGTCACTGCCACCACTCCTAAGCAACCTTTTAGTTCATGCTGCAAACTTTTTAGGAGTAGTACGCATAGAATGATCTGTATCTGCAATGCTCTTACATTATTACATTACGGCAGGCCTGCCTACAATACTATATTGCACTGTCTCACAAAGGTACATTTACAGTTACTGGCATTTAGTTGCAACAGTGATACATAACAAAAACTCCATGTGCAGGTCTGGAATTAGGTGAAATGGCACCACAGGCACTGCCTACAGTTTCGTCCCCCCCCCCAACACACACACGCGCACACACACACACACACACACACACACACACACACACACACACACACACACACACACACACACACACACACACACACAACACACACATACACACACATGCTCTCCCTAATCCTCATAACTTTCTATATGCTCTGAAGAGCATTTTAAAGTTTTTTTTTTTTATACAACCTTTTCATCCAATGATGGCTTGAACATAAATTGTGTTTAAGGAAAGAAATTCAGTGCTGCTGTTCAGCTTTAGTTTTCCTCGCATCCTTTTCACACACCTTTCTTGACCAAGACAACACAATAATAACCATTTCTGGAAATAACTCAATTAAGCAGGTGCCCCTAGAAGTCATAGGGGTTATAAATGCTTTTGGATGCATTTTAGACCATTTTCCAAAATGTTTAATCCAATGGTGGCCTAAATAAAATCTTGAGTAAGAATAGAATTACAGTCTTATTTTTTTATTTCTTTCAAGGAATATGTACGTTATTCCCAAGGCTTAAAGTTCAAAGATGACAAAATAGTAGCTAACAATAAACTAAAAAGGCAATTGTTGTGAGCCTACACATGTCCTATCTGAGAATATTGCCTGCCTCCCTAACCCCCCCCCCCAAAAAATAAAAAGACAGCAAGTGCCTATCCATCCCTCTGATGTTAGACAGGGATGAAAGTAGAGGTTCAAACTGCCACAGTCATGTAATTTAAGTAACTACTGATATACATAGCATACCTCCTCACTCTTCACCCCTAATCCCCAAAGGCAGATGCCAGTATGCATGCCTGATATGTGATTGTGAGGAAAGTGAAAAAATAACAATTAAAGTAATGTATTCCACTTTGTTGATCTTAAACCGTACACTGCCCCTACATAAGCAATAGTAACCTCCTTTGCCTTCTTTGTACACCTCTGAGGTCTGTGAGAAAAGTAAAAGAAACAATGACCACCCTGTCATCAGCCCAAGCATAAGTTACACTGACCTCCTCTGCACACCTCTAAGATTTGACTCTGATGACAATTAAAGCAGTAATAACCACACAGTCCCCAGCCACCCACAACCCCACCCCCACATAAACCACAGCAGCCTTCTGTACACAGACACACACACGGTTTCAGAATGGATGCAGGTGAGAGCAGAGAACATTATCAGCTTTATCCTAACAGAGTTGTATCACAGCCCTGTTCAGGTTAAAGAGTGTAATCAGAAAATGAACATATTTTTCTCATGTTCCCCAACCAGCAACAGCTTTTGTGGGCCCCCACATAGTCCAGGATGATTAAGCGAGCCCCCTGTATCAGTTTATACAGTCTGGAGAGTGGGGGCCACCAGACTCCTATTAGATATAAGTGTCTGAATGTCCTATGATATAATTTATGCCTTATTTTGAAATATAATGACTTGTTACCTGCATTTTTTAGTGATACCCAGAAGAATGATGTATGGGTTCTGACATTATTGGGTGTGCGCACAAATAAAAATCAGTGATAATTTACACACACACACACACACACACACACACACACACACACACACACACACACACACACACACACACACACACGCACACCCACACACACACACACACACACACACACACACACACACACACACACACACACACACACACACACACACACACACACACATGCATGCACACAAGCCATAGCAATGCTAGTTCTGTACTTATTTCAGCAATTAGCAATACATTGTGCAACACTGGAACTGTCACACCAGATGAGTGACTGCTGTTTAACAGTTGTCAAAGAGCAGCATTGGTAAGTCACTTTTATTTATCTCATTGAGGAGTAATGCATACTTGTCACTGTCTGTAATTTTACAGACCTACTCTGATTTTGCTGATAATTTTGTTCTGTCCTTCATAAGAAGTTTGATTTGCTGGTAAATCGTTCAGGATTCCTGTCAGTTGATAATTCCAGGCATCAGAGTTTTATTCTTCTTCTTATCCAAAACAATGCATGTTGATGCAAAAATTGTTATTCTATTAACTTTTTAAGTGAATTAGAGTAATATTTAAAACATGTTCCTGATTTTGAGCCTTTATTTTGATACTATTGTTGGCACTGTGCATAATTCTTCAGCAAAAAGCCAAGAGTTAATCTGCTGTCCTTCCAGCATTTATAAAATTCCCTGAAAGAGAAAACCATCCCTGAAGATCAGAAGCATCAGCTCTTCTTAAATTCTAAGCTATGCACCAAGATCAGGCACTCTGAGCTGCTGATCTCCCCAGTGCTTACCTTGCTCATGTTCATTGTCAGCTTTATCATAACAGGGTCATATCACAGCCCTGTTCAGGTCAAAGACCATAATGGAAATCAGTACATTTTTCTCCTCATTTTTCCCAACCAGAAACAGCAGCTTTTATGGGGCCCCCACACAGTCAAGGATGATTAAGGGGACCCCCCCCCTGCAGTCAAGAGTATTGCAGGTACCTAAAGCTGCCTATGTTGTTTGTTTTAGTGGAGAGAATGTCCACCAGCAGGGTTTAAGTAAGTCAGGGGAACCATGTCATTGGTAAAATATTTAATGGAATTGTGAAGCCTGTTACTTGATAAAACACTGTTACTATAACCACAGACATCTTTGAATTTTAAAGTAGTAATAAGAGTTATTACCCACCTGTTTTATTAAGTGTACAAGATTACTGCACTAGCTTTTGTTGGTTTGACAAATATTTTATAAAATATCAAAATAAGATATCTTGTTGTGGTTGGGGGCCCCCCAGAAACAGGCGGGCCCCCAGCGATCACAGGGTTCGCTGGTGCCTACAGCCGGCTATGATTACTCACTCAGAAAGATCATGCTTTGATAGTAAAGAAATAAAGTCAGTCAGTGTTCCCAAAGTATTCTCAGAAAAAAAGTGAAACATGGCATATTTATTGCTAATAGGGTTTGTCTTTTTTACCTGAATGTACTAGGAAAACTTAACAAAGTAAAAAGTCAAGGGCATTCAGAATCCATATATCTGAATCTCTGGCATGTCTTTAAGGGCAATTTGCATATATCCCATGGGTCTCTAATGCAGGAGGTTTAAGGTATAACACAGTGAAGACTCTAGCTGGGTCTTTCCTGCAGTTTTTGTTAAATGGTTTGCCTGGGGTCCTTTATACCTTTTGCTTTAGTTGTGTGTGTATATATATATACCCACACCCATACACACACAGACACACACACACACACACACACACACACACACACACACACACACGCACACACGCAAACACGCACACACACACATATATGTATGTATGTATGTGTGTGTGTATATATATATATATATATATATATATATATATATATATATATATATATACACATATTTGTTTGTGTATGTGTGCGTTTGTGTGTGTATGTCTACTGGCTTGTGTATCTATATACGTATGCAGTGTCTTCATGTCAGTCAATTGATTAGAACAAATATATATGTAAAGAGTGGAGGGGACAACACACACAGAGGAAGGGGGCAATGAGGACAAAACTCCTCAACATTAATGCATTCTTTGTTTGCATGTTTGTTTGTGTGGGTTTTCTGACAATTGTTAATGCTGGGCTGCTGTGTTTGCATTTCCAGAGTGTGTGTGTGTGTGTGTGTGTGTGTGTGTGTGTGTGTGTGTGTGTGTGTGTGTGTGTGTGTGTGTGTGTGTGTGTGTGTGTGTGTGTCTGTGTGTGTGTGTGTCTGTGTGTGTATATGTGTGTGTGTCTGCCTGTATCCATAAATAATGTGTGTCTATCTGTATCCATAAACAATATATATAGGTACATACATACATACATACATACATACATACATACATACATACATACACATGCATACTCATACATAAAATCAACAGAAAGTTCTATTAAGTTAAAATATGACCTGCTGACAGCAAACTTGAAATGTCAAACTCTTTGAACACTTCATCCAAGGAAACTTTGGGTGACAACAGAAGTAAGGAGGAGTTTTGCAGCAGGGCAAGCTCTCTGCAAGCCCCAGGTTAGGTGGCTACGTCCACAGTTGCACAAATCTAGCAAAAAGCAAAACACTCTACAAGGTTATAAAAATGAACTGTAATAGCACAGCAGAGCTGAAGAATGTGAAAACATTCTGGGACTTGTAGAATGACTGAGTTGGGTTCAATGAGGTTGGATTCCTCTGTTTACCATTCATTAAATTTTAGACATCTATATACACAGATAAACTGAACAGGTTATTTACAAAAAAAAATGAAGGACTTGATGTACATCTTTCAGTAATTATCATTTTGTATAGAATAGTAGAACATACCACTTTGAAAACATATATTATATAAATCTAATAAGCTGCACATAGGCTGTCATATGCACTATTTCCAATGGATAACTTTGAGTTCAAAGCAGACTATCATATTGTCATTAATCATTGATGCCTGCCATTGTAACTATGTGATGTACACAGAAATGTACATTAGTTTGTTATGAGACTGTAAAATCCAGGGAATCTTGATCGCCAGTTTGGGGTGAACTTAGAAATGTAGACCATGATGAAGAAGGCTGCTGAGTCAGCATATTGTACTTGGCCTGACATTGATAACATCCAAGATATCATGTGGAATTCTCTTTAGTGTTGCTATGTGAAACATGCTCAGTTCCCTGGCGCATGTCTTACATTTGGTGTGAATATGTGTCATATTTGAATTGTAGTTGTCAATATATTATGGTCTCTTCTGCTAGCTTTGCTCATTGTTTTGTATTTAATTCTAGCTTTTCTGCTTGTTCAACATCCATCTTGTGTACTTGCATTTTTCTTTTGCTTTACTGAGATACATATCTTACAGGTTTTAATAGGACTGAGTGGTGTTATTATGTATAATGGCATGACAGCAGTCCAATATGCTACTGTATCACTATGCTATATTCAAGTAAAAGTGCCTTTCTACTTGTAGTAGTTATTAACCCTACTGCAACTGAAGCATCCATTTTTTGTCTTTCTGTCACTGTTACTCAGTAACTATGGGCTTATCTGAGATCCGTGGTTGGTCTTTATACTTGTATATGGTCCAGACACTACTAGTAAATGTAGATATTTATAATTCCCTAGAACTTTGCCATCCATCCTAGTGGTATATGACCAAGTTGTCATTCTGTCATGGGATCTCTTGAGTTACCCATATGGCATCTTAGTATATGCACATATATGTTTGCAGACCTACATGTGCATGAATATACAGATCTATACACTGTAGCTGCATTTCCTGTACCTTAGTTGACATTATCATCTTGTTGCATGCCTGGGGGGGGGTCCAAGTTTGTGCATGATGTAAGTAGAACTACACTGCTCAATGCATAGCTCTCATATGGATAGTTTTCTAATGGAAGGTGTCTTTTTTTGCATACACTGTGCACACCTGTTTTACTAAATTATTAGCATAAATCATATGCCATATTGTGTACATTATATTGACTTCTTATGTACTTCTATAGGTCACACAAGCACTTGCTGCACAGTAACTGTGTTTCTGCTGTGCTTCATACCACTCTGATTTCTCTACATTCATATGCACATTCAGTGTCACTGTATACCTGGTAGTCATTCCACCAAATGTATACCAGGTCAGTGCACCCTTGGATTAGGAAAGGTGAGAAATGACCTATGTGGTATCTTCGAAAAAGTCAGTGGTGTACCAGAGTATTTTGCATATATATATATATATATATATATATATATATATATATATATATATATATCATAAGGAACTCTCCTGAAGTCAATAGTAGAAGTTGGCTTCAGTCATAGTTTAAGAAACGGATAAGGAGTCATCATAGATCTGATATGAATGAGCACAGGGGGACTAAGGAGACATGATTGTCAGAATTGCTAGGTGACATGGTGTGATATGCTGTAAAACAGGGCCATTCAAAAGATAACAGTGTAATAGAAGGACAGAAAGTTAAATTTTGTGGAAGAGCAAGTGGACTTAGAGGAGCCTGGGAAAAGTAAAACTAGATCAAGTTTAGAGATGAGTTAAAAGTAGGCACGTGCTGTACAAGGCAGTCATTCGTGGGAAGAAGGAGGAAGCAATCAATGAATAAACAGCTTTCCTGGGTCGTATGGAATATGAAAGAGACTATTGTTCATGCATCAGTGAAGAGCATAGTTCTAGCCTGGTCTCATCATGGTGAAAGTGGCAGTGAGAATTTGCTGCAGAGAGTCCACACATTCGCTAAGGCTTCCAAAAATCCAAAGCAGACTACCCTGAACATATTAGTACTGCATGGAGTGTGATGATTACGCTCCAAAATTCAGGAAAAAGACAAACTGTTTAAGCGTTAAAGTGGTGCAAGACCTGACCTTAACAATTGTTATGCACCCTCTGCTTAAGCTGTTAAGAATCAGGTCTAGCACTAGACAGTCAAGTCTGCCATTACTGATCAGTAAATGACAATGAAAGCAATGCTGTTTGAAGGGATAATGTGGTCATTTCTCTTACAAGCTTAGAAAGTAGCTAGAATAATGATGCGTTCATCAGAAGTTTTTCTTTTTTTTTTTTCTAAAAGATACAAACTATGAAACTCAAATGTATTTCACTATTCACTTACTTCAATCCTTCATGATTTGTCAGCCATGGACTTTATGAGGAACAGACCAAATAAATGAGGCAAAAATCTGGGCATTCTGTGAAAATATGGACTGCTCATAGGCATGAAAGATGAGTGCAAACATAATGGAAAGCATTACACTGCCTTTCTGACAGCATCATCTAAGTAGTTTATGGCTTTGAAAGTCATCAAAATACTTAGGGGGGGGGATTTCCTCTTTTTTTGTGTAACTAGTAGTATATGGAGCAGATAAAACTCTATGCACTGCAAAGAATTATGACTGGTGACCCAATCATAATCCTCTGTATCATCCACCAGCACAGCTGCTATTCCATCTATGCCCAAAAGAATTTGGAATGCTGAGTAAAAACAGATAAATCCCAGAGATCACCTGAAAGTCACCAGAGACAAGTTTCTCTTAGTGTGCATAACTGACTTCACTGAAGCAGTTTCTGTAGCCAGTCTGAAGTAAGAGGTCATTTGGAAGCTGCTGCAAAGTTTGACGTTTCATTAAACACACTTCTTACCCATTTCTCAGCATTTTATTTCCATTCTGGAACCTCTGTCTTGTTTGACTTGAGTAGCTTAAAAACTCCAAGAGGACTGTTTTCTCAGGACACATCAGAGTTGTTTCATGGGGCTTTCAGCATGGAGCAACAAAACATTTTAATCTCTGGTGGTAGATTACCCTAAGTCATTGTGTCTTTGTCACAAGGAGAAGAATAATGTCATTTGCATTATTAATGCTAAGATGCTAAGCTCGAACCTACTCTTTAGCCCTTCAAAAGGCTGCTCAGTATAAAAAGAAGTTTTTCAAGGTCTCTTGCCATAGAACTGATATGGATCACTTATACATTTGGTACATGTAAGGAAATACTAATTGCTCAGAGACATGATCACTTCTTAAGGCATGAAGAGGAGTAGGAGACAACACCGCTAATAACAGAAGACGTGTGGACTACCTGAAAGCTGCCCCTGACATTCATTCACAAATTTCATTAAGCTACCTGCCTCTAATTTTTGTGAAGTACATTAGTTCTGTGGCAAAGTTGTACCTCTGAAGCATTTTCTCTAGTGTCGTTCAAAATAATTAAAATCGGTCGTGAGTCTTCAGATCATTTTATTCCCAATTTGAAAGTTTTTATTTATTCATCTGAGGCAATGAAGGGCTCCAAGAAAACCTTATCATCAGGGATTTGCTTCCCATGACTTTCAGAATGTGAAAACAAATCTTTTAAAAACATAATACAGAGAGTTCGGATAAGTAAGCTCAACAGCTTATTTAGCCTTTTTTGTTACAGCATCATGGACAAGTAAATCCAGTAGGGTACTTAGCCTTTTGTATGCTCTTTTTTGAACATCCCCCACCCTGATTATCCTGAATCTTCAGACTCCATTATCAATATTTTCCAAATCCTGGTGTCTAAAGACACTGGGCATAAAAAAATAATAACTGGAGATTGTGGGTTGACATCATGCAAAGAGCAAGGAGACTTTTGTCTGCTTCTATTTCATATGTTGATCTGTATGTGCAGCAGAATGTCTGCCTTAACAGTTTCCTGTGTGGTTGAGCATTTCCACACACCTACAGTACCCAGCTAAATGGTGCTGATCTTGTTGGCAGACTCTCAGCTCCACATAGGATCATAGGAATATAGGAGATTACTAGGTTATCGACCCAGATGGCACTTTAAGCCTAGCCATTTCATCTCAATGTAATACCCTAGAAATGCTAGTCAATAGCCAAGATTAAATTTAGTGATGACGGCCCATGTCGAGGAGGGTTGTGAGCTCTATCCCCAGTAAGAATTTATGGTGCCCTATCCACTCATCCAGGTTCCTCCTGAATAGTGTCATAGAGGTGCTCTGTTTCACATGAATTGGTAGCTTGTTCCAAAGACATGGCAGTCACTGTTAGATAAATCTGTCCCTCCAGCATGTCCTATTTAAGTCTCAGACCATATTTAGGTCCCTGGAGTGGGTTGCTCTAGTTCTGTTTGATTCACAGATATGCAGCAAGTTCATTAGTTTTGGGTCTTGGTTTGCTCTGTAGACCAGGCATAAGTCTCCCCTAAGAAGTATATCTGACACAGAGTATAGTGACAGGGACTTTAGTTGGTCTGTGTAAGGCACATGCTGGAGCCCCTTGATTTTCTTTGTTAGAAACCTCTGAGGTCTCTCTAATTGCTACAGGTGATTAGTGCAGTACATACCAAATGGGGAGTTATACTCAATTATGGGATGGATAAGTGCCAAGTATGAGGGGGTATAACTTTTTTGCTCTCAAGACAGTGCCTTTACTACTCAAGTGTGCTATGTGGAAAGCTTTCCTTACTAAACAGGCACATGGTGATTGAAGTTAAGTTCACCATCAACTTGTGATCCCAGGTCCCTTACCACTTCATGGGTACTTAGGGTATTGTTGTTGATTTCTTAGTGTGAGGGGACATTGTTGGTACTGAAGGGAATGATGATGCATTTCTTTGCATTTAGCTTGAGACCGTGACTAATACATCAGTCATTAGTCTGCATGAGACCCTCATGAAGTATACTGACATCATTTGGGGATTCAATGATTGCACCTAGTGTGCAGTCATCTGCAAACTTTGCCAGCCACAACCCCTTAATTTTCACTTGAACTTCTGAGAAGTATATACCAAACACTTACACCAGGGATTGAACTCACAGTTGTTGCTTCTGCAGTGAAATACATATCAATCCATCCCCTCCCCTATCCATACGATGAGTTGGCAGTTCACTGTATCGTATCTCCTGCTAATTTCCCCATTACCCAGACCATTAATCAAACTTAAGCTGTCTGGGTAATAGCTAGAGCTTCATTCCTCTATGTCATGATGCTAGTTTCTACTCAGTGATTTTTCTGTAAAGTAGTTGATCTTTAGAGTGAATAACATACTGTACAGCACCATTGTCTTCTAAACATTATTATTGTGACAATTGTACATCACTTCTGATACCATGAAAGCTATTGAAAATAAGCTTCTTGTGTTGCCATTAAAACTGTATTATAGGTTCATAGGTGTACATTAGACTAATGACCACTAGAATCCTTATAATTCTAGCTGTGCAACCCAAATATGATCCACAAATTTGATTTGTATAGGGGGTAATTTACTGACTCTGTCCATCAAAGACATAGGTGACAGGCCAGGGATGAATTTCTGATTTGCCATCTATTAATCCAAGCTGTACTTGAACAAGGTTAGGGAAGAACACTGCTTCACATAGATGGGGAGCCTGTTTCAGAGAATGGGAATTCTACAAGAAACATATGTGTCTCTCCAACATGTCTTATTTATGTTGTAAGCAAAATGTAGGTCTTTTGTTCTAGTAGTTCTGATGCTGTTTGTTTTGCAGATGTTCAAAATGTTAATCAAAACAGGGCCCAGGGATGCCTTATATGCCAGACAAATATGACCTCTCAGAAGTCTGTATGATACAGAGTAAAGAGACAAGGCTTTTAGGTGAACACATTATGGCATTATAACAAACGAGCTGGATAAAAGCAAACATCATCATCTTCTTTCAGCTGTTCCCGTTAGGGGTCGCCACAGCAGATCACCTGTTTCCATTTCTTCCTGTCCTCTGCATCTTGCTTTGTCACACCAACCACCTGCATGTCCTCTCTCACCACATTAATAAACCTTATCTTAGGCCTTCCTCTTTTCCTGTTACGTGGTAGCTTCATCCTTAGCATCTTTTTCCCAATATACTCAGCATCCCTCCTCAGCACATGTCCAAACCAACATAATCGTGCCTCTCTGGCTTTGTCTCCAAACCTTCCAACCTGTGCTGACCCTCTAATATACTTATTCCTAATCCTGTCCATGCTCATCACACCCAGTGCAAATCTTAACATCTTTAATTCTGCCACATCAAGCTCAAACTCCTGCCTTTTTGTCAATGCCACTGTCTCCAACCCATATAACATAGCTGGTCTCACTACCCTCTTGTAGACCTTCCCTTTCACTTTTACAGGTACTCGTCTGTCAAAAATCACTCCTGACACTCTTCTCCACCCACTCCATCCTGCCTGTACTCTCCTCTTCACCTCTCTTCCACACTCTCCGTTACTCTGAACTACTGACCCCAAGTATTTAAACTCATCCCCTTTGCCACCTCTACTCACCATTTCTCTATCCTCCCTCTCATTCACACACATGTATTCTGTCTTGTCCTGCTGACCTTCATTCCTCTTCTCTCCAGAGCATATCTCCATCTCTTCAGGGTCTCCTCCACCTGTTTCCTACTCTCACTACAGATCACAATGTCATCTGCAAACATCATAGTCCAAGGGGACTCCTGTCTGATCTCGTCTGTCAACCTGTCCATCACCATTGCAAATAAGAAAGGGCTCAGAGCTGATCCTTGACGTAACCCCACCTCCACCTTAAACGCATCCATCACTCCCACCGCAGACATCACCACTGTCACACTACCCACGTACATATCCTGTACCACTCTTACATACTTTTCTGACACTCCTGACTTCCTCATACAATACCACAACTCCTCTCTAGGCACCCTGTCATATGCTTTCTCTAAGTCTACAAAAACACAATGCAACTCCTTCTGACATTCTCTGTACTTTTCCATCAACATTCTCAGAGCAAACATCGCATCTGTAGTGCTCTTTCCCGGCATGAAACCATACTGCTGATCACTAATCATCACGTCCCTTCTTAACCTTGCTTCCACTACTCTTTCCCATAACTTCATCCTGTGACTGATCAATTTAATCCCTCTGTAGTTACTACAGCTCTGCACATTACCCTTATTCTTAAAAATCGGTACCAAAACACTTTTTCTCCATTCCTCAGGCATCCTCTCACTTGAAGCAAACATAACGACAAACAAACTAATGAAAGGAAGTCCAAATATCCAAGGTAGTACATGGTATTAAACATAGAAAAGTTTATTAACAACTTAAAACGCTTCTCGTCACCAAAGGTGTGGTAACTTCATCAGAAATGAATACCAAATTAGTGCAAACATTTTAAAATACACTCAATAGGTGGACACATATTAAAAACTAACCAATCAGTGGGGTGTTTCATTTAAAGAAATAAACCATATGTCACAACAGTAACAATGTAATACTCTGTGACACCCACTCAAAAAAGATTTCACTAGTTAAAAATGTAAATATTATATATTTTTATTTTTAAATGTATTATAATAAGCTGGTATTTATATATATAGGAGTATTATATATAATTATATTTTTATTGATATATAAATAGTATGTTGTGGTAGTGTTTCTGCTCACTCATTTTACTAATGTGTTTTAATTTTAGGTACTTGAGTGGGTGTCACAGAGTATTACATTGTTACTAATGTGACGTATGGTTTATTTTTTTAAATAAAACACTCCACTGATTGGTTCATTTTTAACGTGTCCACCTATTGAGTGTATTTTAAAATGTTTGCACTAATTTGGTATTCATTTCTGATGAAGTTACCACACCTTTGGTGACGAAAAGCATTTTAAGTTGTTAATAAACTTTTCTACGTTTAATACCGTGTACTACCTTGGATTTCTGGACTTGCTTTCATTAGTTTGTTTTACATTATGGCATTATGTTTACTTCCTGTATTTTTTTTGTAAGAATCCTTTGTGGACTTTCCAGTTGCTGCATGTGTCTGGTCAGATAATTACCAAAGGGGGCATTATCCTCTATGACGGATCTGATGAGAGCTGTGTACGGTGATATGATGACCTTGCTAGTCCTAGATACCATGCTGTTACGTATAAGTTGAGCAACACAGAAGGATTTTCTTGCTACCTTGTACTAATGTTGGTTGAAGGCTAGGTTACTAGCTTCATGAGTTTCCACATCCCTGATTAGAGAATAAACTTTTAGGGGTGTTTTATTGATGACATAGTTATCCAGGGTGGCCAACTTCCCAAAAGGTGCTATAATGCATTTATTATTACTGAGTTTTAAGCCATGGCTTTTGTACCAAGTGACTGACTGCATTAAACATTCCTGAAGGGTGTTCTCATCTTGGGGAGATTCAATGACTGCTCTCAGTTTGCAATCATCTAAAAACTTGTTCAACTAGAGGCCTTTGACATTGGCTTTGACATCCAAGAAGTAGATGCCAAACAGGAGAGGATCATGCATAGAGCCCAGGGGACTCCACTGGTGACCGACCTCTTTGTGGAGGTGGCCTCACCAGTTCTAACCTTTCGGGTCCTGTCTGTGATCCAGCTAGCTATCCAGCATGTTATAAAGAGGTTATGCCGAGTTCCATAAGTTTGTTGACAATGCCCACGTGGAATATTGTATCAAATGCTTTAGCACTGCTTTCCCCTCATCCATTGCCTTAGTGAAACATGACCCTCCTTTGACAAAGCCAAACTGGGATTGATCCAGTGTCTGGAGGTCTCCTATGTCCTTATTGATAATTTCCATGATAATTCTTTCCATGGTTTTGCAAATAAGACAAGTCAGATTAATACGTCTGTAATTTCCAGGATCTGTTGAAGGTCCTCCCTTATAAAGTGGGATAACTGTCTCAGTTCTCCATTCCTGTGGCACAAAGACTGTTTTAAGACTAAAGTTAAATAGTGACTCCAGAGGTCCTGATAAGTCATATTTTGGACTGCTCTGGAGGCATCCTGGGATATTATCAGGACCCACTGAGGTTGTATTTTTGGCTTTAGTGAACCCGGCCAGTACATGCTCCCTAGTTATAGTTGGAGGAGTCATGTTTAAGGGCATTTTCTTAGGAGATGGTTGGAGTGAGACAGAGGTAAAGTTGGAACTGAATTTGTCCACTAGCAGGTTCACTATATTGACAGGCATGGTGAATGTGGCCCCATTAACCAACAGTTCAGCACATTGCTGAGTGCTGCCCCTGAGGTTTCTGACGTAGCTACAGAAGGACTTATGGTTATCTTTAACATGGGAGGCTATCTTAACCTCAAAGTTGGCTTTGGAACTAATTGGTCCTCTTAGTTGCCTATTAAGTTTGATGAGAGAGTTTTTATCATTAAGGGAATTGCCTTTTCTAATTTTTGCTATATTTTTTCCATTTGCTGTGTATCCTATTTAACCTATGATACCACCAAGACAGTTTGTTTCTGGGGTTAGTTCTGGGCTTGCTTCTGGTAAGTGCAGCAGCCTCTGTGCAGCCATTGACATGGTTTTAGAGTGTTTATGAGTGTAATTCAGTGTAGCCTGCTGTATTCTTGAGGTTTGGAGGGGCACTGAATTTTGACAAATCATCACTTAATAAAAGGTAGCTTGTCTTGGAATATTTGCTAACTGTTATTTGTTTTACTTAGGTTACCATTTTGATTTGGATTTTAAGGAGACAGCTTTATGGTCAGACCTTACTAGGAAGGACAAAATATTTGGGGGGTGCAGAATTCTTCCATATTTATGAGTGAAAGGTCCAGTATGTTGGATCCTCTAGTGGGCATATTCACTAGGTGTGTCAAGGCTGCTTATATTTACGAAGTCCAGGAATCTCTGTGTCTGTAGATTTGAAGCAGTATAGGATTCCCAGTCTATAAAGAGGTAATCAAGGCCTCCCATGAGTAGGTTGCTAGGTTCGATGATAAGTGTCTCCAGTAGGTCCAAGTCTGCACTATAGGCTTCTTGGGACATGGAGGGTGACCTATAGCTGGCTAGGATATGGTACGGATTTTGTCTATGGTGATCTGCACATGGAAGAAATCCTGTTTCACCAACTTAGAGGTATGCTTGTGAGTGATGTATATCCAGACACCTCCACCTTTAGCCCTTGTCTGTGCAGCTACTCGTCTAAAAGTGTGGAAGGCACTGAAACCTTGAACTGCCAGGGTACTCTCTGTTTCTTTAAAACATGTCTCAGTAACTGCACAAATATCTGTGTTCTTGAGTGTGAGAGGGCTTGGAGGAAGCCTCCTGGCACCAAATAATAACACCTTGAGGTTCTGTTGAGTTGATTTTACTATGTCAGTAGGTTTGCCAGTTTGGCATTGCCTCAAAAAGGCACAACAGGGTTGGCTAAAGTTTTAGCCAGTGTTCAAAATCGTGGATGAGACAGGTGCAGACCAAACTTGGCAAAGCAATGTGCTCCGTTAACCATGTCCTCTCAAGATGACAAATACTGAATCCCCTTAGAATGACACCAGAAAGACATCCAACTGTTAAAATCAATCATCTTTTGCTCATATTGTGGCATCATCTTCAGTGATGGTAATATGCATCTCAATGTCGAACTCATACCAACCTGAGGCACATAATCTGAAAGCTCCATAATGTCTCTCTTCATATAGCCCAAGGAGGTGTGTCTCACATTATTTGCATCTATATGGACTATGATGGAATTATACTGGTATCTGTTCTGTAATGACTTGAGTTAATGTGTGTTTTGGCAGATTCTGTTTCTAGATAAGCAACTAACTGCTATCTTCTCATTTTCAGTCTGGTTAGTGGGCCATCAGTATGTCTTACAATGGAGTCCCCTATGACAGAAGTCTCAGTAAGTGTCTTTGCTTGCTTTAGTGGCTTACTGTTTGGGGCTCCATTGAGAATGACTGTATGTGTCATGTTACATTTTGTTTTTTTCTGTGAGCTATTGGGCTTGCTGAGGCATAGATTTGACAACAGGAGGTCTAGGTGATCTTTGTTGTTTAGGAAGGTTGCTTTTAAGTGCCACAGCATTTGTTAATCTATGTGTGTGTTGTCTGCTATGCGAGGTGTGTGTTGTGTGCATGGTTTCAACAAACTGATATTTGCTAGTATGCAACAGTTTTGCCTCCTGTGGCATTTATGTATGCTTTTTGCATAATGTGTTTGTTACTTTAAGGACTAACTGGTGTCTGTAAAATTAATACAATTTCTAAATTGTCTCAAGATGCCCATATCCACCAATTAATCTACAGAGAAGTTGGGGAATTGCATATCCATGCTGTCCAGTCTTTTGACTGGTGAGCTACAAGGAGGTGGTGTATTGTGGTTAGATGGCTATTAAGAGTCATTTTCTGGTGTGGAGTGTGAGAAAGGAAGATACTGCCAGCATAGTTATCTGGAATTTTGTAAATAATTATATGTCATTTGTGAATATCAACATGATCTACATAAGATGCTTGTGTTACAAATGTATTAAAACTGTAGGTCATGTGTATATCAAACTAGTCGGTACAGACATGTGTTAAAAAGGTATTTTATAAAGTACTTGTGCTTAAAATGTAACCACAGTGTGCCCTACTGGAATAGAACAGAAATGTACATGCACTATTGTAACTGTTTAAATGTATATATTTTAACAGAGGAAACTGGAATACAGGAGGTTAACTTCAGAAAAATAGCTGAAATTAAATTACTTTATAGGCTCAACTATAGACATAATGTCTGTGCTGAGAAGCTTTCTGTATTGTCTTCAGAGTGCACTAATTACTACCTCTGAAAGTATGAAGGAATGTGATTATTTTATGATTTCCAGCATCTGCCAAAGATCTGAGGTCTATCTATTTTCACAGGTAGATGCTAAATACTGCCAGCTTCCAGTAGTGAGAGTTTCAGATGGGATATAGTCAGATGACAAGAAATTATGTCATTTTGCAAGCTATCCCAGCAGTAATATATGAGATGTTAATTTGAGAACTCTCTGAGAAAGACAGTGCATTCTGTATTCTATCTTGGACCTGACAAGAACCATTCACCACACATCTGCTTTGCTCTATATGAAGTACGTTTCTATGGAATAGTATAATTCTCTTAGATATAGTCAGGAATATACTGAAGCTTAGTTTAGATATTTTTTTATTTATTTGAGACTGTCCTGCAGTGTTGTTGTAAATATTTCCTGTGATTTTGAACTCTGATGTCACTGTGAATATATACTGAGTATTTTCTTGTTCATTTATTATTTATTATTAAATATATTTAAACCTTTCATTGTGGTTGATCTCTCTACAGATATTTACATTTTGAGAGTACTCCCAGTGTGCCTGGAGGAAGACCCAGACAGACGGCACACTTGAAGCCAGAACTAGTGAAGTTGTTACATCAGGGAGGGAGATACCCTGCAGCAGTGAGACTGAAGGTGAGCCACAGCTGCTTTTGGGTATTGATGTTCCCTTGGACAGAGTGACTGCAAGAGCAGAGGTGAGTAGTAGTACCCAGGCTGGCAGTGAGGCACCACTGTCAGAGGATACCAGACTTCCTGTGGAAGGGGAGCTGGGAAGGGTTACAAAGAGAGAGTTGAGACAGGCTCAGCTCTTAGACCCTACATTACACAGCTTGAGGGAGGTAGCCAAAGAGGCACCTGATTGTTAAGGAAAAAATGAATCTGCATACTGGGACAAAGGGTTACTGTATAGAGAGTGGACCCCTGTGGGAGGGCTAGAGGGTGAGAGAATACAGTAGCTGGTAGTGCTCAGAACCTAAATCTGGGATTTCTAGCCATAGCCCATGACATTCCCTTTGCAGGTCATATAAGCATAAGATGTACAAAGAGATGTATTATGCAGAACTTTTATTGTCCTGGGATTTCCAGGGATGTAACAGGGTAAGTAAGGGGTATAATTTAGATGTTGGAAATCAAGAGAAAATATTAGTTTATTTTGTCTCTATATATAGTGTTTTCAGTGATGTTTTAATAGATATTGTTAAACACTACTGGAATTTTTTGTTTAGATCAATGGACCTAAAAAATTTATTGTCTAGGTCTTTAGGCACCTCATTTCGTAGAGGTAGGAATTTAAAAGATATTTTGGTACATAATAAATTTAAATATCCCACTGAGACATTACAATACAGGACCATGCAGAAACTAGGAACTTCACCCTGTGGTTATTGCAACGTATGTCATTATATTGTTCCAACTTTTAAGTATATAAATAGCCATGTATTTGAGGTTAAAAATATATATAGCTGTAATACTGAAGGTATTATTTATACGTTGAAATGTCCGTGTAACCTTGTATATATAGGAGAAAGTAAAAGGAAGTTTAAAACTAGACTGAAGGAGCATGTCAGGAATATTATAAATAATAAAGAAGATAGCCCTGTTGCTAAACATTTTATGCTGGTTCACAATTCTAACCCAAATGGGTTACAAGCCACTATCGTAGAACATATTATGAAGGGTGTATTTTCTGATGATTTGTATAAAAAGAAGTTATTATATAAATAAAGTACTTTTATTTTGAAATATGACACTTTATTTCCTCAGGGTCTGAATGTGGAATGTAACTGGAGGCTTTGTTTCTGATGAGAAGGTAGTATTAAATATTTTTTAATGTTTATTGATTAATTGGTTTAGGCTGCTTGTTTAATTGTTAGATGTATTAGGGTATATAAACTGTGTAAGTTATATGATGTTTTATACTCTTTGAAGGCAGTTGCCAAAGTGCTAGAGGTGCAATACACTGGTGTTTTAAGTGGATTCTACATCTGTGGTCTTCAGTTCATGTAACAGGGTACTGCAGGACCTGTGAACAGTGCCAAAAGGTAGGCAAGGCAGGAGACAAGGTCAAAGCTCCTTTGATGCCTTTGCCTGTGACTGAGGAGCCATTTCAGACAGCAACTATGGAAATTCTGGGGCCTCTGAGTACCCCAAGTTCCACAGGGAAGAAGTATCCTAGTGGTAGTAGATTATGCTACCAGATACTCTGAGGTGGTAGCTCTGTCCTTCATTGAGGCAGAAAAAGTGCAAAATGCTTTGTTAGAGATTTTCAGTAGGGTAGGTTTCCCAAAATAAACATTGACTGACAGGGGTGGCAATTTCATGTCAGACCTGCTGGCTTATCTGTGGGAGTGCTGTGGAGTGAAGCACCTAAAGACCACCCCTATCACCCCCAGATTAATGGTTTGGTGGAGAGGTTAACCTCTACACTAAACACCATGCTACAGGCATTTGCAGACTAGTTTAAAGGGCGTGGGACAAATATTTGTCCCATATGTTGTTTGGTTACAGAGAGGTGCCCCAAGAATACACAGGTTTCTCACCTTTTGAGTTGCTATATGGGCATAGGATGTGGGGATCTCTAGATTTGATTTGCGATGAGTGGGAAGGTGAGTGTGAATCCCACAATGAGTCTGTTGTGGCATATGTCCTAAACCTCAGGACAAGAATCAGAGAACTCATGGGCTTGGCCCAGGAGAACCTGGTAGAAGCCCAACTGCATAAAAAGGTCTGGTATGACAGGAATGCTCGAATGTGAGAGTATGCTGTGGGGCAGCAGGTTATGTTTCTCACTCCTGTCAGGCACAACAAGCTGCAGGCAGCTTGGGATGGACCCTTCAAAGTGGTAAGGGAGATCAGTGATGTTATCCACATGGTGGATCTGCAGGGCAGGAGGAAGGGGCACAAACTGTACCATGTTAACATGATGAAACCTTAGTGTGATAGAGAAGCCCTTGTGCTAAGTATTTGCAGTGTATGGCATGAGGAGTCTGAGGGGATCTGGTGACTGATCTCCTCAGTGAAGCTCAGACTGACACTTCAGTGGAAGGGGTAACAGTGTCCCAGCAACTGTCCCCTACCCAAGTTTGAGAAATCCAAGCAGTGTTACAGGTGGTTGGGGGAATGCTCACTGGGAATCAAGGCTGCATCCACCTGGTGCAGCACCATGTGAATACAGGCCCCCAAATGCCTATTAAGCAGGCCCCTTATAGGGTGCCTATAAGAGTCAAACAGACTCTGAAGGAGGAGATACAGGAAATGTTGGCACTAGGGGTAATCCAGGAGTCCAGCAGTCCCTGGGCCTCCCCATTGGTGTTGGTACCAAAGAAGGATGGCAGCCCCAGGTTCTGTGTGGACTACAGGAAATTAGTCACACAGATTCAGAAGCTTACTCCATGCCTAGCACAGATGAAGCCCTACAGCAGCTGGATGTGGCTAAGTATCTTACCACTATTAATCTTACCAAGGGCTACTGGCAGGTGGCCTTTACTCCCAGTGCTAGAGAGAGGTCAGCCTTTGTGACTCCTTTTAGATTGCATGAGTACACAAAGATGCCCTTTTGGATGAAAAATGCCCCAGTGACTTTCCAGCGGCAGATAGATCTTATCCTAGCAGGAGCAGGAGATGTTGCCCTTGCTTACCTGGATGATATTGCCATCTACAGCCATTCCTGGCAAGAGCACCTTCAGCATGTCAGAGAGGTGCTGGGCAGACTACAGAGGGCAGGGTTGACCATTAAGCCTAGTAAGTGTCAGGTAGTTATGGCAGAGGTGTCCTATCTGGGACATAGAGTGGGAAGTGGTAAGATCAGGCCAGAACCTGCCAAAGTGGAAGCAGTTCAGACATGGCCTGCCCCTGTTACCAAAAAGCAGGTGATGGCATTCTTAGGGACAGCAGAGTAGTACAGAAAGTTTGTCCCCAATTATAGTACCATAGCTGCTCTCCTTACAGACCTGACAAGAAAATATAAGCCAGATAAGGTAGTGTGGACTCCTGCATATGAGCAGGCATTCCAGTAGCTTAAAGGAGCTTTGGGAGGATCCCTGAGTTAGTCAGTCCAGATTACAGCAAATAATTTGTTGTGCAGGTGGATGCTTCAATCCAAGGGGTGGTGGCAGTACACAGCCAGGTTTCTTCAGGGGGAGAAGAGCACCCAGTGGTATATCTTAGTCATAGGCTCCAGTCCACAGAGGAATGCTATGCACCTATAGAAAAGGAATGTCTAGCCATAGTGTGGCCACTGCAAAAACTTCAGTCTTATCTGTATGGAAGGAAATTCACTGTAGTTGCAGACCACAGTCCCTTAACATGGCTACATTGAGCCAGCCAACAAAATGCCAAGTTACTAAGGTGGAGCCTAGTGTTGCAGGCATATGATATAACAGTGCAGCACTGCAGTGGGGTTAGCAATGCCAATGCAGTTGGATTCTCAAGACAGTGTATAGGGGTAATGTATTCCTAGATAGGTTCATCCATCTCAAGCAATATTTCTCAAGGGTCACTTGAAAAACTAGCTTGAGTCTTGAGGGGAGAAAAAGTGTGAGAAAGGGAGATACTGCCAGCAAGCTATCTGGAATTTTGTAAATAATTATGTGTCATTTGTGAATATCAGCATGATTTACATAAAATGCTTGTGTTACAAATTTATTACAACTGTATGTGGTGTGTATATCAAACTGGTCTGTACAGACGTGTGTTAAAAAGGTATTTTTTTATATAGTGCTTGTGCTTAAAATGTAACCACAGCATGCCCTACTGGGATAGAACAGAAACGTACATGCACTGCTCTAACTGTTTAAATGTATACATTTTAACAGTGGAAACTGGAATACAGGAGTTTAACTTCAGAAAAATAGCTGATATTAAATACTTTATAGGCCCGACCAAAGACATAATGTCTGTGCTGAGAAGCTTTTTTTATTGTCTTTGGAGTGAACTAATTACTACCTCTGAAAGTATGAAGAATGAAATTGTTTATGGCTTCCAGCATCTGCCAAAGATCTGAGGTCAATCTATTTTCACAGGTAAATGCTAAATACTGCCAGCTACCAGCAGTGAGGGTTTCACCTGAGATAGAGTCAGAAGACAAGAAATTATGTCATTCTGCAAGCTATCCCAGCAGTAATATTTGAGATATTAATTTAAGAGCTCTCTGAGAGAGACAGTATATTCTGTATTCCATCTTGGACCTGACAAGAGCCATTTACCACACATCTGCCTTGTCCTGTATGAAGTAAGTTTCTAGGGAATAGTATAATTCTCATAGATATAGTCAGAAATATAGCAAAGCTTAGTTTGATATTTTTCTTTATTTATTCGAGACTGTCCTGCAATGTTGTTTTAAATATTTCCTGTGATTTCAAATTCTGATGTCACTGTGAATATATACTTGGCCAGATTCACAAACATTTATTTTCTGTGCAGGAGCAGTGTAGCCACTTCTGCATGGAATACGGCCGCCGAGCGATCCAGTATTGATGTGCACGAGCGAGCCGACACTGTTCCTGCACGGAAACCCATGCAGAATGCTAATAACATCATTTGCTGGTGAAAACCATGCAAACAAGGTAAAATAGTGATCCAGGAAACAGCTAAGTAACCATGAAGGAACAGTGTAAGCTGCAGAAATGTATTTGGTTACCAGCCGAATACATTTCTGCAAAAATGAAAACGGAGCCATGACAGCTCCAATAAAAGCATGTACCGCAATCTGTAGGCATGCCAATGGCCATTGGCATGTTAAAGTGCTTAGCTTTTTAAAAATAAAAGTTTATTATTTTTTGGTCAATCTCGGCCATTTAAGCATAGCGAAGTGCCGCACAAACAGGATCATGGGGAAAATAAAAAAATTAAGTTGAAAAGTCCATTTTAAGGGAAACCTGCATTTTGCTATTATACTCAATGGCAAGCAGAATCCAAACAATGGCAGGGAACAGTGGTTGCAAAGGGGAAGGTTCTTGTGTAGTGCAGTAACTACGGATTAAGGTAGTGGAGTATGTTAATGATGGGACTTATACTGAATCACAGAATTTTTCTTAGTGTCACACTGCACCCAACTGTATAGGTGTTGTAACACAATCATGTAGGCAGGAGGAGCAACTAACATGAAAAGGAGGGGTGTCATGCTTGCTGTAAACACATTGGAGCTCCGTTGCCTGGGTTTGTGCTTAGCTAAGCACAGTTAAGTGAGGGGGTGTGTCTGAGGCTGTTTACTCTTATTCCATGAACTGAGGAGTGTGTTTGCACCCAGGTCAGGGCCATTTCTTGATGTTTACAGTACCTAAACAGGTCTGTGTGGTGTACTAGGGCTTAAACAGGAAGGATATAGGAAAAAAGAAAGGAAAGAGAAAAACAAGGGCAACGCAGTGCAAATCAGCAGTATGGGAATCTGCAACTCACAATGGGCAATTGAAAGCACTCAATAATACAGCTGTCAGGTGGCTGCATAGCTGAAACTAGGAGGAGATGTCTAAAAAAGAAATAAAGGGCATCAGCACAATAAAGGATAAATGAAGTAGAAATCACAAATATGGCACTCTTGCAACTCACAACGGGCCATGCAAAGCACACAGTAATATAGCTGGCAGGTGGCTGCATAGCTGAAAATGGGAGAAGATGTAAAAAAAAAAAGAAATAAAGGGCAACAGCACAATAAAGGAGAAATGAAGTAGAAATCACTAATATGGGACTCTTGCAACTCACAATGGGCCATGCAAAACACAAAATAATACAGCTGGCAGGTGGCTGCATAGCTGAAAATGGGAGTAGATATAAAAAAAAAGAAATAAAGGGCAACGGCTCAATAAAGGAGAAATGAAATAGAAATCACTAATGTGGGACTCTTGCAACTCACAATGGACCATGCAAAGCACACAGTAATACAGCCAGCAGGTGGCTGCATAGCTGAAAATGGGAGGAGATGCCAAAAAAAGAACTAAAGGGCAACAGCACAGTAAAGGAGAAATGAAGTAGAAATCAGTAATATGGGACTCTTGCAACTCACAATGGGCTATGCAAAGCACACAATAATATAGCAGGCAGGTGGCTGCATAGCTGAAAATGGGAGGAGATGTAAGTAAAAAATAATTTAAAAAAGGCAACAGCAGAATAAAGGCAATCATGCACAAATTACCACTAATGATTCTAACACTCACAGTGGCCAGAGCAAAGCCATGAATAATATAGGTGGCAGCTAGAATGTATCATAGTCGGCCAATTATACAGGCAGCATCTGTTGTGCAATGGTATAAAGTATGGAAACACCTTACAGTCTGTTTTTTCTCACAAACGCTGCACCACTGGTGTACACATGTGGGGCAATTTTAACTGGAAAAATGTTAGGGGCTGCCATTGCTTTGATCCATCAGTATGTTTCAGAGGCTGATGGTGGAAATGAGGATAATGCTGATAACTGCCAAAGACCAAGGAGGAAAAGAAGAGTGTTCAGACCCAGGGTCAACCACAAAAGGCTACATGATCTGGAGACAGTAGAGCACTACAGGGTGGACAGAGACATACTTCAGAAAATCGCTGAGCTGTGCCGGCCTCAACCCAGAGCTAGAACCAACAGAGAGGAACCCATCCCAGTGGATACCAAGGTATTTGCAGCCTTAAGAATTCTAGCTACAGGTACTTTCCAAAGACCTACTGGGGACATCATGGGGGACTCAGAGGCATCTGCATCCAGGGTACTTCACCAGTTCCTGGATGCCATGCTACCACATGCTGGTGAGCACATTTACTTCCCCCAACACCTGTGAGGAGAGGACCATTAATATGTGTATCTTCTACCATGTAGCAGAATACTCAGAGGTACTAGGTGCCATAGACTGCATGCACATCCACATCAAAGCACCACCTGGTGAACAGGGTAGGGTCTACATAAACTGCAAGAGCTTCTCCACCATCAACTGCCAGGTCTTGTGCAATCCCCAGGGTGTTATCATCAATGTGTGTGCTGGCAGCCCTGGAAGCTCTCACAATTCTCGCATCTGACATTTGTCACAGCTGTACCAGGCATTTACCAGTGAGGGCATCCTGTATGGCTATCTGGTGGGGCATGCTGGCTGTGCACTGGTGCCATGGATGATGACACCCATCAGAAATGCACAAACACCCACACAAGAGTGCCATAATAAGGCACATTCATAAACCAGGATCATTATAGAGCATGTGTTTGGGATGCTCAAGTCACAGTTCCGCTGCCTTGACATATCTGGTAGAGCCTTGCAGTACTCTTCAGCCACATGTGCACAAACATTCATAGTATCTGCCATGCTACACAATATGATCCTGCAGAAACAACTGCAGCAAGAACAGCACGGGGAAGGGCCACACAGTACACCACCATTGACAAAGTCCCCACAGGCACAGAGGGACTCACAGGAGGAGGCCCCTGAGCCTGCTCCCATAGACAGAAGGAGCCATTCCCAGTATGCTCAGGCCTTGGAAAAGAGGCAATGCATAGCACACATACTGACACTGTAAGGACCTCAGGGACTGACACCTCTCTCTGACTCACACATAGTAAATTGGATGACACACACATCACATTACCTGTAACTTACCATGTATAGGCAGTGTACTGTGTGCATCCAACATAGGCAGCCCTCAAGCACCGTCCTCACAACTGCTGCAAGCACAAAGTAAGTCAGTCTTCTTAACAATAAATGAATGGAATAGTATGTTCTGCTAGCATATCTATGGTAATGCTACATGCAAAGGAATGGAGTGGCCTACTGGGATAGCAACACACAACTTACAGCTATGTGGGACACCAGGAAATGTCTGACCAAAACTGGCCTCCACAAACTATGCAGTAGTACCCAAGGTGACAAATCTCACTGCAGTATATGTGTGGGTACAACTAACTGGGGGTTCATAGGTCATAGGCATAGATGTCAGGGTGGGGGTTCATAACCACCCCTCACACCCACACAGCAAGTCAGCTGTAGAAAACCAAAGAAAAAAATGTTTGTTAAAGGCACACAAATGGCAGTAATGTGGAATTAATCCCCTACAGACTAACACAGTGATAGCACAGCAGGACCCGCAGTTGCAGTAAAGCTGTGAAGGGTAAGAAGTCTGAAACTCAAATGTATGCCAGTACAATCTGACCTGGGCTCTTTACTGATATGCCTCCAGTCCCCAAGACAGGGCACAATAGTATGGTAAATGGAACCAAATGTAAAGGAAATATCAGCACAGTCTGTGCAAATGTATACAGTTGACAAGTGTGCCCCCCAAATACCCACACAAAAGCAATAACATATATATCTCCATGGAAATAGCAGCATAGCACACATTGGCAGTACTGTACCAATACACATGAAAACATGTTGCCTGTCCACAATATGCAGAGGTCAATGAGCTATGTGTATGTGTGGTTAATACTGTCTGGAAATGGCCAGCACATTCCCCTGGCAGTCGTCCTGTACTGCCCTAGGTACAGCTGCCTTTGATAGGGCCATGTGCAGATAACTGCAGTGCCAACTGTTATGCATGTCAGTGACACCCACTGCTCTGTCACTGACATATCTGGATGTCACAATGTTATGTGGAATATACTGCACATATTAGTGACATCTTGAAGGATGTGTAGCAGAGGTGTCAAGGCTTTTGTGAATATAAGTGCTTTGTGGTACTGTTGCCAGTGGTCATTCTCAATAATCCTTTTTCTTATGTTTGCTTTTACAAATAATGGACATTCCTGCACTGTTGAATGCACTCTGTACACACACCCATAACTCCCAGCCTCTGACAGTGAAATGTCTGGACAAGGGCAGAAATAAAAGTGGAACAAAGCACAATGATAGGCATGTGTTGTAAATATCGCCCTTATATAGTGAGAAAGTTAGTGGGGTGAGGGGTTTGCAGTAGTGGGAATTATTATCTGAAGGTTATGTATTCTGAAACAGTAATGTCTGTATTATTTTGTAACATCACACTTCAATTATATGTAACTAACTTGCCATAAAAACACAAGTTTATGTAGAAAGGATGAAACCTCTAGGCAAACACCTGGACATCCTGACAAAAAAATTACAGGTCAGAGGTATGCACACATAAGGATATGACATGTCAGGTTAGAAAGATACCACACAAGCAGGAGATCCTCAGCTAATACATCACCAGGTTGCCTGACTGTTTACTCAGCTGAGTGTCATTACTACACTGGTTGAAGCCACACCTCACAAATGGCCTTGTTGGGTAAGAATTTATACAGCTCCCTCATAATATTGGTCTATGCATCATACAACTAGTATTCCTCTGGTAAAGCAATGTGATGATCTGAGGATGTCTGGCACTAGTTAATGACACAATACATTGCAGTTTCAGACTACAGATATGTCAGAAAATGTCTGCTAACCAAAACAAATACCCTGCGGAAAGCACTGTGTACTCCTGAGAGGTATGGCTGTAGCACACAAAACCCTGGACTGAAGTACACCTATCTCTGGAATGGAGTCCCACCCTAACTATAGAAGGTCACACTGGACATGCTTCTACACTTAGAGAGTCACAGGACATGTTGGAACCCACATCGAAATATGACTGTATTATCTATACATGTCCATGCATACATACATCTATGTACACCCCAACTGTCCCAACGCACACACACATCAGACAGGATTACCCTCAACTAGCTGTAGGTGGCCCATATGTGATATAACTGCATATGCTGTGTGTGATACACACACATATATATATATATATATATATATATATATATATATGGGCAACAGATAATAACATATGTCAAGCATACACACACATAGATGTGGGGAACTGAGAGACAGACGGTGATGCAGAGAGAGACACAGGTGGACACAGACAGAGTGAGTCACACACACAGATATCCTGATGGGATACAGTGATGTCCTGCCGTGGACAGTGGCATACCAGTTGTAAACAATTGCATGTGCCAGCATAAAAGGTGAGCCCCATGTGTGTGTGTGTGTGTGTGTGTTTATAATACCACATGTGTGTGTGTGTGTGTGTGTGTGTGTGTGTGTGTGTGTGTGTGTGTGTGTGTGTGTGTGTGTGTGTGTGTGTGTATGTGTGTGTTGCCATAGGTCCAAGTATTAAAGAGACTCTTCCCAATCAGTGCACATCACATTGCCCTACTTCACATGATCTGCTGCTTTCATTCACCTTAGAAGTACCATTGGACACCGATAATCCCTATAAGTTATGTAGTGCTTGTGATAACTGCGTAACACTATAGTACAAATAACTAGATAGGCAGAGGTTCTAATCTCAATACTTGCAACTGTGTGTGTGTTTGTGTCTGAGACAGTTGTGTATGTGAGAGTGAGGGGGGATGTGTTTGTTTGTAGTTGAAACAGTTTTAGGCCATTCCCACCAACAACACTTTCCAGTGCCCCACTTTATTAGTCCTGCTGATGTCATTCCCCTTACTGGCACCTTTAGCCAGTTGTCAGACCAGTAAGCTTTGCAGTGTGTGTGATAACTGCATAACACTGTAGCACAAATCACTAACTAAATAGGGGTTCTAATCTCAGATCTGGCAAATGAGTGTGTGTTTGTAAGTAGAAGTATTTTGATAAGTCTCCCATCTGCTGCCCTACATTATCAGTCCTGCTGATGTCATTCCCCTTATCAGCACCTTTGGCCAGTTGTCAACCCAGTAAGCTCAATAGCATGTGTGATAACTGCGTAACACTATAGTACAAATCACCAGCTTGACAGGGCTTATAATTTCTGATCTGGTAAATGAATGTGTGTGTGTGTGTGTGTGTGTGTGTGTGTGTGTGTGTGTTTGTAAGAAGAGGTATTTTATGGAACACATCATCATGGACCTAATAAACAAGGATATAAGGAATCTCCAAACTCTGGATCCCACACAGTTTGATTTTGTGAAGGGTAGATCAGGCCTGCTCAACCTGGTTGACTTGAGTCAGTCACCAGAGCTGTGGATGAAGGCAAGGTGGTTCATACAGCCTACCTTGATCTGGCCAAGGCCTTTGATACCATTCCCCACTCAAGAATCATAGAAAAACTCACTAAGCTAGGCATCAACCCCCATATCACTAGGTGGGTTGCAGACTGGCTCACAGATGGAACCCACAGTGTGAAAGTAGCTGTCTCCAAGTCAGACTGCTGACCAGTAATGAGTGGAGTTCCACAGGGTTCGGTCCTGGGTCATCTCCTGTTTGGTATATACTTGTCTGAAGTCCAGGCCAACATGAAGGGACTCTGGCTGACAAAGTTCCTACACAATTACAAGTTGGGAGCCATAATTAACTCCCCAAGTGATGTTGACATCCTACAGAAAGGCCTCACTGAGACCAACGACTGGTGTCAGAACTATGGCCTTAAGCTCAATGCTAAAAAATGTGCCATCATCCCCTTTGGGAAAAACTCGGTTCTCATGAATTACCACATTGATGGTAGTCCACTGAACACAGAAGGCGTCATAAGATATCTGGAAACACAATTAGACAGCAACCTCTCTTTTGACCACCACATTGCCACTATGGTCAGAAAGTCCTTCTATGTGGCACATCTCATTACTAAGGGTATTGCATCCAGGAAGAAAGAGGTCATTGTCTCCCTCTACTCTTCCCTCATTAGGCCAATCATTGAGTACAATGCCCCATTTGGCATGCACCTCACTAGACACCTGCAATAACTGGAGAGGCCACAAAAGTACCTCACAAAGAGGATCCTAGGCCTTAAACACTTGCCCTATATGGGCAGACCCAGAAAACTCCAACTATTGTCTGTCTCATATCGCCTTCTTAGAGGCGATCCCTGTTTGACTTATAAAGCCATGTCTGACCCAGCTCTGTTAGAAATGCTACATCTAAAGAAATCCCAATCCCTCCACACCACATGCTCCAGAGACCTCAACCTCATTACCACAATCAACAGAACAAGCTGGAGAGACAGGTTCATAACCCAGAGACTGCCCATGCTATGGAATAGACTTCCCAGACATGTCAAATGGAGTGCCTTACTGGCTCTCTTGAAGAGAAATCTTGATGAGTGGATGGGAAATAGAAAATTCACTCCAGTGATCACTCCAGTGGCTCTGCTCGACAGATGCACTCTGAACTAAGGTCAGGTGGCACGATCTCAGGGTAATCCTATGGGCTAAGCTTGTCAAGGCTTTAGGGCCATTAGCCAAGTACACACCTATGAACCTATGAATCTATGATAAGTCTCCCACTCACTGCCCTACTTTATCAGGCCTGCTGATGTCATTCCCCTTATCAGCACCTTTGGCCAGTTCTCAGCCCAGTAAGCTCTGTAGCACATGTGATTGTGTAACATTATTGTACAAATAACTAAATAGGCAGGGGTTCTACTCTCAAATCTGGCACATGTGTGTGTGGGTGTCTTAAGTGTGTGTGAAAGTGTGTATGTTTGTAGAGAGAAGATTTTGATAAGTTTCCCTCCCAGTGGCATACTTTATCAGTCATGCTGATGTCATTCCCCTTATCAGCACCTTTGGCCAGTTGCCAGTCCAGTAAGCTCTTTATTGCATGCAATAACTGCATAATGCTATAGTACAAATAACTAGATAGGCAGGGGTTCAACTTTCAGATCTGGCAAATGTGTGAGTGTGTGTAAATGTGTGTGCTTGTAGGAAGAAGTATTTTGATAAGTTATCCACCCACTGACCTACTTTATAAGTCATGCCAATCTCACTCCTCTTATAGGTTCATAGGTGTGTACTAGGCTAATGGCCCTGGAGCTGTTACAAGCCTAGTCCATAGAAGTGCCTTGCCATTGTGTCACCAAATGTCAGTTCTCAGTGCCACCATCAAGGAGAGCCACTGGTGTGATCACTGGGGTGGACTTTCTATTACCCATCCACTCATCAAGATCTCTCTGGAACAGAGTCATCTAGGTGCTTTACTTGACATGTATGGGAAGTCTATTCCAGGGCATGTGCAGTCTCTGGGTGAGGAACCTGTCCCTCCAGCATGTTGTGTTGATTGTGGTAATGATGTTGAGGTCCCTGCAGTGTGTGTTGCAGAGAGATTGGGATGTCTTTAGATATAGCATTTGTAAAAGAGCTGGGTCAGACATGGCTTTGCAAGTCAAGCAGAGATAACCTCTAAGTAGATCATATGAGACAAAAAATAGCTGGAGTCTTTTGAGTCTGTCTGTGTAGAACATGTGTTTAATGCCTAGGATCCTTATTGTGAGGTACTTCTGTGGCCTCTCCAGCTGTTGCAGGTGTCTAGTGAGGTACATGCCAAATGGGCTATTATACTTGATAACTGGTGTGATGAGGAAAGAGTACACAGAGATGATGATCTCTTTCTTCCTCGATGCAAAACCCTTGGTGATGAGATGTGCCACATAGAAGGATTTCCTGACCAAAGTGGCAATGTGGTGGTTAAAGGAGAGGTTGCTGTCAAACTGTGTCCCCTGATCTCTTATAATGCCTACAGTTTTCAGTGTGATCCCATCAATGTGGTACTTAGTGGGAACTGGGATTTTACCAAAGGGGCTGATGATGCATTTTGTGGTGTTAATCTTCAGGCCATGGTTTCCGCACTAGTCAGTGGTCTCAGTGACGCCTTTGTATAGGATGTCTGCATCACTTGTGGAGTTAATGATGGCTCCCAGTTTGCAGTTGTCTGTGAACTTGGTCATCCAGAGTTACTTTGTGTTGGTCTAGACTCCCGAGAAGTAGATGCTGAACAGGAGAGTACCCAGGACTGATCCCTCTGGGACTCCAATCATGACTGGCTGGCTGTCTGACTTAGAGTTTGCTACTTTCACACTGTGTGTTCTATCTGTGAGGCAATTTGCACCCCCCCAATGATATAGGGGTTGATGCCTAGTTTGGTGGGTTCATCCATAAATCCTGACTGAGAAATGGTATTAAGAGCCTTTTCCAGATTGTTGTAGGCTGTATGCAGTGCCTTACTGTCATAGACAGCCCTAGTGACTGACTCAAAGAAGTCAACCAGGTTGAGCAAGCATGATCTCCTTTTCACAAAGCCAAATTGTGTGGGGTCCAGAGTTAGGAAATTACCTACACATTTTTCGATCAGGTCCCTGATGTGCTCCATAGCTGTACATATCAGACTCATCAGGCTACTGGACTAATAATTCCCAGGGTCTGTAGTTGCCACACCTTTATGGAGAGGGATGACTGTAGCAGTGTGTCATTTTGGAGGGACAAAGCCAGAGGTGAGTCTGTGACTGAACAGGGCACACAGATGTGGTGGCAGGTATCTTTCTAGTTCATGTAAAACACAGCCAGGTATAATTTGGGGCCCATTGAAGCTGTATTCTTGCCCGTGCACAATGCAGGTATAACCTAGATGGCAGTAATCCTGGGTGCCTGGCATTCTGATTGTTCTCCTAGGGGGAGAGAGGGGTAAAGCTGGTACTGAATGTGTTTTCAAGAATGTTGGCAATATCTGTTGGCTCAGTATATGAGGTAGCATTGTGCAGTAACTCAGAGCACATCTGGGTATTGGAGTTGAGGTTCTTGATATAACTATCAAAGTATTTGTGATTGTTGTCAGTGCCTGGTGCAATTCTGCTGTCATAGACAGCTCTGGATGATTTTATGAGGGATTTCAAGTTGTTGTTGAGGCTAATAAGGGAGTTTTACCACTCTTGGGACTCCACCTTTTTCTGCAACAGTTTCTTCCTTCTGTTGTACAGGTTATTAATGGCAGGGGACCAACAGATTTCCCTCCAGTGTTTGGAGGAGAGTGTCATGGTTCTTTTGGGTATGGCTAGTTCCATGCATTGGTGTATATGTTTGTACAGTGTATTTGTTTATGATTCGGCAGTCATGCAGGTATTTTCCACTGGCATGGGTGCTGTGAAGTTAGCCACCTCTGTTCATATGAGTCCAAAATCAGCTTTGGAGAAGTTTTTCAATGTGATTACCTTTGCAGAGGGTGTGGGTGATATGTGGATTTCCATGTTAATTACACTTTGTTGGATCTGACCAGGTAGAGATTGACTACTATTGTCAAGCAACAGTCCCATATGTTTGCAATCAACACAGGTCAAGGATGTTGCTTCCTCTAACAGGGTGTCAGAATAAGCTGGTCCAAGGCACTGTAACGGATGATTTCCAGGAAGTATTGGGGCAGTGTATTGGTGCTTGAGTATCTTACCCAGTTGATGGAGAGGTAGTTGAACTCTCCTAGTATGAGAGTGTTGAGTTGAACCTTGATAGATTCCAGGATGTTGAGGAATGTGGATTGAGAGTCTAGGGAAATGGATGTGGACCTATAGCAGGCTATGACCTGGATTGCACTATTACCCATTGTCAGTTGTACCTGAAGTATCTCAGATCCATTATGCTGGGATACTACTCTGGATGTGTGCATATCCATTATTAATATGGAGACACCACCACCTTTGTAGCTGTGGTCAATGTTTTGGGGCTGACAGATGTGGAATGAGTTATAGGCTGGTAGTGAAGGGGTGCTGTCTGCTGCTGTAAACCAGGTCTCCATTACAGCACAAATGTCAATGTTCTCCATTTTGAGGAGTGCTTTGAGTGGCTGCATCTCGAGATGTAGATGTCTAGTGTTGAGCAGCATGACCCTCAGACTGCATATATGTATAGCTGTTATGGTGATAATTTAATTTGGAACACCAATTAAAAAGGCACTAGAAGGGTGGCAAGACACTTAGCCAATACCTGGAAATCCAGGGGTGACATATGCAGACCATCTCTGGCAAATCATTGCAGTCAGTCAGTCATGTCAACCCAAGCAGACAGATATTGGATCCCATGAGAGTGACACCAGACACTTAAGCCAATTGTTGAAGTCAATCATTTGTTGTTTGTACTGCGGTATCATTCTGGGTGACAGTAGTTTACTGCTCAGGGCTACTGTCATACCTGTCTGGCCCACATAATCTGAGAGCTCCACCATGTCTCTTTCCATATAGTCCATGGAGGTGCGTCTCAGGTCATTCACACACACACATGGACAATGACTGAGTGATACTTGTTGTTGTTGTGGAATGACCTGACTGGGTGTGTTATGTGTTGGATTCTGGCACCTGATAGACAGCTGACTGTTACCTCCTCCATGTTCAACCTAGTGAGTGGGACATCTGTGTGCCTCACTATTGAATCACCTATGATTACTGTATCAGGCAAGGTGGTTAGCCTTCGGGGCTTAGGTTGAGGGGCACACTGTGTTGGTGAGATACGTGTCTTGTCGTTTGTGCTGTGTTGTGGTGGTTGAGTGGGTGCCTGTCTTGATGGTCTCCGCTGTTTGGGTAAGTGTCTATTGAGTACCTCTGTGAAGGTGGTGTGTGGTCATTGTTTGCATGTCAGAGCTGTGATAGTGGGTGTTCTGGAGGGGTAGGTGTTCCATGTGGTGTGTTGCAGGTGTTGACCCTTCTCCTCTTGACCAGCTACGCCAGTCTTCGCTGAAGAGTGCATATCTTCCATTTCAGTAATATAGGGATATCTCTCACAAGTCTGAGTGTTGGGAGTTTAGAGGAGAGGGTTGTATGTGTACATGAGGCAGTTGCAACAGTGCCTCAGAATGCCCAAGTGCTCCAGGTTAAGGGGCAAAAGCACATACTGCACTTTAATCATGCCAGGAGGGGTGGTCATAACTACTAAGTACTGGAGATAATTCTTTGAGGAACGACTACTGCTGTTGGCTGTCAGGTATGCTAGAATAATTGATAAAAAAAACCTGTTGAAGTGCAAAGCTATTAGGCTATTTGAAGTGCAGGAGAGAAAGAATTAGCAAGATCTAAGGGGAAAAACTGAAGGCAGACTTTCTGCACATGTAACAGTTTACCTCAACTGTACAATTATCAGCACCTTTGGCCAGTTGTCAATGCACTAAGCTCCGTAGCACATGTGATAACTGCTTAACACTATAGTACAAATAACTAGATAGACAGGGGTTCTAATCTCAACACTGGCAAGTGTGTGTGTGTGTGTGTGTGTGTGTGTGTGTGTGTGTGTGTGTGTGTGTGTGTGTGTGTGTGTGTGTGTGTGTGTGTGTGTGTGTGTGTGTGTTTGTGTGGGAATCCTATACTGTGTGTGTTATACCATTTTGAGTTGTGTACCACCCTGTAAACTTACCATCACCTTAATTTCTAGGCCTGCTGATGTCATTCACCTTAGAAGTAACTTGGGAATAAATGAAATCATATAAGCTCCATGCCACATCTGATAACTTGTAACACTATAGTAAACATAACTATATAGGTTGGGTTTCTAATCTCAATACTGGCAACTGTGTCTGTGTCTTTGGGTGACGATTATATCCTGTTTGGCTAGTACCATTTTGATTTGTGTACCTTCCACACCTGTTTACCATCTCCCGATGGCATTACTTTATATAGCATGGTAACTGCATCTGCCTTACATGCAGCATGTTAAACCATTGTGCACACCATACCAGTACAGATGTCTATGGAATATCCAGATGTTTATAACCTATATGTGGTCTGTGTCCCTTAACAATGCCCATGTATGTGATACTGTTGCCAAATCGGCCACAGTGAGTGTAGTGACACACATGCCAGCATCAGGCATCATACCTGACTGAAACATCATGCTGATACATCTGCTACACGATCACTTGTCCAGGCTTGTAGGAGCAATACATGACTCCACATCCTATTTCTGGTGGGTTATCTCATCATCCATTAAGGCATTCAGAACATTATGTGTTGTAAGAGGCAGTGTGTTATGTCCCATGCATATAATCAATGTGGGGCATGTCAAGTGTATGTAGTAGTACAGTACATCAAGGTGGAAATGTAGGTTTACTAATCTGTATATTGCCATCTGTGTTTGTTACTGCGTGCACATCCTCTGTGTCAGCCCTTACTGTGTGTATGCTAAGGATATACCATTTTGTCTTTCTTTCCCACCTGGTGAACTCAGGAATACATACCACAAACCTGTATAATGCATGCCCTTATCAACTGCATCAGGGTTGAGTGTATGGGAAAGAAATGTCAGGGCCAAAGGTGATGACAGGTGAATCCATTGCAGTTAATGTAATGGCTACCCTTGTGAGGGACCTGCGGACAATACTGCAGTAATCTGTTCTGTATTTATGTGCCTGTGGTACTACACAACACTGAGCTGACATGTCTGAATGCTACCTGTCTGTGACAAGGGGTATGTATGCAAGGTCACAATGTCTGACAACAGTGTCCTTCACACACTGTTGCATGAATACACACCTGGTACATGTACATATAAAGCTGTACCTTGCCTATGACACAGTCAGTGTATTCCACTCTGCCGTACTCCCTCTTGGGACTGTCTGCAGGGCCACAACCTGCAGACACACTGACACCTGGAACACAAACAGAATACAGCATGTCAGATTACATTCAGTCTGGTACTAACATCAATAATGCATCCTGGCTAATAAGGTACATACACCTATATGTGTACCCATAACAAATGCAAGGAGACAGCACCTTACATAGTATTACATAGCTACATAGTTACATAGCTACACTATACTATATTCACCCTGTGATCAGACCCATACTAGCATGTCCCTGCATCAATGGTATGGAAGACAGGGATGTAGCACACATATCATCATATGCACAGGTTGTGGTGTGGGTTTGCCAGAGGCCTAGGCTGGGCCATATGGTTGACATCATGTGAGTGTGTGTTTGGAGGGGTATCCAATAGATGGGCTGTGCAGAGGTGCTGTGTGTGTCTGGAGGTGACCTACCTGCCTGTGATACAGATGTGTGTGTGTGTGTGTGTGTGTGTGTGTGTGTGTGTGTGTGTGTGTGTGTGTGTGTGTGTGTGTGTGTGTGTGTGTGTGTGTGCACATAGTCACGCCATGTGGCTGCCCTACACAGGGGTATATTGGAGAGCTGTGGACTGTACATGGCAGGGTGTCCAGTTCACCATGTCCAGCCATGGACATGGGGACTGGTCCTGCCAGGAGTACCATTGGCACCACCAGGCCCAAGGCGAGATGCAGTACCACTTCCTGATGGTGACTGCTGTCTGTGGATCCGAGTCACTGACAGTACTGGACAGGACCACATGCCCATGGCCTGCTCCTGCGTGCTGTGGACAGCAACTCCCCTTCACTAGGGCTGGTGTCACTGCCACTATGGGAGTGTGAAGGTGCACAGCCCCCTAGACTCTAGAGCCTGCAATGATTAAAGAGGAGCACTACTTGCTTGGGCAGTCTTCTCCAGTCAGTGCTTTAGGAGGAGCACCAGTCCAAATGACTTTAGCCATGTTTCACCTTGTCTGGGAGGGTGAAAAAGGAAGCAAACAAGTAGATGTGTTTGAGGATATTCCTGCAGATGTCCTGATAGGGAATTATTTTGATAATGTAATGTAGTACCTTGTGTGCATGCAGTTACATGCAGTCAAGATTGGAGACAAGCATGTGGGTTTGGTAGCCTGGAGGGGGACACAGACAGATGGCACACTTGAAGCCACAACTAGTCAGGTCACTACTTCAGGGAGGTAGATACCCTGTAGCAGTGAGACTGAAGGTGAGCCACAGCTGCTTTTGGGTACTGATGTTCCCTTGGACAGAGTGACTGCAAGAGCAGAGGTGAGTAGTAGTACCCAGGCTGGCCATGAGGCACTGCTGTCAGAGGATACCAGACTTCTTGTGGAAGGGGTGCTGGGAAGGGTTACAAAGAGAGAGTTAAGACAGGCTCAGCGCTTAGACCCTACATTACACAGCTTGAGGGAGGTAGCCAAGGAGGCACCTGATTGTTAAGGAAAAAAGGAATCTGTATACTGGGACAAAGGGTTACTTTATAGAGAGTGAACCCCTGAGGGAGGGCTAGAGGGTGAGAGAATACAGTAGTTGGTAGTGCTCAGAACCTAAATCTGGCATTTCTAGCCATAGCCCATGACATTCCCTTTGCAGGTCATATGAGCATAAGATGTACAAAGAGATGTATTATGCAGAACTTTTATTGTCCTGGGATTTCCAGGGATGTAACAGGGTACTGCAGGACCTGTGAGCAGTGCCAAAAGGTAGGCAAGGCAGGAGACAAGGTCAAAGCTTCTTTGATGCCTTTGCCTGTGACTGAGGAGCCATTTCAGACAGTAACTATGGAAATTCTGGGAACTCTGAGTACACCAAGTTCCACAGGGAAGTAGCATCCTAGTGGTAGTAGATTATGCTACCTGAGGTAGTAGCTCTGTCCTTCATTGAGGCAGAAAAAGTGGTAAAGGTTTGTTAGAGATTTTCAGCAGGGTAGGTTTCCCAAATGAAATATTGACTGACAGAGGTGGCAATTTCATGTCAGACCTGCTGGCTTATCTGTGGGAGTGCTGTGGAGTGAAACACCTAAAGACCACCCCTACCACCTGCAGACTAATGGTTTGGAGGAGAGGTTAAACTCTATACTAAAGACCATGCTACAGGCATTTGCAGATCAATTTATGAGGGCATGTGACAAATATTTGTCCCATCTGTTGTTTGGTTACAGACAGTTTCCCTAGAATCTGCAGGTTTCTCACGTTTTGAATTGCTATATGGGCATAGGATGAGGAGATTTCTAGATTTGATTTGGGATAAGTGGGAGGGTGAGTGTGAATCCCACAAGGAGTCTGTTGTGACATATGTCCAAAACCTCAGGACAAGCATCAGAGAACTCATGGGCTTGGGCCAGGAGAATCTGGTAGAAGCCCAACTGCATAAAAAGGTCTGTATGACAGGAATGCTCGAATGTGAGAGTATGCTGTGGGGCAGCAGGTTATGTTTCTCATTCCTGTCAGGCGCATCATGCTGCAGGCAGCTTGGGAGGGACCCTTCAAAGTGGTAAGGGAGGTCAGTGATGTTATCCACATGGTGGATCTGCAGGGCAGGAGGAAGGGGTACAAACTGTACCATGTTAACATGATGAAACCTTGCTGTGATAGAGAAGCCCTTGTGCTAAGTATTTGCAGTGTATGGCATGAGGAGTCTGAGGGGGTTCTGGTAACTGATCCCCTCAGTGAAGCTCAGACTGACACCTCAGTGGAAGGGGTAACAGTGTCCCAGCAGCTGTCCCCTACCCAAGTTTGAGAAATCCAAGCAATGTTACAGGATTTTTGGGGCATGCTCACTGGGAATCAAGGGTGCATCCACCTGGTGCAGCACCATGTCGATACAGGTCCCCAAAGGCCTATTAAGCAGGCCCCTTATAGGGTGACTGAGAGAGTCAAACAGACTCTGAGGGAGGAGATACAGGAAATGTTGGAACTAGGGGTAATCCAGGAGTCCAGCAGTCCCTGGGCCTCCCCATTGGTGCTGGTACCAAAGAAGGATGGCAGCACCAGGTTCTGTGTGGACTGCAGGAAATTAGTCACACAAAGTCAGATGCTTACTCCATGCCTAGCACAGATGAAGCCCTCCAGCAGCTGGATGTGGCTAAGTATCTTACCACTATTAATCTTACCAAGGGCTACTGGCAGGTGGCCTTTACTCCCAGTGCTAGAGAAAGGTCAGCCTTTGTGACTCCTTTTAGATTGCATGAGTACACAAAGATGCCTTTTTGGATGAAAAATGCCCCAGTGACTTTCCAGCAGCAGATAGATCTTATCCTAGCAGGAGCAGGAGATGTTGCCATTGCTTGCCTGGATGATATTGCCATCTACAGCCATTCCTGGCAAGAGCACCTTCAGCATGTCAGAGAGATGCTGAGAAGACTACAGAGGGCAGGGTTGACCATTAAGCCTAGTAAGTGTCAGGTGGTTATGGCAGAGGTGTCCTACCTGGGACATATAGTGAGAAGTGGTAAGATCAGGCCAGAACCTGCCAAAGTGGAAGCAGTTCAGGCATGGCCTGCCCCTGTTATAAAAAAGCAGGTGATGGCATTCTTAGGGACAGCAGAGTAGTACAGAAAGTTTGTCCCCAATTGTAGTACCATAGCTGCTCTCCTTACAGACCTGACAAGAAAAAATAAGCCGGATAAGGTAGTGTGGACCCCAGCATGTGAGCAGGCATTCCAGTAGCTTAAAGGAGCTTTGGGAGGACCCCTGAGTTAGCCAGTCTAGATTACAGCAAATAATTTGTTGTGCAGGTGGATGCTTCAAACCAAGGGGTGGTGGCAGTACTCAGCCAGGTTTCTTCAGGGGGAGAAGAGCACCCAGTGGTATATCTTAGTCATAGACTCCAGTCCATGGAGGAATGCTATGCACCTGTAGAAATGGAATGTCTAGCCATAGTGTGGGCACTGCAAAAACTTCAGTCTTATCTGTATGGAAGGAAATTCACTGTAGTTGCAGACCACAGTCCCTTAACATGGCTACATTGAGCCAGCCACCAAAATGCCAAGTTACTAAGGTGGAGCCTAGGGTTGCAGGCATATGATATAACAGTGCAGCACTGCAGTGGGGTTAGCAATTCCAATGCAGTTGGATTCTCAAGACAGTGTATAGGGGTAATGTATTCCCAGATAGGTTCATCCATCTCAAGCAATGTTTCTCAAGGGTCACTTGAAAAACTAGCTTGAATCTTGAGGGGGAGAAGAAGTGTAAGAAAGAGAGATACTGCCAGCACAGCTATCTGGAATTTTGTAAATAATCATGTGTCATTTGAGAATACCAGCATGATTTACATAAGATGCTTGTGTTACAAATGTATTAGAACTGTATGTGGTGTGTATATCAAACTGGTCTCTACAGACATGTGTGTTAAAAAGGTATTTTTTTATATAGTGCTTGTGCTTAAAATGTAACCACAGCATACCCTACTGGGATAGAACAGAAACGTACATGCACTGTTCTAACTGTTTAAATGTATACATTTTAACAGTGGAAATTGGAATACAGAAGTTTAACTTCAGAAAAATAGCTGATATTAAATACTTTATAGGCTCGACCAAAGACACAATATCTGTGCTGAGAAGCTTTTTGTATTGTCTTCGGAGTGAACTAATTACTACCTCTGAAAGTATGAAGAATGAAATTGTTTATGGCTTCCAGCATCTGCCAATGATCTGAGGTCTATCTATTTTCACAGGTAGATGCTAAATACTGCCAGCTTCCAGCAGTGAGTGATTCACCTGGGATAGAGTCAGAAGACAAGAAATGATGTCATTCTGCAAGCTATCCAGGCAGTAATATTTGAGATATTAATTTGAGAGCTCTCTGAGAGAGACAGTATATTCTGTATTCCGTCATGGACCTGACAAGAGCCATTTACCACACATATACCTTGTCCTGTATGAAGTAAGTTTCTAGGGAATAGTATAATTCTCATAAATATAGTCAGAAATATAGCAAAGCTTAGTTTAGATAGTTTTCTTTATTTATTTGAGACTGTCCTGCAATGTTGTTTTAAATATTTCCTGTGATTTCGAATTCTGATGTCACTGTAAATATATACTTGGCCAGATTCACAAACATTTATTTTCTGTGCAGGAGCAGTGTAGCCACTTCTGCATGGAATATGGCCGCCGAGCGATCCAGGAATGTGCTGTATTGACGTGCACGAGCGAGCCGACACTGTTCCTGCACAGAAACCCATGCAGAATGCTAATAACATCATTTGCTGGTGAAAACCATGCAAATGAGGTAAAATAGTTATCCAGGAAACAGCTAAGTAACCATAAAGGAACAGTGTAAGCTGCAGAAATGTATTTGGCTACTAGCCGAATACATTTCTGCAAAAATGAAAATGGAGCCATGACAGCTCCAATAAAAGCATGTATCACAATCTGTAGGCATGTCAATGGCCATTGGCATGTTAAAGTGTTTAGTTTTTTAAAAATAAAAGTTTATTATTTTTTGGTCAGTCTTGGCCATTTAAGCATAGAGAAGTGCCGCACAAACGGGATCATGGGGAAAATAAAAAAATTAAGTTGAAAAGTCCATTTTAAGGGAAATCTGCATTTTGCTATTATACTCAATGGCAATCAGAATCCAAACAATGGCAGGGAGCAGTGGTTGCAAAGGGGAAGGCTCTTGTGTAGTGCAGTAACTATGGATTAAGGTGAATTCAGGGGTCCTCCCAAAGCTCCTTTAAGCTACTGGAATGCCTGCTCACATGCTGGGGTCCACACTACCTTATCCGGCTTATTTTTTCTTGTCAGGTCTGTAAGGTAGTGGGTTATGATAATGACAGGACTTATACTGAATCACAGAATTCTTCTAAGTGTCACACTGCACCCAACTGTGTAGGTGCTGTAACATAATTGTGTAGGTAGGAGGAGCAACTAACATGAAAAGGAGGGGTGTCATGCTTGCTGTAAACACATTGGAGCTCCGTTTCCTGGGTTTGTGCTTAGCTAAGCACAGCTAAGCGAGGGTGTGTCTCTGAGGCTGTATACTCTTATTCCATGAACTGAGGAGTGTGTTTGCACCCAAGGCAGGGCCATTTCTTGATGTTTACAGTACCTAAACAGGTCTGTGTGGTGCATCAGGGCTTAACCAGGAAGGATATAGGAAAAAAAGAAAAGATAGAGCAAAACAAGGGAAATGCAGTACAAATCAGCAATATGGGATTCTGCAACTCACAATGGGCAATTGAAAGCACTCAATAATACAGCTGGCAGGTTGCTGCATAGCTGAAAATGGGAGGAGATGTCTAAAAAAGAAATAAAGGGAATCAGCACAATAAAGGAGAAATGAAGTAGAAATCACAAATATGGGACTCTTGCAACTCACAACAGGCCATGCAAAGCACACGGTAATATAGCTGGCAGGTGGCTGCATAGCTGAAAATGGGAGAAGATGTAAAAAAAAAAAAGAAATAAAGGGCAACAGCACAATAAAGGAGAAATGAAGTAGAAATCACTAATATGGGACTCTTGCAACTCACAATGGGCCATGCAAAGCACACAGTAATACAACCAGCAGGTGGCTGCATAGCTGAAAATGGGAGGAGATGCCAAAAAATCACTAATATGGGACTCTTGCAACTCACAATGGGCCATGCAAAGCACACAATAATATAGCTGGCAGGTGGCTGCATAGCTGAAAATGGGAGGAGATGTAAGTAAAAAATAATTTAAAAAAGCAACAGCAGAATAAAGGCAATCATGCACAAATTACCACTAATGCCTCTAACACTCACAGTGGCCAGAGCAAAGCCATGAGTAATATTGGTGGCAGCTAGGATATATCATAGTCAGTCAATCATACAGGCAGCATCTGCAGCACAACAGTATAAAGTATGGAAACACCTTACAGTCTGTATTTTTCTCACAAACTGTGCACCACTGGTGTACACATGCGGGGCAATTTTATCTGGAAAAATGTTAGGGGCTGGCATTGTTTTGATCCATCAGTATGTGCTAGAGGCTGATGGTGGAAAGGAGGATAATGCTCATTGCCACAGACCAAGGAGGAGGAGAAGAGTGTTCAGACCCAGGGTCAACTACAAAGTGCTACATGACCTGGAGATAGTAGAGCATTACAGGGTGGACAGAGACATACTTCAGCAAATTGCTGAGCTGTGCCAGCCTCAACCCAGAGCTAGAACCAACAGAGGGGAACCCATCCAAGTGGATACCAAGTTTTTTGTAGCCTTAAGAATTCTAGCTACAGGTACTTTCCAAAGACATACTGGGGACATCATGGAGGTCTCACAGGCATCTGCATCCAGGGTACATCACCAGTTCCTGGATGCCATGCTACCACATGCTGGTGAGCACATTTACTTCCCCAACACCTGTGAGGAGAGGACCATTAATATATGTATCTTCCACCATGTAGCAGAATACTCAGAGGTACTAGATTCCATAGACAGCATGCACATCCACATCAAAGCACCACCTGGTTAACAGGGTAGGGTCTACATAAACCACAAGAGCTTCTCCACCATCAACTGCCAGGTCTTGTGCAATCCCCAGAGCATTATCATGAATGTGTGTGTGCTGGCAGCCCTGGAAGCTCTCACAACTCTCGCATCTGACATTTGTCACAGCTGTACCAGGCATTTGCCAGTGAGGGCATCCTGTATGGCTATCTGGTGGGGCATGCTGACTATGCACTGGAGCCATGGATGATGACACCCATCAAAAATGCACAAACACCCACACAAGAATGCCATAATAAGGTACATGCATAAAACAGGATCATTATAGAGCATGTGTTTGGGATGCTCAAGTCACAGTTCCGCTGCCTTGACATATCGGGTGGAGCCTTGCAGTACTCTCCAGCCACATGTGCACACATGTTCATACTATGTGCCATGCTACACAATATGATCCTGCAGAAACAGCTGCAGCAAGAACAGCACGGGGAAGGTCCACACAGTCCACCACCATTAACAAAGTCCCCACAGGCACAGAGGGACTCACAGGAGGAGGCCCCTGAGCCTGCTCCCATAGACAGAAGGAGGCATTCCCAGTATGCCCAGGCCTTGGAAAAGAGGCAATGCATAGCACACACACTGACACTGTGGGGACCGCAGGGGATGACACCTCTCTCTGACTCACACATAGTAAATTGGATGACACACACATCACATTACCTGTAACTTACCATGTATAGGCAGTGTACTGTGTGCATCCAACATAGGCGGCCCTCAAGCATCGTCCTCACAACTGCTGCAAACACAAGTTAAGTCAGTCTTCTTAACAATAAATGAATGGAATAGTATGTTCTGCTAGCATATCTATGGTAATGCTACATGCATGCAAGGGAATGGAGTGGCCTACTGGGATAGCAGCACACAACTTACAGCTATGTGGGACACCAGGAAATGTCTGACCAAAACTGGCCTCCACACACTATGCAGTAGTACGCAAGGTGACAAATCTCACTGCAGTATATGTGTGGGGACAATTAACTGGGGGGTCATAGGCCACAGGCATAGATGTCAGGGTGGGGGTTTATAACCACCCCTCACACCGACACAACAAGTCAGCTGTAGAAAACCACAGACAAAATGTCTGTTAAAGGCACACAAATGGCAGTAATGTTGAATTAACCCCCTACAGACACAGTGATAGCACAGCAAGACCCGCAATTGCAGTAAAGCTGTGAAGGGTAAGAAGTCTGAAACTCAAATGTATGCCAGTACAATCTGACCTGGGCTCTTTACTGATATGCCTCCAGTCCCCAAGACAGGACACAATAGTATGGTAAATGGAACCAAAATGTAAAGGAAATATCAGCACAGTCTGTGCAAATGTATACAGTTGACAAGTGTACCCCCCCAAATACCCACACAAACGCAGTAACATATATGTTTCCATGGAAATAGCAGCATAGCACACATTGGCAGAGCTGTACCAATACACATGAAAATATGTTGCCTGTCCACAATATGCAGAGGTCAATGAGCTATGTGTATGTGTGGTTAATACTGTCTGGATCTGGCTAGCCCATTCTCCTGGCAGTCGTCCTGTACTGCCCTAGGTACAGTGCTGCCTTTGACAGGGCTATGTGCAGATAACTGCAGTGCCAACTGTTATGCATATCAGTGATACCCACTGCTCTGCCACTGACATGCCTGGATGTCACAGTGCTATGTGGAATATACTACACATATTAGTGACATCTTGAAGGATGTGTAGCAGAGGTGCCAAGGCTTTTGTGAATATAAGTGCTTTGTGGTACTGTTGCCAGTGGTCATTCTCAATAATCCTTTTTCTTATGTTTGCTTTTACAAATAATGGACATTCCTGCATAGTTAAATGCACTCTGTACACACACCCATAACTCCCAGCCTCTGACAGAGAGATGTCTGGACAAGGGCAGAAATAAAAGTGGAACAAAGGCACAATGATAGGCATGTGTTGTAAATATCACCCTTATATACTGAGAAAGTTGGTAGGGTGAGGGGTTTGCAGTAGTGGGAAATGTCTGAAGATTATGTATTCTGAAGCAGTAATGTCTGTATTGTTTTGTAACATCCCACTTCAATTATATGTAACTAACTTGCCATAAAAACACAAGTTTATGTAGAAAGGATGAAACCTCTAGGCAAACACCTGGACATCCTGCCAAAAAATGTACAGGTCAGAGGTATGCACACATAAGGATATGACATGTCAACACACAAGCAGGAGATCCCAGCTAGTATATCACCAGGTTGCTGGACTGTTTACTCAGCTGTGTGTCATTACTACACTGGTTGAAGCCACACCTAACAAATGGCCTTGTTGGGTAAGAATTTATACAGCTGCCCTCATAATATTGGTCTATGCATCATACAACTAGTATTCCTCTGATAAAGCACTGTGATGATCTGAGGATGTCTGGCACTAGGTAATAACACAATACTTTGCAGTTTCAGACTACAGATATGTCAGAAAATGTCTGCTAACCAAAACAAATACCCTGGGGAAAGCCCTGTATACTCCTGAGAGGTATGGCTGTAGCACACAAAACCCTGGACTGGAGTACACCTATCTCTGGAATGGAGTCCCACCCTAACTATGGAAGGTCACACTGGACATGCTTCTACACTTATAGAGTCACAGGACATGTTGGAACCCACATCGAAATATATGACTGTATTATCTATATATGTCCATGCATACAGACATCTATGTACACCCCAACTGTCCCCACACACACACACACACACATACACACACACATTAGACAGGATTACCCTCAGCTAGCTGTAGGTGGCCCATATGTGATATAGCTGCATATGTTGCATGTGATGCACACACACACACACACACACACACACACACATATATATATATATATATATATATATATATATATATATATATATATATATATATATATATATATATATATATATATATATATATATGGGCAACAGATAATAACATATGTCAAGCATACACACACATAGATGTGGGGAACTGAGAGACAGACGGTGATGCTGTGGACAGTGGCATACCAACTGTAAACAGTTTCATGTGCCAGCATAAAAGATGAGCCCCATTGTGTAACAGGACTGAGGTTGGGTTTATAATACCACATCACTTGCCTGTGTGTGTGTGTGTGTGTGTGTGTGTGTGTGTGTGTGTGTGTGTGTGTGTGTGTGTGTGTGTGTGTGTGTGTGTGTGTGTGTCGCCATAGGTCCAAGTATTAAAGAGACTCTTCCCAATCAGTGCACATCACATTGCCCTTCTTCACATGATCTGCTGCTTTCATTCACCTTAGAAGTACCATTGGACACTGATAATCCCTATAAGCTCTGTAGTGCTTGTGATAACTGCGTAACACTATAGTACAAATAACTAGATAGGCAGGGGTGCTAATCTCAATACTTGCAACTGTGTGTGTGTTTGTGTCTGAGACAGTTGTGTATGTGAGAGTGAGGGGGGATGTTTGTTTGTAGGTGAAACAGTTTTAGGCCATTCCCACCAACAACACTTTCCAGTGCCCCACTTTATTAGTCCTGCTGATGTCATTCCCCTTACTGGCACCTTTGGCCAGTTGTCAGCCCAGTAAGCTTTGTAGCGTGTGTGATAACTGCATAACACTGTAGCACAAATCACTAGCTAAATACGAGTTCTAATATCAGATCTGGCAAATGAGTGTGTGTTTGTAAGAAGAAATATTTTGATAAGTCTCCCATCTACTGCCATACATTATCATTCCTGCTGATGTCATTCCCCTTATCAGCACCTTTGGCCAGTTGTCAACCCAGTAAGCTCCATAGCATGTGTGATAACTGCGTAACACTATAGTACAAATCACCAGCTAGACAGGGCTTCTAATTTCAGATCTGGCAAATGAGTGTGTGTGTGTGTGTGTGTGTGTGTGTGTGTGTGTGTGTGTGTGTGTGTGTGTGTGTGTGTATGTTTGTAAGAAGAGGTATTTTATGGGACGCATCATCATGGACCTAATAAACAAGGATTTAAGGAATATCCAAACTCTGGATCCCACACAGTTTGATTTTGTGAAGGGTAGATCAGGCCTGCTCAACCTGGTTGACTTGAGTCAGTCACCAGAGCTGTGGATGAAGGCAAGGTGGTTCATACAGCCTACCTTTATCTGGCCAAGGCCTTTAATACCATTCCCCACTCAAGAATCATAGAAAAACTCACTAAGCTAGGCATCAACCCCCATATCACTAGGTGGGTTGCAGACTGGCTCACAGATGGAACCCACAGTGTGAAAGTAGCTGTTTCCAAGTCAGACTGCTGACCAGTCATGAGTGGAGTTCCACAGGGTTCGATCCTGGGTCATCTCCTGTTTGGTATATACTTGTCTGAAGTCCAGGCCAACATAAAGGGACTCTGGCTGACAAAGTACCTACGAATAAAGCCAACAGTATAATAAAACCAAGAAAACTAGCAAACCATGACAATGGAAACAAAAAAGACAATGACTTTTAAACAATTATTTTTAGAATTATTGATTCATTTTTTTACCTATGAGGTATTTAACAATAAACTGTTGCTTAATATAAAACGAAATTTAGTATGAAACGTTTTGTTTCTACTAGCTTGAGATTGTTAATATGGGTAATTCAAATCATTATTGTTAGAAAATATGTTAATAATTTTAACAACCTGTATATAATTATTACAACGCACTTTGCACTTTAAAAGCAACTTTAAAAGCTAATTAATGAGCTAATTTGTGTTCAAGCCAATTATGTTTTGTTGATTTACTGCATTATATAAGGTTTTGCACATCCTTTTGTTAATTTGTCTTGAAAAAGCCTGATATTAATCAGGCAAAAGTGCTTGTGTTACTCTTTGTTTTTAAGAGAGTTTTCGCATCGTATTAAAGCATCTTGGATTATTTGGCTGTTTCCATTGTCATGGTTTGCTAGTTTTCTTGGTTTTATTATACTGTTGGCTTTATTCGGAGTTTCTTACCATGACTGAGCAAACCAGCCAGTCCGAATACGATGCAACACCCTGTATTTTTAAGGATGTGCCGGATGACGCTCCTGTAACCCGGGAAGTGTTTCGCCAGGTCATTCAACTCCTAACCCAGCTGACTGCTTCATTGAAGCAGTCTGATGTGAACGAGGTTCCGTGTAACCAGTTACAAGGTATGGACAAGAATAAAGGTCCCAGTAACGTATCCGGAAAAAAGCAGACAACTTTTAACGCTTTTAAACCTGCAACGCAGAAAGGATCTAATGAGGGAGTGAACAACTTACCATCTACCTCAACGAACGGTGCAGAAGTGGCAGCATCAGCATTTAACTTTAATGCTTGGACAACCAAGCAATTTGCTTTTAAAACAGGTACTTTTTCAGGTTGTGATGTTAACAATGAACCCACAGTTGATAACTTTAAATTATTAAGTGACAAACTATGCGTACAAGGCAATGCAATTAGAGGTGGATTATTTAACAGAATGCCTCCGAGTGCAGCGGGTACCAAAGGGTCTCCGCTACACTAAATTTCCAAACAATGCAACTCTGGGGTCTACATTATTTAAAGAACTGACTGAGCTTTTTAATAAGACTGGCCTGGAAATGATTAATTATATGTTGAAAGATTATGAATCTAAGCTGGACATTTTACTGGTTGATTTAAACAAACTAAACAATGATGTTGTTACGGACAGTAATTTTGGACATGTTAAGAGAGACTATGACCACGTGTTTCAGGATGTTGACCAACATTGCTGTAAGATTGTAAACCGAAAGATTAGGAAATTAGAAAGAGACTTCAATGAGTACAAAAATGGAATTGCATATCAACCTACACACAAGTTAAAGAACTTTAATTATAACATGAATAATAGGTCCAATAGGGCAGACAATGTTGATAACGTTGATTCACTGGTTGATGGCCCACGTAAAAGTGAAAGATTAGCACAAAAATCCAATATAAATGGTAGAAATATGCAACAGGTTTTTCAGTTCCCCCCGGGCAGGACCAACAACAGGGGTCCATTTTATCAACAGAGGGGCTGGGGCAACCAGCAGAGGTAGCACATTACAATGGGGGTGAACAGACTACTTTAATAACTAAGACATTTGATTTAGCCATTATTCCTTATGCAATTATTTCTAAAAACAACTTTTCAAATTACAATTTTACGGATATGGAGATTAGTAATGTACATTTTGATTTATTTACTAAAGGCTTCCAGTTTGTTCCTATGCGTCCTTTGGACGTTACTAAAACAATTTTAGAATTAAAGCTTTTTACCAGGAAGTTGAATTTAAATGTTTGGTTCAAAGGTCAGGAGCATGCTCAAGAAAAGTTTTCTAGAGCAAGTACATTTAACCCACCCCTGCACCCAGTATTAAAAACCTTTGAGGAACTGGTTGAAGGGGATATTCGTAACCAGGTTCATTCTCATACTTCAAGGGCTCAGAACCTATCCCCAGAGTGCTGGCAATTAATGAATCTTATGAAAGCAGATAAGATAAGAATCATGAAGCCAGACAAAGGGGGGGGGGTTGGTTTTGATGTATGGTTGTAATTATGAGGCAGCTATGTTTGACATTTTGCATGACACTGAACAGTATGTTACTACCTCCATTAATGAAGTGAACATTGCCTATGCAAAGATTAATTTTATTTTACATGATAATTTAATGCAGGGAGCTATCAACGAAAAATTATTTAATTTTTTGTTTGTTAATAAACCAGTAACCCCCACAATGTTCGGTATTCCCAAAGTACATAAAGGGTTGAACCCTTTAAAATTTAGACTGATTGTTGCTGGGGTGGGGAAGCATTACAGAACCTCTAGGCAAATTCATTTGATATTTCTTTGAAAAAAACAGTTAGATCTTTGAAATATGTGTGTAAGGATTCTTGGGAATTCTTGAAAAGTATTCAAACTGAATTTTATGATAAAACCAAATACCTAGTGACTATTGATGTTGTTGAACTTTTCCCAAGCATACCACATTTAGAAGGCTTAGAGTTGTTCAATGAATTTTTAGTAACATCAGGTGAATTTAGTGCCAATGTTATTAGATTGATGGTTGAATTCATGGAGCTAATTCTGAACAACAACTACATATTTTTTAATGGCGAATTGTTTAAGCAGAAGAAGGGGGTAGCGATGGGTACCCCTTGTGCTTCGGCTTACGCCAATATTGTGTTGCATATGTGGGAAATGAAACATGTATTCACTTCAGTTTGGGCAAAGAATATAATCCATTACCAGCGCTTTTTGGATGACATTTGTGTATTTTGGGATGGTACTTTGCAAGAATTTGAGGATTTCTTTTTTTACATTAATGAGACAACACATTTTTTAAGATTTACTCACAGTATTAGTGATAGCACAGTAAATTATTTGGATGTGCTTCTTATGAAGAATCCTGACATAAGGGGTTTTCAATCAACAATTTATAGGAAACCTTCCTTTTCGAATTTGTATCTCCACTTTGACAGTGGGCACCCTCTAGCACAAAAAAGAGGTATTTTGAAAGGACAACTAATTAGAGCAGCCAGAATGTGTAGTACTGCAGAGTTGTTCTTGAAAGAAACTCAGTTGCTACAAAAGCTGTTCTTTGAAAGGAAATACCCTAAACATCTATTTGACAAAATTTTGGAAGAAGTAATTAAACAAACAAAAGATAGATACACACCTTTGTTGGGTAAAGGATTAAATTATCCTACGAATTTGAACAATGGGGAGGAAAAGGAAACCCACAATACTTTAGTCCATACTTCTAACAATGATTCAATGAAGTTTTAAGATTTAATTTTAAAGTACTGGCCAGTTTTAAAATCTAATGATGAAATTAGGAATTTTACTGCTGCACAACCCAATTTTGTCAACACTAGAAATATAAATTTAAAAGGTTTATTTGAGAGGCAAGATATAATGAACACCCTTTCCCACAAGTCTAAATTAGGTACTTATAAATGTGGGGCTTGCAAACAATGCCCATACATTTATAATGAAGGCAACTATTACATTGCAAGTAGAAATTTCAAAATAACTCCTACAAATTATTATAATTGCTCTACAAAAGGCTTAGTTTATCTAGGGTTCTGTACAAGTTGTTCTGAATTCTACGTCGGGAAGACGGAAAGAACACTTCGTAAAAGGATTTATGAACACTTATACGAAATTAACAACAAGAAAGAATCAAATGCATTTTATAAGCACTCCCTAGTGTGCCCTGCGATGTCCTTAAAATTTTTGGCGTTAGAGCAGGTGTTACAGAACCCTAAGGGTGGGGAATGGGAAGCATCATTAGAATATAAAGAACTGTTATGGCAGATAAAGTTAAATGCGACAAAAACCCCAGGAATGAATGACACTATTAGTATTAAAAGTGTTTTAAAGATTAGATGGGCAAGGCTATGATCACAACTATGATTAATTTTAACCTTTTCTTGCAGAGACACATGTACAAATTTGGGTGCATTACATGCAACTTATATATTACATATTAATGTGGGCAGCTTAATTGAATGAATTAATTGAATGGACAGTAGTAGGTTTTTAAAAAAGGTTTTAAATACACAACACCACAAATATTATTAAATATTATGCTTTTCAAGCATGTTTCTTATGAAGTTTTTTATGACTTTTAAACAATTATTTTTAGAATTATTTATTCATTTTTTTACCTATGAGGTATTTAACAATAAACTGTTGCTTAATATAAAACGAAATTTAGTATGAAACGTTTTGTTTCTACTAGCTTGAGATTGTTAATATGGGTAATTTAAATCATTATTGTTAGAAAATATGTTAATAATTTTAACAACCTGTATATAATTATTACAACGCACTTTGCACTTTAAAAGCAACTTTAAAAGCTAATTAATGAGCTAATTTTTGTTCAAGCCAATTATGTTTTGTTGATTAACTGCATTATATAAGGTTTTGCACATCCTTTTGTTAATTTGTCTTGAAAAAGCCTGATATTAATTAGGCAAAAGCGCTTGTGTTACTGTTTGTTTTTAAGAGAGTTTTCGCATCGTATTAAAGTATCTTGGATTATTTGGCTGTTTCCATTGTCGTGGTTTGACAAAGTACCTACACAATTGCAAGTTGGGTGCCATAATTAACTCCCCAAGTGATGTTGACATCCTACAGAAAGGCCTCACTGAGGCCAACGACTGGTGTCAGAACTATGGCCTTAAGCTCAATGCTAAAAAATGTGCCATCATCCCCCTTGGGAAAAACTCGGTTCTCATGAATTACCACATTGATGGTAGTCCACTGAACACAGAAGGCATCATAAGATATCTTGACAGCAACCTCTGTTTTGACCACCACATTGCCACTGCAGTAAGAAAGTCCTTCTATGTTGCACATCTCATTACTAAGGGTTTTGCATCCAGGAAGAAAGAGGTCATTGTCTCCCTCTACTCTTCCCTCATTAGGCCAATCATTGAGTACTTCTGTGGCCTCTCCAGCTGTTGCAGGTGTCTAGTGAGGTACATGCCAAATGGGCTATTATACTTAATAACTGGTGTAATGAGGAAAGAGTACACAGAGATGATGACCTCTTTCTTCCTGGATGCAAAACCTTTGGTAATGAGAAGTGCCACATAGAAGGATTTCCTGACCACAGTGGCAATGTGGGGTTGAAGGAGAGGTTTCTGTCAAACTGTGTCCCTGATCTCTTATAATGCCTACAGTTTTCAGTGGGCTCCCATTGATGTGTTACTTAGTGGGAACTGGGATTTTACCAAAGGGGCTGAGGATGCATTTTGTGGTGTTAATCTTCAGGCCATGGTTTCCACACCATTCAGTGGTCTCAGTGAGGCCTTTGTATAGGATGTCTGCATCGCTTGTGGAGTTAATGATGGCTCCCAGTTTGCAGTTGTCTGTGAACTTGGTCATCCAGAGTTCTTCTGTGTTGGCCTGGACTCCTGAGAAGTAGATGCTGAACAGGAGAGTACCCAGGACTGATCCCTGTGGGACTCCAATCATGACTGACTGGCAATCTGACTTGGAGTTTGCTACTTTCACACTGTGTGTTCTGTCTGTGTGGCAATTTGCAACCCCCCCCCCAGTGATATAGGGGTTAATGCTTAGTTTGATGGGTTCATCCATAATTCCTGACTGGGAAATGGTATTAAGAGCCTTTTCCAAATTGTTGTAGGCTGTATGCAGTGCCTTACTGTCATAGACAGCCCTAGTGACTGACTCAGAGAAGTCAACCAGGTTGAGCAAGCATGATCTCCTTTTCACAAAGCCAAATTGTGTGGGGTCCAGAGTTAGGAGATTACCTACATGAGTGTCAATCAGGTCCCTGATGTGCTCCATAGCTGTACATATCAGACTCATCAGGCTACTGGACTAATAATTCCCAGGGTCTATAGTTGCCACACCTTTATGGAGAGGGATGACTGTAGCAGTATGCCATTTTGGAGGGACAAAGCCAGAGGTGAGGCTGTGACTGAACAGAGCACACAGATGTAGTGCCAGGTATCTTTGTAGTTCAGGTAAAACACAGCCAAGTATAATTTGGGGTCCATGGAAGCTGTATTCTTGCCCGTGCACAATGCAGATGTAACCTGGATGGCAGTAATCCTGGGTGTCTGGCATTCTTCTGGCATTCTGATTGTTCCCCTAGGGGGGGAGAGGGGTAAAGCTGGCACTGAATGTGTTGTCAAGAATGTTGGCAATATCTGTTGGCTCGGTATAGGAGGTAGCATTGTGCAGTAACTCAGAGCACATCTGGGTATTGGAGTTGAGGTTCTTGATATAACTATCAAAGGATTTGTGATTGTTATCAGTGTCTGGTGCAATTCTGCTGTCATAGGCAGCTCTATATGATTTTATGAGGGATTTCAATTTGTTGTTGAGGCTAATAATGGAGTTTTACCACTCTTGGTACTCCACTATTTTCTGCAACTGTTTATTCCATCTGTTGTACAGGTTATTAATGGCAGGAGACCACCAGATTGGCCTCCAGTGTTTGGAAGAGAGTGTCATGGGTCTGTTGGGTATGGCTAGTTCCATGCATTGGTGTATATGTTTGTACAGTGTATTTGTGCATGATTTGGCAGTCATGCAGGTATTTTCCTTTGGCATGGGTGCTGTGAAGTTAGCCACCTCTGTTCTTATGAGTCCAAACTCAGCTTTGGCAAAGTTTTTCAAGGTGATTACATTTGCAGGGGGTGTGGGTGATATGTGGATTTCCATGGTAATTACACTTTGTTGGATCTGACCAGGTAGCGATTGACTACTATTGTCAAGCAACAGTCCCATATGTTTGTAATCAACACAGGTCAAGGATGTTGCTTCCTCTACTGGGTGTCAGAATGAGCTGGTCCAGGGCACTGTAACTGATGATTTCCAGGAAGTGTTGGGCCAGTGTATTGGTGCTTGAGTATCTTACCCAGTTGATGGAGAGGTAGTTGAACTCTCCTAGTGTGAGTGTTGAGTTGGACCTTGATAGATTCCAGGATGTTGAGGAATGTGGATTGAGAGACTAGGGAAATGAATGTGGACCTATAGCAGGCTTTGACCTGGATTGCACTGTTACCCATTGTCAGTTGTACCTGAAGTATCTCAGATGCATTATGCTGGGATACTACTCTGGATGTGTGCATATCCATTATTAATATGGAGGCACCACCACCTTTGTAGCTGTGGTCCATGTTTTGGGGCTGACAGGTGTGGAATGAGTTATAGGCTGGTAGTGAAGGGGTGCTGTCTGCTGCTGTAAACCAGGTCTCCGTTACAGCACAAATGTCAATGTTCTCCATTTTAAGGAGTGCTTTGAGTGGCTGCATCTCGAGATGTAGATGTCTAGTGTTGAGCAGCATGACCCTCACACTGCATTTATGTATAGCTGATACGGTGATAATTTAATTTGGAACACTGACTAAAAAGGCACTAAAGGGGTGGCAAGACACTTAGCCAATACCTGGAAACCCAGGGGTGACATATGCAGACCATCTCTGGCAAATCATCGCAGTCAGTCAGTCATGTCACCTCAAGCAGACAGATATTGGATCCCATGAGAGTGACACCAGACACTTAAGCCAATTGTTGAAGTCAATCATTTGTTGTTTGTACTGTGGTATCATTCTGGATGACAGTAGTTTACTGCTCAGGGCTACTGTCATACCTGTCTGGCCCACATAATCTGAGAGCTCCACCATGTCTCTTTTCATATAGTCCATGGTGGTGTGTCTCAGGTCATTCACACACACACACACACACACACACACACACACACACACACATGAACAATGACAGAGTGATACTTGTAGTTGTTGTGGAGTGACCTCACTGGGTGTGTTATGTGTTGGATTCTGGCACCTGATAGACTGACTGTTACCTCCTCCATGTTCAGCCTAATGAGTGGGACATCTGTGTGCCTCACTATTGAATCACCTATGATTACTATATCAGGCAAGATGGTTAGCCTTTGGGGCTTAGGTTGAGGGGCACACTGTGTTGGTGAGATATGTGCCTTGTGGTTTGTGCTGTGTTGTGGTGGTTGAGTGGGTGTCTGTCTTGGTGGTCTCCGCTGTTTGGGTAAATGTCTATTGAGTACCTCTGTGAAGGTGGTGTGTGTTCATTGTTTGTATGTCAGAGCTGTGATAGTGGGTGTTCTGGAGGGGTAGGTGTTCCATGTGGTGTGTTGCAGGTGTTGACCCTTCTCCTCTTGACCAGCTAGGCCAGTCTTCGCTGAAGAGTGCATATCTTCCAGTTCAGTAATATAAGGGTATCTCTCACAAGTCTGAGTGTTGGGAGTTTAGAGGAGTGGGTTGTCTGTGTACATGAGGCAGTTGCAACAGTGCCTCAGAATGCCCAAGTGCATCAGGTTAAGGGGCAAAAGCACATAGAACTGCACTTTAATCATGCCAGGAGGGGTGGTCATAACTACTAAGTACTGGAGCTAAAATATGAAGGTCTCTCCAAACACCATTATATTGGGCGACTTCAACTACCCAAACATAGACTGGGAGCATTACTCTAGCTTCAACACCCTAGCCCAAAGGTTCCTAGAATTTATAAACTCAAATGCTATGGAACAACTTGTTACCACTCCCACAAGAGGGGAAAACATACTGGACCTGATCATCACCAACATGGGGACTCTATGATCCAGACCAGAAGTGTATCCCTCACTGGTAAGATCAGACCATAAACTAATCTCACTGGATATTCACATCCCGACCCCACCCCCTGCCCAGAAAACCACAGTGAAAACTTCTCTAAAGCAAATTTTACACTCTTCAAAACTGAGGTGGAATCCTTCAAAGCCCCCGGGCCTGTGGAAAATACAGCCCAGACCGCAGAATCCTTTATAAACGCATTCTATGAACACCTTCAGGAATGCATGGATCATGCGATCCCAAATAAAATCAAGACCCAATCCTCCAAAGGCAGACGTCCTGTCTGGTGGACCCCAGCCATAAACAAACTATACAATAGAAGGAGGAAGCTACTAAATGATAAAGCAAAATCCCAAAAAGGGAAGGCATCACTGATCAGTATTAGCAAAAAACTACGGGTACACATAAAATTGTCTAAGGCCAGCTTCGAGAGAAAAATTGCACAGGACACTAAGGATAATCACAAGGCTTTCTTTAGTTATGTTAGGAACCTGGGTGGTAATTCCCAGATATGCTCAGAATTAGTCCAAAATGACAAAAATACACGAACCCACAGACATTGCCAACATCCTAGCTGACAGGTTCAGCAAACTTCTCTCCCCACCAAAAGGACAAATATCTATCCCAGCAGAGTGCTGCCCCTGACATCTCAGATGCTCAGGTAAGAGCCGCTCTCCAAAGCAAAAACACAGCATCAATGGGACCAGATGGTGTCCCGGCTGCGCCCTACATGAACTCAAAGAAGAGCTAAACCCAAACATAAAACTACTGTTCAATCTCAGCCTTACTACAGGATATGTGCCCAAAGAGTGGCGTGACAGCAACAGTGGTCCCTCTCCATAAAGGTGGTGCCTCAACGGATCCTGGAAACTATCGCCCCATAAGCCTGACTAGCTTGGTCTGCAAAGCTATGGAAAGGATCATCATGGACCTCATAAATAAAGATATTGGGGACCTACAAACACTGGATCCTACCCAGTTCGGCTTTGTTAAGGGCAGATCCTGCCTCTTAAACCTGGTTGATTTCTTTGAAACAGTCACCAAGGCCATTGACGAGGGATGGTGGTCCACACAGCCTACCTGGACCTCAAAGCCTTTGATACAATACCCACTCGGGCATTATAGATAAGCTCACCAGCTTAAATATAAACCCCTATGTCACTAGATGGATTGCAAACTGGCTCAAGGACAGAACCCACATGGTTAGAATTGCTGGAGCCATGTCAGACTCCAAACCAGTTACAAGTGGTGTCCCACAAGGCTCAGTCCTGGGACCTCTTGTTCGGTATATATTTCTCGGAGGTACAGGCCAACACGGAAGGACTGTGGCTGACCAAGTTCGCAGATGACTGCAAACTGGGTGCCATAATCGACTCTCCAGCTGACACAAGCATCCTCCAAAAGGGCCTCATAGAAACAGACAACTGGTGCCAGAGCCATGGCCTCAAGCTAAATGCCAAAAGTGTATAGTCATCCCTTTGGCAAAAACAAAGTGCCCACAAATTACCACATAGGTGGAAATCCATTAAGTACAGAAGAAGTAATTAGGGACCTGGGGACCCAAGTTGATAGCAATCTCTCATTTGACAACCACGTGGCCAAAGTGGTTAGAAAAACATTTTATATAGCCCACCTAATCATGAAGGGATTCACATCTAGATCAGGGAGGTCATCGTGCCTCTTTACTCATCCCTCATCAGGCCCATAATTGAGTACAATGCCTCCTTTGGGATGTACCTTACCAGACACCTGCAGCAACTGGAAAGACCCCAAAAGTACCTCACCAAGAGGATCAATGGGCTCAAACAGATGCCATATGCTGCCCGGTTAAAGAAACTCCAGCTCTACTCAGTGGCATACCGCCTGTTCAGAGGAGATCTGTGCCTGACGTATAAAGCCATGTCCAACCCGGAATTAATGGACATGCTGCACCTCAGAAAATCCAAATCCCATCGAGCCACGCCGAGAGACTTGAACCTCAGCACTTAAATAAATAGGACATGCTGGAGGGACAGATTCATAACCCAGAGGCTCCCTTCACTCTGGAATAAAATCCCAGTCTAGGTTAGGCAGAGTCCCTCATTGATTCTCTTCAAGAGGAATCTTGATGAGTGGATGGGAGATCGTATGTTTACCCCGGGTATCACTTCTGTGTCACTGTTAGATAGAGGCACAGTATACTAACCTCAAAAAAGGGCATAGCAAAATAAATTTAAAATGGGTGGCGAAAGCCAAACACATTCTGGCTAGGCTTATAAATGCCCTAGGGCAGATAGCCTAGTATGAACCTATGAACCTATGAACAACTACTGCTGATGGCTGTCAGGTGTGCTAGAATAATTGATAAAAAAACTGTTGAAGTGCAAAGCTGTTAGGCTATCTGAAGTGCAGGAGAGAAGGAATTAGCAAGATCTAAGGGAAAAACTGAAGGTAGACTTTCTGCACATGTAACAGTTTACCTCAACTGTACAATTATCAGCACCTTTGGCCAGTTGTCAATGCAGTAAGCTCTGTAGCACATGTGATAACTGCTTAACACTATAGTACAAATAACTAGATAGGCAGAGGTTCTAATCTCAATATTGGCAAGTGTGTGTGTGTGTGTGTGTGTGTGTGTGTGTGTGTGTGTGTGTGTGTGTGTGTGTGTGTGTGTGTGTGTGTGTGTGTTTGTGTGGGAATCCTATACTGTGTGTGTTATACCATTTTGAGTTGTGTACCACCCTGTAAACTTACAATCACCTTACTTTACTAGGCCTGCTGATGTCATTCACATTAGAAGTACCTTGGGAATACATGAAATCATATAAGCTCCGTGACACATCTGATAGCTGTGTAACACTATCGTAGAAATAACTATATAGGTTGGGTTTCTAATCTCAATACTGGCAATTGTGTCTGTGTCTTTGGGTGATGATTATATCCTGTTTGGCTAGTACCATTTTGATTTGTGTACCATCCAAACCCGTTTACCATCTCCCGATGGCATTACTTTATATAGCATGGTAACTGCATCTGCCTCACATGCAGCATGTTAAACCATTGTGCACACCATACCAGTACAGATGTCTATGGAATATCCAGATGTTTATAACCTATATGTGGTCTGTGTCCCTTAACAATGCCCATGTATGTGATACTGTTGGCAAATTGGCCACAGTGAGTGTAGTGACACACATGCCAGCATCAGGCATCATACCTGACTGGAACATCATGCTGATACATCTGCTACACTATCACTTGTCTGGGCTTGTAGGAGCAATACATTACTCCACATCCTATTTCTGGTGGGTTATCTCATCATCCATTAAGGCATTCAGAACATTATGTGTTGTAAGAGGCAGTGTGTTATGTCCCATGCATATAATCTATGTGGGGCATGTCATGTGTTTGTAGTAGTACAGTACATCAAGGTGTAAATGTAGGTTTACTGATCTATATATTGCCATCTGTGTTTGTCAGTGCATGCACATCCTCTTGGTCAGCCCTTACTGTGTGTATGCAAAGGATATACCATTTTGTCTTTCTTTTCCACCCAGTGAACTCAGGAATACATACCACAAACCTGTCATACACAGTATAATGCATGCCCTTATCAACTGCATCAGGGTTGAGTGTATGGGAAAGAAATGTCAGGGCCAAAGGTGTTGACAGGTGAATCCATTGCAGTTAATGTAATGGCTACCCTTGTGAAGGACCTGCTGACAGCACTGCAGTAATCTGTTCTGTATGTATGTGCCTGTGGTACTACACAACACTGGGCTGACATGTCTAAAGCCTACCTGTCCGTGACAAGGGGTATGTATGCAAGGTCACAATGTCTGACAACAGTGTCCTTCACACACTGTTGCATGAATACACACCTGGTACATGTACATATAAAGCTGTACCTTGCCTATGACACGGTCAGTGTATTCCACTCTGCCATACTCCCTCTTGGGAATGTCTGCAGGGCCGCAACCTGCAGACACACAGACACCTGGAACACAAACAGAATACAGCATGTCAGACTACATTCAATCTGGTACTAACAGCAATAATGCATCCTGGATAATAAGGTACATACACCTATATGTGTACCCATAACAAATGCAAGGAGACAGCACCTTACATAGAATTACATAGCTACACTGTACTATAGTCACCCTGTGATCAGACCCATACTAGCATGCCCCTGCATTGATGGTATGGAAGACAGGGATGTAGCACACATATCATCATATGCACAGATTGTGGTGTGGGTTTGCCAGAGGCCTAGGCTGGGCCATACAGTTGACATCATGTGTGTGTGTGTGTGTGTTTGAAGGGGTATCCAATAGATGGGCTGTGCAGAGGTGCTGTGTGTGTCTGGAGGTGGCCTGCCTGTGATACAGGTGTGTGTGTGTGTGTGTGTGTGTGTGTGTGTGTGTGTGTGTGTGTGTGTGTGTGTGTGTGTATGTGTGTGTGCAAATAGTCACTCCATGTGGCTACCCTACACAGGGGTATGTTGGAGAGCTGTGGACTGTACATGGCAGGGTGTCCAGTTCACCATCTCCAGCCATGGACATGGAATTGGTCCTGCCAGGAGTACCATTGGCACCACCAGGCCCAAGGCCAGATGCAGTACTGCTTCCTGATGGTGACTGCTGTCTGTGGATCCGAGTCACTGACAGGACTGGACAGGACCACATGCCCATGGTCTGCTCCAGCATGCTGTGGACAGCAACCCCCCTTCACTAGGGCTGGTGTCACTGCCACTATGGGAGTGTGAAGGTGCACGGCCCCCTAGACACTCAGCTGTTGTTGGTGCTGACCTACATCCACGTGGCCTATGCCCATCTCCCACTACATGCTGTAGCACAGACATGCCACAGTCAAGGATTGCCAAGGTCTCACCTCACCATCTATTCATGACCTCAGCATTTTGATGTGTGTCCTCAATATGGTCATGTATGTTGCCATGTAAATCAGGAAGAGTTGCATCCACCACCCTGAGTATTTGTCTGGTGTGGCATTCACTACGTGCCTGTGCATCCATGATAGCCCAAAACATGCATCTGGTGACTCCTGCTGTGGCACTTGCAACAACAGATTGATAAACATTGGTCCACCTGCAAGCACCCCTATCCATCTGCCTGTGTGGGACCTTGCCTGCACTCTGTCTATGACCAGTGTCTACACTCACACCTGCCATAGTCACCACACTAGCCTGTTCAATGCCACCACCTGCCAACTGTCCATCTGTGGCCACTGGTGACAGGGTATGTGTGGGCATTGTCACTGTGTGCAGGGTTGGTGTGGACAAGAGTGGGATGCCAACCAATGGCACATATTCAGCCCCTGACAACCCCACCTGTGCCTCACTATTCCTATCATCATTGTCAGAGTCTGCAGAGATAATGACATCAGTTTCCAAGTGGGAGGGATCCCAAACCCCATCGCTACCCATGAGGGGAAGACAATATATGTACATTAAAAATAATCCAAAACACCTTGAATTCCACCACGAAGCACAAAATAGAGAAAAAGCAGTCCTGTTCAACTCAAATGACCACCACTGGACATTCACTTAGCGCTTTCATTCACTTTTAATTTGTGAACTTCAGAAATAAATATACCCTACCCAAACTTCCTTTTGTATCTAATTAACAATTAATTACAGGAAATGACATAACATAACATTCAAATACAAAACTTATATACATATTTATTAATATAGTTAAAATAAATACTAACTAAAAATACTAAACGTTAATATAAAATATACATACATAAAATGTTTTTTTTTTTTTATCTAGTGTCTAACTATATTAATGTTTGTATTTTAAAAAACATTTCAAATTTATAGTCTCATTCAAACCAGGTGCACTATCTGCACCTAGGTATAGCTGCCAAAATGCTTCTTTGCACTCTAGTATATTATTAATGTCTCCATTTAAAGGCACTTTTTCCAATTTTTCTAACACAAAAAGATTCAAACTTTTTGAAATCTGTACATGTTGTTGCATGTCTTGCTAAAGAATTTGTTTATCTTTCTTTTTAATTGCTCAATTGTGCTCATAAATTCTACGTTTTAAATGTCTTATCATTTTTCCTATATAATAACTTTCACAGGACAAACATGTTGCTATATATACCACGTGTTCACTATTACAATTGTAATAGTCCTTTGCCCAAAAAGTGACATTAGAATAACTAAGAGTCACAAATGAAGAATTTGTTACAAACCTACACTGTTTGCAATTAAGACATGCAAAAGTGCCCTTTTTATTATTTCTTAACATAACTGAACTAGTAGTGATATTATTTCCTGATTCTAGCATTGATTTGATATTAACAATTTTCTTATATGTAAATCTTGGTGTTAATCCCAGTCTGGCCACTAATTATTTGTTTCCTAAAATTACTTTCCAGTTGTTTTCAATAATACTTTTTATGTACCACATTTCATTTACTATCGGAAGTGGAAATGCAATCATATAGTCCTTTTTTGTGCTTTGTGTTACTTCCACAATGTCTTTGGATGTGCTGCATTTTGTTGGACCTATTAAGATATCTGTGGAGTGTGTGGCATTCACTACGTGCCTGTGCATCCATGATAGCCCAAAACATGCATCTGGTGACTCCTGCTGTGGCACTTGCAACAACAGATTGATAAACATTGGTCCTTCTGCAAGCACCCCTGTCCATCTGCCTGTGTGGGACCTTGCCTGCACTCTGTCTATGGCCAGTGTCTACACTCACACCCGCCATAGTCACCACACTAGCCTGTTCAATGCCACCACCTGCCAACTGTCCATCTGTGGCCACTGGTGACAGGGTATGTGTGGGCATTGTCACTGTGTGCAGGGTTGGTGTAGACAAGAGTGGGATGCCAACCAATGGCACATATTCAGCCCCTGACAACCCCACCTGTGCCTCACTATTCCTATCATCATTGTCAGAGTCTGCAGAGATAATGACTTCAGTTTCCAAGTGGGAGGGATCCCAAACCCCATCGCTACCCATGAGGGGAAGACAATATATGTACATTAAAAATAATCCAAAACACCTTGAATTCCACCACAAACCACAAAACAGAGAAAAAACAGTCCTATTGAAAACAACTGGAAAGTAATTTTAGAAAACAAAGAATTAGTGGCCAGACTGGGATTAACACCAAGATTTGCATATAAGAAAATTGTTAATATCAAATCAATGCTAGAATCAGGAAATAATATCACTACTAGTTCAGTTATGTTAAGAAGTAATAAAAAGGGCACTTTTGCATGTCTTAATTGCAAACAGTGTAGGTTTGTAACAAATTCTTCATTTGTGACTCTTAGTTATTCTAATGTCACTTTTTGGGCAAAGGACTATTACAATTGTAATAGTGAACACGTGGTATATATAGCAACATGTTTGTCCTGTGAAAGTTATTATATAGGAAAAATGATAAGACATTTAAAACGTAGAATTTATTAGCACAATTTAGCAATTAAAAAGAAAGATAAACAAATTCCTTAGCAAGACATGCAACAACATGTACAGATTTCAAAAAGTTTGAATCTTTTTGTGTTAGAAAAATTGGAAAAAGTGCCTTTAAATGGAGACATTAATAATATACTAGAGTGCAAAGAAGCATTTTGGCAGCTATACCTAGGTGCAGATAGTGCACCTGGTTTGAATGAGACTATAAATTTGAAATGTTTTTTAAAATACAAACATTAATATAGTTAGACACTAGATAAAAAAAAAACATTTTATGTATGTATATTTTATATTAACATTTAGTTTTTTTAGTTAGTATTTATTTTAACTATATTAGTAAATATGTATATAAGTTTTGTATTTGAATGTTATGTTATGTCATTTCCTGTAATTAATTGTTAATTAAATACAAAAGGAAGTTTGGGTAGGGTATATTTATTTCTGAAGTTCACAAATTAAAAGTGAATGAAAGCATTAAGTGATTGTCCGGTGGTGGTCATTTGAGTTGAACAGGACTGTTTTTTCTCTGTTTTGTAATATATGTACATTAATACCTGCACTTTGTGGTTAGCTGGTACACACATGCGTGCACACACACACACACACACACACACACACACACACACACACACACACACACACACACACACACACACACACAAACTTACAGGTGAGGTGGCCCAAATCTGTTATACAGACCACACATTACCCAAATGGTGTCATTCATGCCACACAGCCCTCTATGTTATGCATTGAAGCCAGTTTTACTACATGTAACTAACAATATAGAGTTCTAGGATATGTGATTACTGGGGTCTATGTTACAACGTTGAACTCACAGGAGTCCAAACATTGTAATATCGAACCCATATGTTTGAAATATGGAAATAGCGAAGCCACGGAACACTGATTTTTTTCCCAGGGAAAAAAATCAGTGAGCCATTTTCATGGCTTTGCTATTTCCTCCACTGTGGTGCGATCCCAGAGTTGGTATATTTAAGTAGGGGGGTGTGAAGGGTAAAGCCCTCCACATTAGTTTAGGTTTAAAGTGTACGTGTTTTTTTTTTTTTTTACTGGAACAGCGATTTTTTTCGCTATTCTGTGTGTTCATACTTTTTGGGTTTCAAAATTAATAGTTTGATATTACATCATTCGAACTCCTGTGAGTTCGACGATGTGATATCAACCCGATTAGTGTTAGTAGGTGATGGTCCTTCTCCAGCACAGACTGCACCCATGTACACATCATTGCTGTTCACCTGTATAACACAGTGGCAAGTACTACAGAACATACCTCACTACTGTACAGATCTTCACAGGATGTGTAGATGTCTGGCTGATATGTTTGCTCTGTTTCTCATAACCCCTGTGTTTCTATGATACATAACTGGAATGATCTGAGGAGTGACATCACTGATTAATGACATACATTTGAGTGTCAGACCTCCAAAGCAGCAGTAAATGTATGGTCACACAATTCCTGTTACACCACCAACCTTCTAAGCTTACAGTGTATATAATAAGTGTACACAACCCTGTTAACATGTCAGGTTCTTGTAATATATGAGATGACATTGCAATAATGCATTCAAATGTTACCCACCTTTCATGTGACATATCACCTGTGTAATCCAATCGATAAACAGACAAATGTGTTACGTGTAAAATATAATGCCTGCAATATGTACAATAGGTGGTTGCATAAGTGTGTACACCCTTAAAATGACACTTTGTTGAAGCACCTTGTAAGTGACTTACAGCATTCACTCTTCTTGGGAAGGTGTTTATCAGCATGGCACATCTTAACTTGGTATTATTTGGCCACTCTTCCATGCAAAGGTCACCCAACTCTGTCAGATTGCAAGGGCAGCTAGTGCACAGCCCTTGTCAGGTCACACTGGGATTTGTCTATCTGGTGCAGGTCTGGGCTCTAACCTGAAGAATGAAGAAAGTCCACAGGGAAGACCAGTAACCACACTTTATTAAAACAACAAACAGATACAATGAAGTGCTTTTTGTTTAGTAAAATATCTAAACTTCCTCAACTTAAAAAAGTCAACACCCACAGCATGTTAAATAGCAGACTTAATTAATCATGTGACCAAAACTCTTTAATTCTTAAGTATGCAGTTTTTACATGAGCAAGTCAGGTCATTTCGGCATACACTAAATAAAACACTAGTATTATAAGTAAAACACTGCCATGCTTGTTAGCCCTTGTAACAGGTAAGTAACAAGTAAAATATAAACACTTTGCATTACTTCACTTGTGCTTTAAATTTCATCTCTCCAAGCTTTTCATTTTCAAAATACAGGCAATGGAGCAAATTTCATTTAAACCTGTGAGGTAACTAGAGTTGGTCCTAAGCTGCCACATTAACTTGAGTTTCTCCAGAAGTAGAGATGTAGGACCCTCCTAATGTCTGTTAAAACTTGGTCATTGGCTCGAAATTTGAGCTTGTGCAATGGAAATTCTACACAGTGATGTACAAGTGTGTTTTCTTCCTTATTCCTGTCTATACAGTAAATGTGCTCGTACACACGTTTTCCTAAATTTGTGGTCCATTTTACCAATGTAAAACGCTGGGCAGTTTTGACATTGAGCTAAATAGATTATTGATCTTGAATTACAGTTAAATCTGTACCTGGTATTAAAGTTCTTACCATGGATTTTAAAATGCAGCCCAGTTTCTACAAATTTACATTGGTTGCAAGAATCACATTTATACATCCCAGGATTTCTACTAGTGTAGACAACTCCGGTTTCAATCAAGTTCTTTAAGTTTCTCCCTCTCCTAAATATCACTATAGGGGATGGCCCGACTTTTTGTGAAACGTCCTTGTCTGGAGTCAGGAGAGACCAGTTCTTAAATAGTATTTTCTTCAACTCATGGGCATCTACAGTAAAGGTGGTGACAAAACTTAAAAGAAAACTGGGGATTTATTATGTCAGTCTCAATGTTATTAATCATATCCTTGTGTTACAATTAGTGGACATTTCGTCTCTATGTAAAATAGGTATGTACAGTCCTGAATTTAATTTTAACTGAACTTCTGTGGTCACTTGGGTTATAAGGGTCTCTGGATAACCCCTTTGCAAAAACATTTGACTGAGAGTTGTGCATTCCTCCACAAACTTGGTTTCCTCACTGATCATTCTTGCTGCTCACACCAGTTGGCCTGATGGAAAGTGAGCTAGAAAAATGCAAAAAAGTGTTACAGTATGTCTTTTTCCTATATATACTTGAAGTATACCTCTGTTTAGTACTATTTTTCTTTAATTCAATGTCTAGGTAGGCTATTTTGTTCACGTGAAATGAACTTGTAAATTTTAAAAACCTTGTTGTGTTGTTAAAATAGTCCACCATGTCATTTGGTTTGTTAATCTTCTTCTCTTTTCAGCTTTTCCCAGTTAGGGGTCACCACAGCGGATCAACTGTCCGATCATGATTGGCATGTCACCTTTAATAATCATAAAAATGTCGTCAAGGAAATGTGTGTAAAAATAAATGGGCAGTATTCACGAAGCCTCTGTGTAAGAGTTACAAGGCTTATATGGAGGCTGCAGTTAAATGGTGTGACGTCAGCATATCATGCATATGCATGAGGGCATGCTGAATCACACCTAAGGCTAACACAGTCCATGTAAGACAGCAGGGGACATGTCTGTAGGGTGAGCCCTGCAAACGGACACGCCCCCAGAAGAGTAAAAGTCCCGAAAGTAAACCCCCACGACAGAGTCCGTGTAAATGTGAATAAACACAACACAACACATGCCCCCACAGACTATGAACATAAAATGTATAAATGAAAATCTAATATTTTTATTAATAAGTTGTAAAGACGTTTGCACGTGAGTGCACTCGTTTGCGCGGGCGTGCCCGTCGCTTAGCCACAGTTAGCAGTCAGTGGAAAAGTATATAAGAACTAAATATGCAAAGTAAGCCAAGAAGCAGTAGCGTAGCAGTAGAGATGTTGGCTGAAGAGGAGGCAGTCATGGTTCGAGCCCCCACAACATCAATTTTTAGTTTTAGTGAAATAAGCACAAAACAAGTCTCTGACATATATGTACATATATAAAATTATATTTTATGTAAAATGTAATGAAATGGGCCATGTATTTTGAAGAAATGTGAGATTAAAAAAAAAATCCCAGATGTGCCTATAGCCGAGCTACAGTCTAACAAGTTGAGGATATCTGCTTGTAGGTGAGCAGTGTTTTAACAGGTGTAAAATAAGTGCCCGTAGGTGAGCAGTGTTTTAACAGGTGTAAAATGAGTGCCCGGGGTTGAGCAGTGTTTTAACATGCTGAAACCATGTGTCCATAGCTGAGCTGAGCATAATATGCATGCTGACAGCCAAACAACGTGTAAACCAGCGTAACCCATTTGCCCGGAGCTGCGCATCGCGCCAACAAGCTATCCGGCGGGCAACGTTGAGCAAGCTGTATCAAAACTGCCTTTACACAGATACAACTCCTAGCCTGTGTAGACAGTCATAAAATAAAAAAAGCAATGGCCAGGCTCGAACTCGGGATACCAAGCACCATAGTCAAAGTACTGAACCACTAAGCCATGACAGCTGCACTTAGAAATGCAGTAATAGCATATATATAGGAATGAATAGAAAGAGGAGCATGACAAAGCAGGTTTTGTGAAGCTGATACAATTCCAAAATGGCCAATCACAGATAAGTGCGGGAAAAATGGCATATATAAGCCCCATAGGCGGGAATACACAGCATAACCGATTGTGGAACTGACTTGCAGCCAGGATGTCAGGTGTAGGAGAGGGTAGTTGCTTTCGAGCACAGAGGTGGGGCATTGAGGAGTCAAAATATATGGTTTGGCTCCTCATCCATGATCATGAGGCCCAACTCATGCAGGGCCAGGTCCTGTGGGGAGCATATAGGGCTGAAGCGTGGGACCGGTTGGCACATGATCTCACCAGTGCCACAGGAATACCAAGGACTGGTGAGCATGTCCGTCACCACCATGCGGACCTGAAGAGATGGAAGCAGGACCAACTGAACCGTTGGATCCAGGAGGCCCGGCAAATGCCCAACACCCCACTACTGAGTAAGTTACATGTAATTATTTATGTAAGAAATTAACCTAGCTGATATTATGGGGATGTGTATTCCAATATTACTTCATTGATATTGCAGCTGCAGGTGTCCGTTTTGTGAACCGTCAAGCCTATGCCGATAGGCTGGTGTGGTTGCTCCAGCAGGCAGGTCAGTAATTCTCTCCCTGTAACTGTAAAAAAATATATAAGTATGACAGTTAGCAAAAGAGTGCAGAGTAGTCACTAATAATAAAATGTGCAAGTAGCAGTGTAAGAGAGTTTGCAAGTATTGCTTGAGTACAAAAGTGTGATGCAGCCTGTAATCCAAACATAAAAATGAAACAAGTCTGAAATAAAGATGTCCCACCTGTAATATAATAGTACATAATCTGCAGCAGGCTGAAAAGTACAGCTGCAGAAGCTGAGTAAAACACATGTGTGAAATATATCCCTTTTGAAATTCTGAAACATGACATAAGTGAGACTGTTGGAAAGGATTGTTATAACTAAAGGTAAAACATGTCAATAAAGCATAGAATTAAGTACCATCCTGAATTTTAAAAATAAAACAAGTTAGAGAGTGTGAGAAAGAGGTATGAATCCACCAATAAAGTAGTAATAACACCTGAATAAAGTATACTGCAGTCAGTACAGAATGAAATTAATGTGACAGGCAGAACCAAACAGCAACATGTGTTGAAAAAAAGTGCTGAAGCTGGAATGTGTGTCCCAAAATCTGGATATGTTGCTCTCAGTTTGCAATATGCAGATAGTATGGTTGCCTGAAATACCAAACATCCACAGTTGTCTATAGCCATATAAAGCAAATGTAGCAGGATGATGTAGCTGAACAGAGCCAGATATGAATGTGTATGGATAAATATGAAATGTATATTGATGTAGCAGTAACATTCCTATCACCAACCTGAAGTAGTTATCACATAGGAAACTGTAGGCAGACCTGTAGTGTGTATATATCTGCAGGTAGTAGAAATGTACAGCATATGTATATGTATTTGAAGTTGTTAATTAAATATTTCTTCACCCTACCCTATAACCACAAATAATCCATTCCACATGAAATGGGTATGTGCATTCACAATTAACACCCCTGGACATTTGTCCTGTTGGTTCATACATATTTGCATGTACATTGATGCATGTGCCCTGTTCATACATCCAAACCTGATGGCCTGTTGCCATCAATCAACCCTGCATGTTATTGGATTGTGTATTGCTGTTCAAATTATGCATGTGTTATGCTTGCTGTTCAATGGCTTGAATTTATGGGTGTTTGGTTAATGGGAATACTAATGCATGCTGTTACAACTAATTGTGAATGGTATTGTACGTTACTAACCCAAACTGTCATAACATAATGCAAAACATAGGTCGACAGGGAAGGCGGGTTCCAGCGGACCCACCTCTCCCACCTGAGCTGGCGAGTGCACCTGGCAGTAGTGCCCAGGCCGGACCCTCCTCCGGTGGCCCTGTGCCACCTGCAGGTGGAAGCACTGCAGGGGATGGGGCTTGCCCCCCCTCTGCAAGCGTGGCTGGAGGAGAACATCCACTCACCCTCCATAGTGTCCGGACTGTGGTGCATAGGGAGATCCGGCACGCTGTGCTTGGGCCCCTGCGCTAGCTTGAGGCACAGGTGGCACAACTCACAGGCGTGCCTGCTGCCCGGCCTACACAGCCCCCAGCACAACCCCGTCCTGGGCAGTGAAGGCACAGTGGCAACTGCCCATGGGTGGGGATCTCAGTTCCACTGTTGCCATCTGTGGGCTCATGGGCTTGAGATATCCAAACATCCGTCCCCGTCAATTGTGTAACCCCCCCACATATGTCATACACCACCTCTGTATGCATCTTGTTTGTCTTGTCTGTTAACCTCCCCTACCTACCTCCCCAGCTATACCGACTTCCTGTACCTGACATGCCACTCCCACCTGAAAAAAAAAATAGGGCACTGTGTACCCACAAAAAATTTATGCTCCATACATAGCTGCCCATTTTGCACACATGTCTGCTAGACATGTAAACTGGCAATTACAACTAGCTGTACAACAAATATTATTGTTGTCCTCACACCTCTCTCAGGGGTGGAAGGTTTCAAATTTCACACCAAATTACAAACATATGCACAGCTGTTGCTGACGAAGAAATGGGCAGCTATGGGCCTTTCCTACATCCCTCCTGCAAAACCCAAGCTTGTTTTCTTACTGTCCTACCCTCTTTGTGCCCCCTTTTTCACCACTTTCCTATCTCCCCATTTTCTTTCTTTAAAAGAAAATAGCACGGGTGTGCGTGAGAGTAAGCACTTTTAAGCAGTAGTAAGTGGGTGTGCGCTTCTGTGCACTTAGCTAAGCATCTGTGCTAAGCTGGCAGTGCGCATGTGTGACCTCCGCAAACCAGCGCTAACCTGCTTACAACTGCTTAAAAGTGCCTTAGTCACTCTGAATGACAAGGCCTGTAGTTTACTCAGCAGCAAAATAAAATACCTCCCTCAGTTTCGAACCCAGGAAACACTAGTCTGCATGACTTACCACTAATCCATCAGTGCTATACAAGAACATTGTGCTGAAATAAATATATCATAAAATAGTAGGAATTAATGTAAAGAGAATATAGCAAGTCTAGTACACAAAGCATGTCATGTATATTTACTGTCAAATCTAGTGGATTTGTAAAATAGTATTGTGTGCTGAGAAACAGTCATGCTAGTTGGTAGCTACTAGATAATAATGTCACAGTAGCATCTGGCAAGCCACACACATACTCAGAGCAGGATAAACACTGCCATAGTTGAATAGTTAAGGGATCACACATAGTAACTGTGACTGAGTTACAGGGATGTCCCTGATGTGAAAACAAATGTCAACTGTGCCCCACTGACACCCTGTCAAATGTACTAACAGTAGGCGGAAAGGTGTAACTACACATTCAATGGTAACTATGACTGACTGAATGTATGCACCACCTGCACGGCACAAATGGTGTACTAATACATATGCTTGAAATAACCCACTGTCACAACTGCAGATTATCAGAATATGTCATTGGAGTAACCCACTGCTATGTACCATCCCATGAGACTGATAAAAGATGCACCGGAGAGTATCTGAGGCCTGCTCAGCAGCATGATCAAATACCCCTGTAAGTGTCAAGGCCCACACCATGGCCAGACCATACTGCATGCAGTAACACCCTACCACAACAAACACATAGGGAATTGATGGCCAAAAATATTTAGCAAGCATTACAAGCTGTGAATGTAAATGGAAAATAGGAAAGCCATAGCAACGCATCACAGGAAAGATACCTAGCAGACATACAACAAGTGAATGTAAAGGCCAAATATTGAAGCCATAGCAACAGATTGCAAGAGCCACTGCTATATACCAGTTACACCACAATCCCCACAGGAAAGCACACACACCCATATACACAGTATTACTAGTCATAGGTGTCAGTTTACATACACACGGAGAACAGGACACTGGAGGAAGGAATACTCAGCTTACAGAACAACATGCATTGCAGTGTCTACAACACAGCCTGAAATATGAGAGACATACCAACCCTTACACTCACAGAACAGTGTCCACAGCAAACCAGCATGGTCCCCACCCTGATAATCTGAAAGGGCTACGCCTACCTAACAGACCTTTTTATAGCACAGTCCTGTAATCACTGTGAGAACTGCAATCACTACACAACAGGCTGCATGCAATTAGTAAATGCTGGCTAACAACTGGTGCAGAGGCCATCACATGGACATGTGCAGATACCTACAAAAGCATCCTGTACTCCCAGTGCACACATGCAATACTGTCATTGCACCCGCTGGAGGTAGAGAGAGAGAGGGAGAGAGAGAGAGAAAGAGAAAAAAAAAAAGAAAAAAAGAAAGACAGAAAGAAAGAAAGAAAGACAAAAAAACCTGAAACAACAAAGCAAAGAGGCTGACAGCAGGCCAAGCAACTGCAAGCCTACACAAACAGCTGCAACAAACACAGGTAATGTAAAGTACTACTATAATACTTTACATACTGTGAACCCTCCAGATGTGTTATTGGTCTGTATCTATGTATATGAAGATGTGCATAGGGACGGGGACATACTGAAACTGTCACTGAAGGCTCCATATATATATATATATATATATGTGGAACTAAAAAGGAGTATATATATATAAAACATGTGTATATGTATGTATATCGAGATATGTATATATATATATATATATATATATATATATATATATATATATATATATTATGCATATGTGTATACATAGATAGAGAGAGATGTAGAAATACATAGACATATATAGTTTCACAGTGTCATAGTTTAGTACTAGGCTATCTGCAGACAGTGTACAGAATAGATTAAGAAACATGCACCTCTGTATAGCAGTGACACAGTGAAGACCCCCCCTACATAATAGCATTAGTTTACTGTGCCTCTGTCTAGTAGTGACACAGAGAAGATCCCTGCTGTAAACCTATGATCTCCCATCCACTTGTCAAGAATGCACATGAAGAGTGTCAGTGAGGGTCTCTGCCTAACATGAACTGGGATCCTGTTCCACAGTATGGGAAGCCTCTTAGTGATGGATCTGTCCCTACAGTATGTCCTATTCATATGTGTGCTGAAGTTTAAGTCCGTAGCTGTCGTGCTTCTGATGAATTTGGATTGTATGAGGTGGAACATGTCCATCACTACCAGATTGGACATGGCCTACTACATCAGGCACAGATCACCCCTATGTAGGCAGTATGCTATGGAATAGAGCATGAGTTATGTTAGTCTGGCAGCATATGACAGTTGTTGCAGACCCTTGATCCTCCTGGTTATGTACTCATGGGGTCCCACTAGCTGTTGCAAGTGCCAGGTGAGGTACATACCAAATGGGGCATAGTACACAGTCATGGGCCTGATAAGGGAGGAGTATAGGGGTACAATGACCCCTTTTGATGTGGATGTGAATCCCTTCATGATAAGGTGGGCAAGGTAGGAAGTCCATCCAACCACTTTGGCAACGTGGGTGTCAAATGAGAGGTCAGCATTGCACAGTGTCACCAGGTCTCTGATTACTTTGTCTGTACTCAGTGGGTTATTGTCTATGTGATAATATGTAGGTACCTTGTCCATCCAAAAGGGTATGAGTATACATTATGTGGCATGCAGTGTCAGGCCATGACTCCGGCACCAGTTGTTGGTGTCCATGAGGCCTGTCAGTAGGATGTATGTGTCAGCAGGTGTATCGCCTATGGTGCCCAGTATGCAGTCATCTTTGAACATTGTCAGCCACTACCCTCCCATGTCTGCTTCCACATCTGAGAATGATATGCCGAACATGAGCAGTCCCAGGACAGAGCCCTGTGGGACACCACATGTGACTGGCTCTGAGTCTGACATGGCACCAGTGAGGTTGACTATAGGATTTCTATCCATTAGCTGGTTTGCAACCCATCATGTGACATATGGATTTACATTTCAGCTGTTGATCATGTCTATGATGTCAGAGTGCGGTATTGTGTCGAATGCCGTAGGCAAGTCCAGGTAGGCTGTATGGACCGCTGTGCCCTCAGCAATGGCTCTAGTGACTGATTTGAAAAGGTCAACCAGGTTCATAAGGCAGGATCTGCCCTCTACAAAGCCAAACTGGGTGGGATCAAGTGTCTAAGTCCCCAATGTCTCTGTGTATGGGTACCATAATGATCCTTTCCATAGTGTTGCAGACCAGGCTGGTTAAGCTTATGGGGCGGTAGTTACCAGGGTCTGTAGAGGTGCCTCCTGTGTGGAGTGGGACTACTGTTGCTGTATGCCAGTGTCCAGGTACATATGCTGTAGTAAGGCTATGGCTGAATAGCATGTAATGTGCATGTGTAGCTCCTCTTGCAGTTCACGTAGCATGCAACCTGCAATACCGTTGGGTACCATTGATGCTGTGTTTACAGCTCCGCTGAGGGTGGTTCCCAGCTGGACATCTGAGATGACAGGGAGGTTACAGTCAGCTGGGATAAGTAATTCCACATGTGTGGGTGAGGGAGGGGAGAAACCTGCACTGAACCTGTCTGCCAGACTGTTGGCATTATCTGTGTGTTCAGTGTAGCGCATGTCACTGTGAACTAACTGTGAACACAACTAAGGGTTCTCACCCAGGTGTGTAACATAGCAGATGAAGGCCTTGTGGTTATCTGTAGTGACCATAGCGATGTCCCTCTCATTGTTGGCCTTGCATGTTTATACGACAAAACGTATCTTTCTACTACTGCTGATCAGAGATGCTGTAGCTCTATGGAAGTATGCTCTGCCGTGCAGTAGCTACCTTCTGTTGTTATACAATTTGTTCAATGCTGGGGTCCACCAGACAGGACGCCTGCCTTGGTGGAGAGGGTCATGGTTTCATTTGTGATTGCATGATCCATGCATTCTTGGAGATGTCTGTAGAAGCATATGTGAAGGTGTCTGCATTGTGGGAAGTGGATTACACTGGCCCAGTGGGCATTAAGGATACCAACTCAGTTATAAGACGTGTAAAGTCGGCATGTGAGAGGTTTCCCATTGTAGTCTTCTGTGTTGTGGGGGAGGTGGGATATGTATATCCAGGGGGATTAGTCTGTGGTCAGATGTGACTAGTGAGGGGTATACTTCCAGTGTGTAGCACATTGTCCCCATGTTTGTGATGATCAGGTCTAGTATATTATCTCCTGTTGTGGGAGAGGTGACTATCTGTTCCATTGCATTTGACATAGTGAATTCTGGGAACCTTTGGGCTAGAGTGTTTGGGGTAGAATAATGCACCCAGTGTATGTTAGGGTAGTTACAGTATCCCAATATGATGGTGTGTGGTGGGACATTCATATCCTCCAATGTCTACAGGAAGGCTGACTGTGGTCCCTGAGATTGGGATGGTGGTCTGTAACATGCTACCAGTTGTATAGCAGGTTTGCCTACGGTCATCTGCACCTGGATGGTCTGTGATGCTTCATGTGTTGCCACTAACCTGGAGGTGTGTGTGTCCTCCATGAATATGGACACACCCCCTCCCTTATTGTTTTGTCCCGAGTCCTGGGGCCAAAACGCATGATACGGGGTATAGCCTGGTACCGCTGGTGTGCTCTCAGGAGCCTTGAACCAGGTTCTCACTTACTGCACAGACATCGAGATTGGTAGAATATGTACGTACATATATATGTAATACACACATACATATATAGATATCTGTAGAGACTTATACATATACAGATAGATCTGACTGACAACAGATATGTCTGTATATGACTATCTCTCACTCTCTCTCTCCCACCCCCTCACACTCACACTCACCCTGTGTCTCTCTCTCACTCACTCCCCCTCTCTCCCCACATCTATATGTATATATCTACATCTATATATACATATTATATATACATATATACAAACAGATATATATCCATATACAGATATAAATATATCAATATATATATATATATATATATATATATATATATATATATATATATATATATATATATATATATATATATATATATATATATATATATATACATATATAGACTGTGTGAGGCACATGTGTGCAGATGTCTTGCAACAGGTGCCTGGTGTCACAGGCATGGAGTGAACACCAGTGTGGATACTGGAGTACCATACCCCATTCAAAAACACTGACACCAGTAACCACCACATATGTACATGCCTGCCCACCACTGCATGTGTCAGGGGGGGAACAGGGTCAACATGTGTACAATAGGCTCCACATCGATATACACAGTGGCACACTAGTCCTGTAATACCTGTACATGGAATGTGTCAGCGGACATGGTGTGTCAGCTATGGACATGTAGGTCACTGTACCCCTCCACACCCCACAATGTCCTACACGGTATGTACCTCCCATGACAGCTACAGATATGGAGAAGGACACAGACATATGCAAGTAACTGTGTCAATGCACTCAAACACCACAGAACGCACACAGACTACCTACATAGAGGTTACCACTGCTGGATATACATAGTTCGGTCACACCCATGGCAGTTGTCTACCAACCATGGTAACACCTCCAACATCCACAACACAAATTACCTATGTCTGTCATCCTTGTCACTGCAGTATAGAGTACATGGTGCAGGTATGGGACCCTACCCACAGATATGACATACCCTGTAGTACACCACACAGAATTAAGAAGCAAATCTCCCCATGAGTAGATGTCAGACATACCCCTGCTGAATGTTATGCTGATAGGTAATATGCCATATGAGTCTCCCTGTTTAACTGTTTGTAAGGAGCAGGTACAATCATAACACGTGTCACAAGGAGCAGGGTAGCATAACAGTATGCTGCTGTAGGCCCAGGGCCAAAAGCACACTACCTACCTAGGACACAATGCACACCCATGAACACATTGCAAATGGAATATGTGAGGTGGAATGAGTGTGCTAGTGACTGGGTGCATGTTGTGTACTGGTGTGATTGCTCACCGTGACTGTCTGTCTGTCATGGGAGTGTGTGTCCTTGCTGTGAGGCCAGAGACAGGTGTGTGAGGTATTGCGATCAACACATACTACATTGCCATATGTTGTGCTGTGTTACCCTGTATGTCACTGTGGTGTAGGTAGGGTTATGGCAAGTAAGAGTAGTGTGCATTACCAGTGAAATATGTAACATGCAGTGTGTGCAGTACATGGGCTGATAATGTTCCCCATACAGTACCTTGATACAAACCCCCAGTGTGAGGTTGTGTATTGTACCTGAAACAGTGTGTTGACTGCTGCAGTATACTAGTCTGTTGTATGGAGTGTGCCAGGTACTGTTGCACAGTTGTCGGATGAGCAATGATATCTGGTCATGTACATGTGTATCCTCCAATAGACAGACAGATGCTATATATGGTGCCTAAGTTATATGACTGCAGTCAGGTATTATGTGTATTATGTGTGCTATAGTTTGCTGACAGATATTGCTGACATATTTTCCTTTTCCTTTTCAGGGCCATGGTTCACCAGCGGAACCCAGTCTACTCCGCTGCAGAGGAGGAGGAGATACACCAGAGCCTGGTGCGGGATTTTGCTGTACTCTTTTCCCGCACCAGCCAGAACCAGCTGGAAAGGGCTGCACTGTGGCAAGACCTGGTCCGTCGGGTAAATGACATAGGCACACATAACCGGACATATGAGCAGGTACGCCATCACTGCAGTGATTTAATTAGAAATGTCCATCAGCATGCGTCGGATATCCACAGGCAGCAGCTTGCCACAGGTGGTGGGGTGGCTAGACATCTCCCCCTCACCAGACTGGAGGGAATACTCCTGAGTGTTGTGGCTCCAGCATAGCAGCAACAACAACAGCATACATGTGTAATGATGGAGGCTGGAGCCACACAGCAGCAGGACACAGAGCATGCAGGGAACATGCCATGTGTATAGTTGAGCATTCTGTACACTGTTAGGTTATGCATGTGTGAGGTGTGTCCTTGTTTTGTAGCTGTAATCTTGGTAATTAATGTGCATTAGTGATAACCTCATTATCTGCAGTACACCTGTGGAAGCTAACTATTGCACTACTGAACTGTATCATGCCCACAGTATCAATGGCACAGTTGTGCCCACTGATGATAAATGTCTCTTTTCTGCAGGTCCCTCTGGTGTAACAGCAAGGCAGCCTATCCAAGTGTGTAATACCATTGCCTTCAATACTCTGTATACTAATAGTAATAATAGGCTGAAGCAGTAGTGCTATATGTTTGATTGCAGGTGTGTTTGTGTCTGTGGGTTGATATCTCATATACTGAGGTGTGTGCATGTGTGCATGTGTGCATGTGCCCATGTGTGCATGTGTGCATGTGCGCATGTGCACATGTGTGCATGTGTGCATGTGTGCATGTGTGCATGTGTGCATGTGCCCATGTGTGCATGTGTGCATGTGTGCATGTGTGCATCAGTGGTGGCATTGTGTACACATTGTAAACTGTGTTTCCTGTCTTACTCCCACAGGTTCTGGTGCTGCTCTGGTGTCGTGCAGCAGGGAACCTGAATCAGCTGCTGTGAATAGTGATAATGATGATACCTGTGTAATGGCACAGGTAGGTGTGCCAGGGTCCATCATTGGTCAGCCAATTGACACTACACAGCTGTCGACCCCATCAATGAGCACAGTCATCCTGCCAATACATCCTTTGTCACCAATGTCCCTAGGTGATGGACAGGATACAGTGGGCATTGACCAGGGTAATGTGGTACTGGTGGCACATGCATCCCCACACTGCAGCCATGGCCAGGGCCCTGACATGGTACCACACAGGCAGACGTCCATGGGTTCTCGTGGGAGCATCCATGGGCGTACTACCCCTGTCAGACATGCCCACAGAGGTCTTTCAAACCCAGCTATGTTTCGGGCTGTAATGCAGGCACAGTCACGTATGGAACGGTACACCAGACAGGGTCTGAGGGAGGTGAGAGCATGTCGCACAGCCATGAGTGACAGTATGCGTGATGTTGCGGCTGCCATCCGCAACTTCACCAAGGTCATTGACAGATGTTGGGGGGGGACATTAGATCTGTTCCACAACTATATGTCCATGAGCCAGGGCAATGGTGGACGGTTGAGGCGTCGATGTGGCCGTATGCCAGCAACAGCAGCAGCTGGCAGCTGTCGCGGATGACAACAGGGCCGCGGCGCCACATAGTGCCAGCAGCAGCCCCAGCAATGCTGGGTCTGTGCTGTCATCGGACCACCCCAGGAGACCACGTGCACGTGGCGCTGGACAGTTCCAACAGGGACCTGTCTCCAGTCAACAAACACCTGCTTCTGATGACAGTACCCAGTCTGGCTTAGTACCTGATACGGTCCGTAGCACCCCTGCCAGGCACAGGTACCATGTCCGTGGCCATAGACAGTGATCTGTATGACCTGTCAGGGCATAACACCTGTATATGGCAGCCATGAGGTGGGACTGTGTGCATTCATACACACATGCAAAGTGATAACACCTAGGGCTACCACATACATGCACACACTGCATCAACATTGCCCCATCTTGTACTGCTGTCCCTCACCAACACACACACACAGACATGTCAATTGGTTGTATCAGTGGCAGACTCAGGCATACCAGGTACACACCCTGTGCATATGATGAAACTGTGCCACCTCCTGCAATCTGTAAAATCTGTGCAGGAACAGGTTAACATGGTGCTGATGCTCAGGGTGACTACATAGACATATTGTAATAGTATGATGTTGACAACAGTACAGTGTAATGATAGCATTGTGGGTATATACCAGCATGCCTGATGCAGTTACAGTATGAATGTCATTGTATTGTTTTGTACACCCATAGTAATTACCACAGTGTTCTGTTTGCACATCTTTGCATACTGGTGGTGAGGCTGTGAAGGGATGGCCATCTACATAGGTAGCACAGGGGATACAACAATGTACATATTGATACTCAATGATGGCCGTGTCAACTGCGAGTTGCATGCTGTCCACACACAACTCTGCAATGCAGATGTTCCAGGATGTTGATATCTGTGCAGTACTACACAACAGGTTCAAGGCTCACAAGAGCACACTAGCACTACAAGGTCACACCTCATACCATGCATAACAGCACCAAAACACAGAACTAACTATGACAGGAGGAAGAGTGTCCATACATGTCAAGGATACTGTGGTGCCAGGACAGGTAGCATACATCATACTAAGTCTGGAACTGCTGAGTGAGGGCTCAGTGTCTGTTATTTGACATGTGTATTATTACAGGTATGAGCACTTGGGTATCAGGCCAGTTATTCAACATTACAAAGGTACGTGGTCTATACACTTGTGGGGGGTGCGGCTGGACCCAGCCCGTCTGACCTGGAAATGTCTGGGTACTGGCTTAGAGTGCCTGCATATATGCACTGTTACATACTGGAAGTCATACACCTTGTTTGTTGTAGCATAGTCTACATACAGGCCTGCTGACTGTAGCTTTGTTTGTATGCATGTTTGCCTGTTATGTTCCTGAAACACCGATTCCACCTGCAGTGCAGATATACAGTGCCTCTGTGGATACCTAGTGACATCTGTGTTGCTTACTGTACTGATGTCCATGTGTCACTTGACAGAACATCACTGTTTGTCCTGTTTGCATGTAACTTGCCTGTAACACATTGCATATGACTTACCTCACATTTGCTCATGACAGCATTCATATATGCCAGCACTAACAAATCAGGAGCACTACACCCTCACATAGTCACCTTGAGTACCTTGTTCCCCATTGGCCCTATGTGTCGTTACTTAGTATGGGAGTCACAATGCTATGGTAGCATGTGCAAAGGTCACCTGTCGATCTACTCTCAGGTCCAGTTGGTGAATCTGTGAGTCATGTGGCAATGTTACAGCTGCCTCATGTACACAGACAACCCTCTCCCCTTCCCATACACGTACAACACATGTGAGAGATGCAACCACATAGCCAAACTGGGGGCTAAGCTCTGTTTATACAGCACTGGCATTCCCTGTCAGGTGGAGTGGGATACTACAGTGAATACAGTACCAGTCTCCCATAGACCTGCCACGACCACAATCCAAACACAGAAACAAACAGGTACATCATTGGGCTCTCAGAATAGCATCCTGCCTGAGCAGCTGACACCTGCAAAGCAGACACAAGCAAACGTTATGCCAGAGCAGAGCACATGCAACACATAGCTCACAAAGCCTGTGTGCCAAACAGTCTCAGGCCATACGGCTAGACAACACACCTGCTACAGTTGTATGAGGTACCTCTATCGTCACGTACACGGTGGTCCTGCTCCCAGGCGGAATAAGGTGATGGTCACGCTCAGCTGCCCGTTGGGCACTATGATCCACCACATAACACAAGCAAAGTGGTCACTCCAAGGCATGTAGAAGTATGACTCAGTCATTGTCTGTGCCAGTGTGTATGACCTCTGATGCACCTCCCTGGACTACATGTTAGGTGACATAGAGGGGCTCTCTGAGTTTGTGGCACAGGCTGGTATGACCCTGGCCTTGAGTAGCATCTCACCCTCACCATGAATGCTGCCACAATATGTAGACAGGATCATCAGTTTCTGCAATTAACGTATCTTTCAGTGACATCCAAAGGGGATCCAATGCCTGTCATTGTGGGATTACATGCTGGACATGCCACATTGCTTTGCTTGGGACAGCTTGCACCTGTCACCCATGGGCCGGTGTATATTGGCAGAGGCTGTTGCTACACACATAGTGCCTTTGTATGCAAGGCTGACATTACATAGCCACCTACACAGGTATCACACGGGATGAGACACTAATAGCAATGCTACTCAACAGCAGCAGTGTAAACCTCAAGATGCATGCAGTGGAAACTGTCCTTAGCATGGGGTACAGCAATATCCATGCAGTAACAGACTCCTGGTACAAGGCTCCCAGGTGCACACCATCAGTGCCAGGTCATTCCTGATACCATGCTTGTCATCCCCTATGCATGCACCAACCCAGAACAGGGGGGGGTTGTATCCAAAGGCACCTCAGATACACACACACCCAGGTTGGTGGCACTGCACAAAGCATCAGAGCCTCTCCATGTGCAACACACAAATGGGTTAGACTGCCTTCAGGTTCATAGCCTGGCACACACCACACTCCCATACCCAGGAAACCCACTTGGCCTTCCTGACAACACTGGGAATATGACGGTCTCTACACACACCATTATATGGTTGTACTGTGACTACCCAAACATACAGTGCGAGCATTAATCTAGCTGCAAGACCCTATCTGAAGGGTTCTTATCATTCATTCCCTGCATTGCTATGGAACAACTTGTTACCACTCCCACAAGTGGTGACAACATGCTGCACCTGTTCATCACCAACATGTGGACTATATGCTCCAGACCAATCATGTATCCCTTGCTGGTGGGATGACACCATCTACAACCCACACTGTATAGTCACATACCACATGCAGCCCCTGCACAGAACACCACAGTCATACAGTTGTCTGATGCATATTCCATGTATTCACATGAGGCAGGCTTCAGACATGGGAACTCTTGCAGTTCATAGGTACATATGTGTAGGTGGCACACACATACATCATGTGTGCATTGACATTACTGATATAATGTATGTCATGCAATATTGGGAACAACACCCCACACACATGGACAAACTGTGTGACAAAATTACACATGGCATTTGAAGGATACAAACCCCTACCTAACTATGTTAGATCACTTGTGAGAGTCGCAGTAGCAGAGTGCACTATTTGCATTACTAGGGGGATTGCTTTCTCCTGCTGTACTTATAGGGTGCTGACATCATCAGTGTTTAGACAGTGGAATATGCAGCATGTGTTGTGTAGTAATAGTTGTCAAAACAGACATCTCTTATACACATGGAATTGCACACACTACTCCCCCACACACAGTCACTTGCAGGACTCAAACCCCTACCTAACTATGTTATGACATTTGTGAGAGACACATTAGCAGAGCGCGCTATTTGCATTACTGGGGAATTGCTTTCTCCTGCTGTACTTATAGTGTGCTGACATCATCAGTGTTTAGACAGTGGAATATGCAGCATGTGTTGTATAGTAATAGTTGCCAAAAGGGACATTTCTCATACACATGGAATTGCACACACTACTCCCCTACACACAGTCACACACACACTGGGCACTTGCAGGATTCAACCCCCTACCTAACTATGTTATGACACTTGTGAGAGACACATTAGCTGAGCATGTTATTTGCATTATTGGGGGGATTGCTTTCTCCTGCTGTACTTATAGGGTGCTGACATCTTCAGTGTTTAGACAGTGGAATATGCAGCATGTGTTGTGTAGTAATAGTTGCCAAAAGAGACATTTCCCATACACATGGAATTGCACACACTACTCCCCCACACACACACAGTCACACACACACTGGGCACGTGCAGAATTCAAACCCCTACCTAACTATGTTATGACACTTGTTAGAGATGCAGTAGCGGAGCACGCTATTCACATTACAGGGTATATTTCTCCTCCTGACATATGTATAGTGTGCTGACATCATTATGGATGAAGAGGTATGTACATCTGTGACTATCCATCAGTACAGGGGAGAGCATATCTATGCATTAACTTTGCACAGGCACAGTGGCCTACTGTACTGTGGAGGCAGATGCCAAATACACTGTGCATAGCCTTCTGTATTCCCCCGGGGAAAAAGTAGGTAGACCCCCAAATGCCTGTGTAAAGTTTTGTTGTAAAGTTTGGGGTCTTTTTGCCTATTTTCCCCCATCTCAAAAAACAATTTAGGGGTTTGGGGGGTTCCAATTTTATTCGGTTTTCCCTTTGTGCCCAGGCATTTTGGGTTCCGGGTGTTTACACTATGAAGGGTTGGGTTGACTTGGGGCATTTTGGGGTGCTTGGCGTTGGTGGTTTCTTGTCCCTTCTTTTAAGGTGCAAATGCCCAGTCCTTTGTTTTGGCTGTGGACCCATTTCTTTGGTTTTGGACGTTTTATCATGTACATTATGGACACAGGTTTGTTTTCTGCCCCTGGGGGTTTGAACCAAATTTGCTGTTCTGGGGCCCCCTGGGGTTTGTACAAGCCTTTTCCCCAGGTTGTTTTAAGTGTACTTCGGAATTTCTGGGTGGGAGTTTCGTCCTATCACTTTGAAATTTTTAGTGGCCCCCGGTTCCATTTGAAATTTGATTTTAATTTTTCAGATTGGCCCTTGGGTTTTTGTGGGTTTTTGTATTACATTGTTGGCTGCAAAATGCCATGTGCCCCCTTTTTTGTTTTTTTCCTTTACTTATGGTGTTTCCATGTATGCATTGCTTGCCTTTCCATGCTACAGGTGTTTTGGGTACATACCCAAAGACATGCCTTGGTGGCACTGGGCTCTGAATTTTAAATGTTTGGGTGAGCTGGTTTGGTAGGTCACATGTTTTTTATGGTGTGGGGTTCAGGCCGGTTATGGCCCAGTTTGGTTTTAGGAAAGGTCCAGATAGGTGGTCATCTCAACCAGGCCAGTTTCCACCAGTCAGTTGTGTGGGCGCATTTCTTTAGGCGACACTGGCCTTTCAGGTCATCCCCGGGGTTTTGGGTCTTTCATTTGCCCCTTCTGCAATCCCCCTGAAGGGTTGTACTTGGGCTCGATGTCTGGAGGGACATTGACCCCAACCACCCTTTCTTTTAGGTGGGTTTGGTTGTTTGACCCTAAAAGGGTTTTCCTAGGATTTTAACCGGCCCCAGGTCCTTTTCCCTGTGTCTTCTGGGTTATTGGGTAATTTGCAGTCGTGTTTCAAGGGGACATAAATGTTTTTTTGCGGGGGTTTTTGGTTCTTTTGGCTTTTTGGGGGGGTGGGGGGTTTTGGGTAATTTGGTCCCGCAAACCGGTTCCCGGTTTTTTGGGGAATGGAAATCCTGGGGCCCCCAAAAACTTTGGGAATCCGGGCCCGGGGTTCGGCCTTGTTGCCTTTAGGTGGGTTTTATTGGTTTTTTTTAATGTTTTCCTTTTGTAAACCCAACTACGGGGCCCCAACCAGGGGGGTTTTTTTCCCAACCAATGCAGGGTTTTTTTTTTTATTCCTTTTCCCCCTTGTTTTTCCCCCAGGTTTTTCTCTTATTGGCCTTCCCGGGGGGGGGGGGGGGGGGGGGGGGGGGTGGGGGGGGGGGGGGGGGGGGTTTTTTTCTTTTTTTTTTTTTTTTTTTTTTTTTTTGTTTTTTTTTTTTTTGGTACTTCCCCTGGGTTTTAAAAAACCCCTTTTATTTTTTTTTGGTAATTTCTGGCCATGTACTGTGTTTCCACAGGGGTTGACTATACACTATTCTGCATTTAGCTTGTTGACATGGCTGTGGCACCACTTCTGTGTTTCTATGTGTGCCTTTTGTAGGTTGCTTGTGTCAGCTGGAGGGTCCGATATGGTGTCCAGTTTGTAGTCCTCTGCAAACCTGTTCAGACAGAGTCCTTCCATGTTGGCCTGTACCTATGTGACATATATAGCATACAAGAGAGGTCCTAGGACCATGCCTTGTGGGATGCCAGTTGTACCTGGTTTGCAGTCTGCCATGGCTACAGCATGTCTGCCAGGTCAGTTCTGTCCTTGAGCTGGTTTGCAACCCATCCACTTGCATAGGGGTTTATAGTTAGGCTGGTGAGCTTATCTGTACCGCCAACTAGGGTATTGTATGGAAGGGTTTAGCAAGGTCCAGATAGGCTGTTATCACCATTCCCCACATCACTGTGCTTGGTGCATGTTTCACATGAATCAGACATGTGTACGAGGTAGGATCTGCCCTATGACAGCCACACTGGGTAGGGTCCAATGTCTGTAGGTACCCAATTTCGTTATTCATGGGTTCCATGATCATCCTCTCCATTACTTTGCCAACCTAGATAGTCGAGGTTGGGGGTGATAGTTTGCAGTATCCATTCAGGCACCCCCTTTGTGGTGTGGGACCACTGTTGCTGTACACTGCTCTTTGGGTACATATCCTGTGGTAGGACTGATAGTGCACAGTAATGATATTTGCTGTTCCATTCTTCTTACAGTACTTGTTGGACACAACCCAGGACACCATCTGGTACCATTGATGCTGTGTGCTGTGCTTTGTGGATGCTGGCTGTTACCTCAGCATCTGCAATGTCGGGGGGCCAGCACTCTCCTGGGATAGATATTTGGCAGTTAGGTGCTGGTAGGGAGGTTGGAAGAAATCTGTTTCGTAGGCTGTTGGTAATGTGTGTGGGTTTGGTGTATTGTTTGTGATATTAGAGTGCTGCAGAGCATATCTGTGGATTATCACCATGGTTCCTACCATCAGGTAGGACAGCTGTGTGATAATCCTTTGTGCCCTGCACAATTTGTATCATCATAGGTTCATAGGTTCATACTAGGCTATCTGCCCTGGCCTTGTTTGAGCACGGACAGACTGTGTGTGGGTCTCAACACCCCTTGCAATGTGCATATTATGCCCATATAGGGTTTACTTTCCTAGATGTGACACAGGGATGGCCCCCAGTGTACACCTACTATCTCCCATGCACTTCAATGGATTTCTCTTGTTGAGTTTGTGTGTGGAGCTCAGCCTATCATGGACTGGGATTCTGTTCCAGAGTGTCCTGAGCCTCTGGCTTATGGGTCTGTCCCTCCAGCACATCCTATTAATCTATGTGTAGAGGTTCAGATATCTCACTGTGGTGTGTCTGCTGGATTTGGGGTTTCTGCAGTGGAGCATGTCCATCCATTCTGGATTGGACATGGCCTTGTACATCAGGCATACATCACCTCTGACTGTGCAGTATGCTTCTGAATTGGGCTGTGGTTTCTTCAGCCAGGCTGCAGATGTCCAATGTTTGGACCCTTTATCCTGTTGGTGGGGTACATTTGGGGTCTTTCTGACTGCTGCATGTGTAAGGTAAGGTACATTCAAACTGGGGCATAGTTGTCACGTATGGGCCTGATAAGGGAAGGGTATGGGGGCATAGTGACCTCTGTAGCTGTACATGTGCATCCTTTCATATTAAGGTGGGCAATATAGCAGGTCTTCCTGGCCACCTTGGCAATGTGAGTGTCACATGACAGGTTACCGTCCACTTGTGTCCCTAGGTCCATGATTACTTCTTCCATACATAATGGATTGCCACCTATGTCATACTTTGTGTGTGCCTTGTTTGGTATTTGTTGGGACATTCATACTCTGAAGTGTCTTCAGGAAGGCTGGCTGGGGTACCTGGGTTTGTGTGTGGGGTCTGTAGCAGGCTCCAAACAGGTACACAGTTTGAGACAGTGTTTCTTGCCCGTGGATAGTCCATGCTGCTTCTTGCTGTGGTACCAACCTGGGGGTGTGGTTATTCTTGATAATTACTGGTAGCCACACTCCTATTGTCGTGTGTTCCGTGTTTTGGAGCTGTAGAGCATGGTATGAGGCATAACCTGGTAGTATTAGTGTGCTCTTCTGGGCCTTGCCCAGGTTTCTGTTACAGAACACATATACCATTTTCCATGCTGTGGTGGGTTTGGTCTGCATGCACCTTGCAGGTTAGACTTCTGGCATTGAGTAGCATTACGTCCAGGTTATTATCCCTTGTGCTACCTATGTTGGTGGGTTTCTGTCTCCAGACTTACTGATTCCAGGCACAGTGGGGGTGACAGCATCCTTTGCCAGTATCTACACAGCCAGGTGTGCTGGGTGCGTGCCATCCCTAGCAGGTGGGGCATCATGTCTTGCTCGGCATGTCAGCCCAGGCTGTCAGCCATTTGTTCCCCCTTGCTAAGAGCAATACCTCAGCCAATTATTGTACTTGATCTTGTTGTCTTCTTAGTGTGGCATCATGCTTGGTGAGGGTGAGATGTTAGGTTGGGTCTTCATGTTTGCATATACTAAATGTCTTTGATCACTACCAGCGAGCACAAGCACTTTTTTTGAACTTATTGGTTGGTTTGCAAGTGCTGACATCCGTTGTTTGTTTTATATACTAGATGGTGTTACATTGCTTAACACATGGCAATCATGCCTCAGGTGGTGCTGCAGGGCTGTCTCTGTCGGATGCACATACTACACTCCCTGTACATGTTTGAGAGCAGGTTATGTCATGTTAGGCATCCCTGTTACTATATGAGTGAGTCAGAGAGGGGTATCATTCCCAGGGTTCCTACTGAGCCAGTGTATGTGCTATGCGTTGCCTCTTTGCCAACGCCAGGGCATACTGGGCATGCCTCCTTCTGCCTACTAGGGCAAGCTCAGGTTGTTCCTCCTCCAAGTCACGCTCTGCCTGTGATGGCCTTGGCAATGGTGGGGGGCTGTTTGTCCCGGCCCTATGCTGGTCCTGCTGCAGCTGTTTTCACAGGATCATATTATGTAGCATAGCACATACCATGACAATTTGGGTACATGTAGTTGGTGAGTACTGCAAGGCTCCACCAGCTGTGTCCAGGCACTGGAACTGTGACTTGAGCAGCCCAAACACATGCTCTATTACATTACGTGTTTGTGCGTGTGCCTCATTATGGCGTTCCTGTTCAGGTGTGTGTGCGTTTCTGATGGGTGTCATCTGCCATGGCTCCAGTGCATAACCTGCATCACCCACTAGGTGACCATGTGGGATGTCCCCATTGGCAAATGTCTGGTACAGCTGCGTCAAATGCCAGATATGGGAATCATGGTAGCTCCCAGGGCAGCCAGCACACACATTCATTATTATGCCCTGGGCATCATACATGACCTGGCAGTTGATGGAGGGGAAGCCCTTGCGGTTAATGTAGGCCCTACCCTGCTCACCGGCTGGTGCTTTGATGTGTATGTGCGTGCAGTCTATTGCACACACTACCTCAGGGTATTCCGCTATTTGCTGGAAGAGACGCATATTGCTGGCCAATACCTCACGGGCATTGGGGAAATATACATGATCACTGACATGTGCTGACATGGCATCCAAGAACTGGTGCAGTACCCTGGAGGCTGATGCCTGTGATATCCCCATCATATCACCAGTTGGTCTCTGGAAGGTACCTGTTGCTAGTATTCTTAGGCCAACACATACCTTGGTTTCCACTGGGATGGGTTCCCCTCTGTTGGTTCTGTGTGTGAGGCGTGGCCTGCACAGTTCAACAATTTGCTGCAGGAGGTCTCTGTCCACTCTATAGTGCTCCACTATCTCCAGCTCATGTAACCCCTGGTAGGTGACCCTGGGCATGTACACTCTTCTCCGTCTCCTCACTGTGGGTTGTCTGGCAGCATTTCCTTTGTCACCACCCTCAGCAAGTCTCCTATGTCTCCTTATGACAGCTATGGCAGCCCCTAGCATGTTTGGTCTGAGTGCAGCTTTTTCAGTTTTCACTTCTACTAGTTTTCTCCTGTCTTGCAGTGTCTCTTGAGAGAAACATACTGCCATGCTGTTTGCAGTGTTTTAAGTGCTGGGTTGGGCTTGTATTCTGCCTGTGTAATTGCCTGCTTCTAATTGTTTTCACCTGCTACCTCTACAGGTATTCCCTGCTAGTTTCCTACTATTTCTTCTGCTTCCTTTTCCTCTCTGTTTCCTCAGGGGGAGCACCACGCATACCAGCGAAAACATGCTCACAGTGGCTACTATGCGCGCACACATGCTTACACGGACTAGAATCTGCTTATTCAGGTTAAAATACATGCACACCAGTGCAAAAAGGTTTACAGATCTTTAAACAGGCACCTACATGCTTACTCTGCCTTACATGTGCGCACTTTGTCTTACTTGCGGCAGTGGGATTGTCGGAGAGATGAGGAAACTAGACAGGAGTATAATGAGATGAGGTGCATGGCAAAGAGAGAGGTGGCAAAGGCTAAGGATGAGGCATATGATGACTTGTATAACAGGTTGGACACTAAGGAGCGATGAAAGGACTTGTACCAGTCGGCTAGACAGAGGTACTGAGCTAGGAAAGATGTGCAGCAAATAAGGGTGTTAAAGGATAATAAGGGAAACATACTCACAAGCGAGGAGAGTGTGCTGAGCAGATGGACAGAGTTCTTTGAGAGGCTGATGAATGAAGAGAATGAGAGAGAGAGAGAGAGATGGTTGGATGATGTGGGTATGGTGAATCAGGATGTGCAATGGCTTACCAAGGAGGAAGTTAGGATAGCTATGAAGAAGATGAATACTGGAAAGCCTGTTGGTCCACATGACATACCTGTGGTAGCATGGAGGTGTTTAGGGGAAATGGCAATGATGTTTTTCACCAGATTGTTTAAGGATATCTTGGAAAGTGAGAGGTTGCAAGTGGAGTGGAGAGAAAGTGTTTGTGTACCATTTTAAGAATAAGGTTGATGTGCAGAGCTTTAGTAACTACAGGGGATAGCAATCAGTCACAGCATGAAGTTATGGGAAAGAGTAGTGGAAGCTAGGCTAAGTAGGGCAGGGATGAGTAGCAGTCAGCAGAATGTTGCTATGCCAAGTAAGAGCACTACAGATGTTATATTTGCTCTGACAATGTTGATGGAGTAGTACAGATAAGGTCAGGAGTTGCTTTGTGTCTTTCTTGACATAGAGAAAGCATATGACAGGGTGCCTAGAGGAGAGTTGTGGTATTGTATGAGGAAGTCATGAGTGGCAGAGATGTATGTAAGACTAGTACAGGATATGTACAAGGATGGTGTGAAAGTGGTGAGTTCTGTGGCAGGAGTGACAGATGCATTTAAGGTGGAGGTGGGGTGACATCAGGGATCAGCTGTGAGCCCTTTCTTATTTGCAATGGTGGTGGAGAGATTGACAGACAAGATCATACATGAGTGCCCATTGACTATGATGTTTGCAGATGACATTGTAATCTGTACTGAGAGTAGGGTACAGATTTAAGAGACCCTGTAGAGATGGAGATATGCTCTAGAGAGGAGTGGAATGAAGGTCAGCTGGAGTAAGACAGAATAGCTGTATGTGAATGAGAGGATGGGTAGTGGAATGCTGAGGATGCAGGGAGTAGAGTTGGCAAAGGTGGATGAGTATAAATGATTGGGATCAACATTTCAGAGTAATGACGACTGTGGAGGACAGGTGAAGAAGAGAGTACAGGCAAGATGGAGAGGGTGGAGAAGAGTGTCAGTACTGATTTGTGACAGACGAGTACCAGTAAAAGTGAATGGGAAGGTCTACAACAGGGTAGTGAGACCAGCTATGTTAAATGGGTTGGAGACAGTGTCATTGACAAAAAGGCAGGAGTCAGAGATGGATGTGGCAGAGTTACAGGTGTTAGGATTTGCACTGATTGTGACGAGAGTAGACAGGAGTAGCAATGTGTATATGACAGGGTCAGCCCATGTTGGACAATTTTGAGACAAAGCCAGAGCGGCAAGATTACATCAGTTTGGATATGTGCTGCAGAGGGATCCTGAGTATATTGGGAAAAGGATCGTAAGGATGAATCTGCCAGGTAAGAGGAAAAGAGGAAGCCCTCAGATAAGGTTCCTGGATGTGGTGAGAGAGGACATGCAAGTGGTTGGTGTGACAAAGCAGGATGCAGAGGACAGGCAGAAATGGCAACAGATGATCCACTGTGGCGACCCCTAATGAGAACAGTCAGAAGAAAAAGAAGGAGATGCTGTAATGTCAGTCTTCACAGATTTGCCAATGATTTACCAGATATCACACAACTGTATGAGTAAATGACTACAAATACAAGGCATACATATGGTCAGTGTGTATAACACTGGGCAGTTTAATGATATGAGCACACACACATGTGCAACAGTACTTTACTATGCATATACCATATATAAGTCTCTCACATTTCTGAGACAACCAAGTATATAATAGTTGTATTCTCAAGTAAGACATGGATATGTACAACATCCCAGTAGCTGACCTAGCATTGTCAGAGTCAGTATTGTTCAACACACACTGCAGTAGTAGTCATATGTGAGCCATTCTTTCCTGGGGTGACTCAGGGGCCTGACCTATGATCTATGTCACTGCAGACAGACCCAGATGCTATGGCCATAGGTTCTAATCAGCAATATATCAGTACAGCAAGTCTTGTTGAGGCATATATGTTATAGTTCCTATTTCCCATTCTTACATACCCCCTACTGCAGTCCATTACATGCTTACTTCTTTGATATACCTGTTTGTTTTATTTAAGTGTAGGTGGTTATGTCCTGCTTGGTTTTAATTTTTCTTTTCACTGTTTTTGTATCTTTCTCTCTCTCTCTCTCTCTGTGATGTAGGGTGTACATCTGTTTTGCATAGGCAGCACCTTGCCTTTTGTAGGTAATGCTCATGAGCAGCTGATGGACTGTGCACCAGTTGGTGTCCTCCACTTGATAACTGCATGCAAGACAGTTGTGTTGTTATTCATATAGCCAATGGCATGGCAACACACTCCTATAATTGAGTATGTCATGTGAGTGTTGGCCCTTTTCCCTGCCAGTGAGGAGAACTTCATGGAGGTGTGTGAACAACAGCATCACAGAAGGTATTGGGAAATACCTCTTACAACTAAAACTGTGTAGAGAGGCCAACAGAATGGAGGAGAATGTTCCAGACATAAGGACAGAATGTAAGTATTGCTGTTATACATTTGGATTAATGCTAGTCTAACAGGGTTTGTGTGGACATGGAGTTCTGGGTGATTTTAACTCTGACAGTGTTATGTGTTTGACATAACTATCACCTATAGGGATATCTGCAGAATGGCTGGATTTTTGGCTCCTATGTTTGGTGTGTTCTTCTGACTTTTTTGTCTTTGGAAAATCAGTAGCATACTCTGGATATTGCAGTCAGTAACTGCTAACATCCATTTGCGCTTCTGACCTCATATCCCTCAGAAAATATATGTTACAAATAACCCTGTTACAATAGCAACATTCTCAGTCTATAACAGCTATATTTGAAATATGCCCCTGTTTTTGGGCCTCTGTCCCACAATTATGCCAGGCTTTGTCCAGATATCATGCAGTAAGAGGTTGATAGGTATGGTATATGATTATTTAGTCCCTACATTCCTGACATTATCCCAGTGATGTATCAGACTGCCAGACATGGCAAATTAAATTAAATGCATTCAATTTCCCTGGTTTAAACGAGAATTGTAATATCTCTTGTCTGTTGAAACTAAAAAGTTACCTTAGAAAATGAAATTGGTGTATGGTTTACAGTGAAATGGCTTTTGGATATTATTTGTTTAATTATAGACATCCATTGAACCACAGTAAGATGACCCTGAAAAGGTGGGTACACGAATGGGTTATGTACACTTACCATAGATTTATGTCCTACCATCTTTTGGTACATAATATACGACTTTACATATATTATCATTTTACATACATAAATTTTACATTACTTTCTATCGGATTGATAATTTAAGATAGTGTAACCTTTAGGGGGACAAAAAAGAGATGGTTTCATTTAGATGGTCACATTGGTTAGTTATTTATATACTGTTTAGGACCACCACATATTTTATTGAGTACTATGGAATATAGTGGATTAATGAATATGTGGGTGGAAATGCTAAATAAAAAAATAATATAAAAAATAATAAAAAAATCCCTTAGCAACAGGAAAGGTTATGGGATTTATGTATTTTTTTAAAAACCTAAAAGGTACTTTTTTAAGCCATTATGGCTGATTGTTTTTATAAGCTAGGAATGTCTGCACGACATGTATTTAAGGTACTAGTTAGAGAGAAGTTCGTTTTTATTTCAGTTTAGTCTGGGTTTTTGAAGGTGGTCCTTCCCCTTCGATGTGTGTGTATATATATAGAAATACAAAAAACGGACTGTTTTTAGAAAAGAAATAATGTTATTTTTAAAAATTGGTTCGTTGAAAATGTACTTTTTTAAAATGGTCCTTCAAAGGAACGATTGACACTTGTTGTTGAATTAGTACATACTGGTCATGACTCCTTTAAATACTATAGCAAAACAGCTGTAAGATCAGGAAGTGACGTATGTACGTTTTGCTAGCACAGTGCATAAAAACAGTTTTGTGATTTTAAATGAAAAAATATGTTTCTCTGAGGAAGCCATTCAAGATTGATTGGCAAAAACGCTGTATTTGGTTTTACAAATAAATTCTTTTTTGCGTTTAGAATATTTAACGCCTGCCGTGCATTTGTGGATTTGGAGCCGTGTTTTTGGTACTAGTTTGACTACAGTTGCTCCAGACTGCCAGACATGTTATGTGGAAGAGGTCTTATATATGAGGGGGAAGCCTGCACATTCTGTGGGACTCTGTACAGTTGAGAGGTCTGTGTATTTCTGGAAATTGTTGACAGACTGTTAGAATTGTGTAGCATTGTATTGTGTCAATGTTATTTAGCCTGTGTAGGGAGGTGCATAGATGTATGTGTTATGGCTCCTTTTCTATGTGCCTGTGCATGCTGCTCCTGTTTCTGGTGGTCTATCAGCTGTATATGTTTGCAGGCGCAGACTGAGGCATGTCCCATATCACAGTCAAGCATCATTGTAAACTGTGTATTGGGCCAGTATATGTGGGGGTAGTGTGTGAGTGAAAAACATGTTGAGATGTTTTTGTTCATAGGGTCCTTATACTGTGCTGTTCCTTTGTCTTACTGGTATGTCACTGTGACTGTGGTTGAATTGGTTGTGGGTATGCACTTTCACATTGGTGTCTGTTTTTCAGTGCTGTGACATCCCTGTAGTGCCTGATATATTTGCCAATACATGTATAATTCCCTCTATCAGATTTGGGTTAGTGTTGTATCAGTCTGACTGTAGTTTGAACAGTGCTTGGTGACATGCTTAGCAGCTGGTGTGTAGTTTCCCTAATGTGATGTTATGTCCAGATATTTGTAGGACATAGTGTTGCCTGGCCCCTATAAGTATTATGTATTTCTGACACATCAGTGGGCTGATGTGAGGATTTCAGTCACTAACTAGTGGGAAGTAATTGAGTGTTGGACTTGTGCTATTTCAGTCAATATATGTTAGGAAAGACATGAGGGTGCTACTGCAACAACTGTGTCTGCTTCTCTACTCCAGTATTTCAGATATGTCCCTATTTCTATGGCTTTCACCCCCCCTCCACTTTGTCAGGCCTGGCCCAGGTTCATTGCACTAAGGGGTTCTGAGCCTACCTCGGGACTGTCTGGATTGTTGCAGTATCTCCAAGTTTATTGCTCATATTTCTGGTCTGTTCCACACATGCATTATTTTCATATCCCTCGTAAATTACTGTGATGATCTGAGGATTTCTGACAGTAAATGACATACATTTTAGTTTCAGAACTCACATCCTTCAGAACATGTATGCTGAAACAAACCCTGTCACTGTGGTAATATTCTACATTTATAAGAGCGATATTTGAAATATGCCCCTAGTTTTGTCCCCCCATTTTGACAGCCTTGGAACAGATTTCTTGCAATAAGGCATTGGTAGGTATGGTTATGATGTATGACTCCACTACATGTTATGAGCATATACATATATATATATATATATATATATATATATATATATATATATATATATATATATATATATATATATTTGTTTTTCTATATATGTAGAGTTTCTTTATATATATATATATATATATATATATATATATATATATATATATATATATATATGGGTCTACCTGACATGGTCGACAGTTCAGATGATCGACACTCATTTGGTCGACAGTTCATTTGGTCGACAAGCAGATTTGCCCCTTCCCCAATGTTGTGCAACCCTGGAGTTGATATATATAGTTAGGGGGTGGGGCACAGCCCACATTAGGGGGTGTGGGGGGTGAAGCCCCCCACCTAAAATGCTTGTCGATCAAATGAACTGTCGACCAAATGAACTGTCGACCATATGAACTGTCAACCATGTCAGGTAGACCCATATATATATATATATATATATATGTGTGTGTGTGTGTGTGTGTGTGTGTGTGTGTGTGTGTGTGTGTGTGTGTGTGTATATATTTTATATGTATATCACTATTTATATTATGCATATATTTATCCATATATATGCCTCTCCGGGTCTACTTGATATGGTCGACAGCTCACATGGTCGAAACTCATTTGGTTGACAACCAGTATTCAATGCACTTAACAGGGATTTGCCCCCCTCCCCAAAGTTGTGCGACCCTGGAGTTGATATATATAGTTAGGGGGGTGTGGGGGGCACAGCACCCTACAATGGCGGGTGTGTGAGGTGAAGCCCCCCACCCATATTCATTTAAAATATTTAGTTTTTGTTGTATTTGCATGTTTTAAATGACTATTAAACGAATATTAGTGGGGCGCTGTGCCCCCCCACACCCCCCCATTGTGGGGGGCTGTGCCCCCACACACCCCTAACTATATATATCAACTCCAGGGTCACACAACTTTGTGGAGGGGGGCAAATCCCTGTTAAGTGCCTTGAATACTGGTTGTCGACCAAATGAGCCGTCGACCAAATGAGTTTCGACCATATGAACTGTCAACCATATTAGGTAGACCCGCCTCTCCATACATATATACATGTGTGTATGTATAAATACAAAGCCTGACTAATTCTATTGAATCTTTTCCTTACTGTTGAATGAGCATATGTTGAAAAAGTATCAGCAATCCCTACAGCTCAAATGGTGTAGTGATGCATTGCTTTAACTATGGCATACAGGTCCCTGGGTTCAAAACTAGTATTAATCTATGAACCTATATTTATAATTAGCTAGGATTGTGGGAGGATGCAGAGGGCCTGCCCCCCTGTAAAAAGCAATGTTTGAGGGGTGGGAGGTTGGTGTAATGGTTAATGTGTTTACCTTGCAGACACAAGGTGCAGGGTTCAAATCTCACATGGGGTAATTGGCTAGGCTTAAAATGGCTCACAAGGACAGTTAGCCTAGTATTAACCTATGATAGGGCTGGTAATTGTGTTGCTCTTACTCCTACTTACAACTGCTTACTCATGCTTACACCTGCACTAATTCTTTAAAAGAAAATAGAAAGAGGTTATAGGAAAGTGGTGGAAAAGGGGCACACAGAGGGAAGAACAATATGACAGATTGCTAAGGATGTGCAGGATGGGTATACAGAAGGTCCATAGCTGTCCATTTCTTATACAGCAACAGCTGTGCATTTGTACAGAATTTGGAGGTGAATTTGAACACTCAAACCCCAGAGAGAAGGTTGAGGGCAACAGAAATGTGTTGTTAAACCTGCTAAGCATAGCTGAGCATTGCTAATCATTGCTCACAGTTCTTTCTCATAATATACCACACTAATGACTTTATTTAGTAAGTGTATATGATTTCCATTACATGACATGTCTGTATATGCTTTCATTACAGTAGCAAGGGGTGTAACTATACTGTACAGGAAACATGTATATATGAGTGTTTTCACATGTTATATGCACTCACACATCCATTTTACACCAGCTACACTACCCTGGGTGACAAAAATAATTTACCACATATTTTAATATGAACATGGCACTTTTAACACTGCTTTCTCATGTAAATTTGGATTTCCTGTTGTATTACTCAAACTGTGTACACCTGCATATAAAGCTGGGACTCTGACCACTACACTATCTTGGTTTGGGGATTTGAGCTGTATATTTTTATTTATCACAAATCGAAAATTTAGACCACTGCACACGGACCAGGCTGGATAGCAATAGACAAATCCTTTATTGCAGACTAAGCGCTTTCACCATTACAAATGGCATCTTCAGAGTAAAGAGCTAAAAAATCACACCCCTTAATATAGAACTTAGTATAAATTAATTAATTGAATAATTGACTGATTAATAAATTGATGATATACAATAAAAATAAAAATAAACCAAACTAAGAAAATAATCTGAGATAAGTGAACTAAAAACAGTATATATATATATCTAACACACCCTTGCCAATGAGTCCATACAAACATTTATTCATATAAATATATTGCTTTTATACCTACAAAATCAATGACACAAAACACAAAAACACATTTGTGATTTCATTAAATATAAATATAAATATCAATATACACATAAAACAAAGTTTGTTATTAATATATTAATATAAAATACTAAAACTATTTAAAATTTAAACCAAATCAATTAAATCTGATAAGATGTTTGCTTAAGCACAGGCTTCAAAGAAATGTAATCATTCAAACCAGGTTCCTTCATTGCATTTAACCTCAATTGCCACTCAACCTCCAAGACAGCAACCCTATTATTGACATCACCCCCTTGATCAGTATACACATGATCAATAACAAAAAATACAAACTTTTTGAACTGAGAACATTTAATACTGTGCAAGAATAAAGCAAGGTTGATAATGGTAAGAATGGTCCTGTTTTTGTGCTAAAATACAGTGAGAAGGCTATTGAAATGTGTTCGGCAATTAGACATGCCTGGGACCATTGTTTAAGCCGTGAGATAAAAGGGATTGTTGGGAGGATGCCGATGATTGTCTTCAGTAAAGGTGACAATTTGAAGAATATATTGGAAGGTGTAAGTAGGTGTAAAAGATTGTGGATGGGAAAGTGTGGAGCGTGTAGATGCTGCAGATTCATTGCTGAGGAGGCTTACATATGTGTCGCCGGGTTTCCACGCACTTTAGCCTGTCCTGGAGTATGTGGTTGTAATAGCCAAAACCTAGTGTATTTGGCTACCTGCAGTACCTGTGATGCATTTTATGTGGGGATGACCACTCGTAGATTAAGAGATAGGGTCATGGAGCATGTAAGAGCTATTAAAAAGAGAGATGTCCACAATGCAACAACAAAAAAAAAAAAAAAAAAAAAAAAAAAAAAAATTATTCTTGCACAGTATTAAATGCTCTCAGTTCAAAAGGTTTGTATTTTTTGTTATTGATCGTGTGTATACTGATCAAGGGGGTGATGTCAATAATAGGGTTGCTGTCTTGGAGGTTGAGTGGCAGTTGAGGTTAAATGCAATGAAGGAGCCTGGTTTGAATGATTACATTTCTTTGAAGCCTGTGCTTAAGCAAAAATCTTATCAGATTTAATTGATTTGGTTTAAATTTTAAATAGTTTTAGTATTTTATATTAATGTATTAATAACAAACTTTGTTTTATGTGTATATTGATATTTATATTTATATTTAATGAAATCACAAATGTGTTTTTGTGTTTTGTGTCATTGATTTTGTAGGTATAAAAGCAATATATTTATATGAATGAATGTTTATATGGACTCATTGGCAAGGGTGTGTTAGATATATATATATATATATATATATATATATATATACTGTTTTTAGTTCACTTATTTCAGATTATTTTCTTAGTTTGGTTTATTTTTATTTTTATTGTATATCATCAATTTATTAATCAGTCAATTATTCAATTAATTAATTTATCCTAAGTCCTATATTAAGGGGTGTGATTTTTTAGCTCTTTACTCTGAAGATGCCATTTGTAATGGTGAAAGCACTTAGTGTGCAATAAAGGATTTGTCTATTGCTATCCAGCCTGGTCCGTGTGCAGTGGTCTAAATTTTCGATTTGTGATTACTATTAGACCATCCATTGGATTTATTCTCTGTTCTGCTTGTTACTATATTTTTATTTATCACCTGTTGGGTATTATTATATTACTATATTAAATGGAGAGTATTGAGGTTTTCAGCCATGTCATTGAGGACTGCTGTCATGACATTAAGGCATACATTTCAGTTTCAGACGTGTATCCTTCTAAGCATTAATGCTAATGCACAACCTGTTTTCTATCAACTTTCTGTCTGTCCTCTATGCAGATGGGGTGACACCAGTTCTCAGGCTGTGGTTGACTACACTGCAGAGTAGGTCTGAGAGCCCATGCCTGTGTTCATGTTGGATACAGCCAGGATTGGTATCAGGCGTATAGAGACCTCAATGTGTTGCCTTTCTAAGGGCATTACAAAACTGCTTCCTGATCATGAGGGGAGGGGTGAAGGTGTTGTCCATGCACATATGTACCTATGGGGGGACAGGGGGGTAATATTTACACTTCACCTGTCCTATATCCATGGTATATGTGTATGTGGCGTTATTGACCACCACTACAGAGCAGATATGTGTGTGCTACCTCTGGAATTGCAGACACACGTCTGGAAGGCCTAGTGATTGGTCTTGGTGGATGGCTCCAGTTTTCACTCAAAGACAGCCTTAGGGTACATCATCTGTGACCTTATTTGCTTGTGCAGAACAAGGTGACATGGCTTCTGATGAGGCACCTGTTCCTTCTTGGCCCATCCTGAGATTATTTCCACCTATGATGGTAGTTGTGTATTGCTGCTGTCCACCACAGGCATTCAGCCTACCCTGAGGGGGTTGATATTGTCTTGTTGGGTATTGCTGAGGCCATAAAGCTATGTAGGTGCCCACATAGCATTGTGGTGTTGGCCTGGACACTGCTGCTAGTTCCAACATATGGGATGCCCTTTATGTGGGCCTTGCCCATTTTCCTTGCCTGTGCAGGGGACATTATGGAGGTGTGAGGGCTATAGCTTCACAGACAGTAGGTGGAAATACCTCACAGAACAGGACATGTGGAGATAGGCCAACAACATGGGGGACAAAGCTCCAGAACTGGGTACAGATTGTATATCATTAATGCTGTTATACACATGGAGGGTTGCTAGATTGACAGGGTTCATCTGGACATGCATTTACTGGGTGACTTGACATTTGACAGTGATATGCCTCTGATATACCTCTCAACTTGCATGTTGTTCACAGACTGGTCAGATGTTTGTCTGTTATGCTTGGTCTGTTCCTCGAACAATGTCTGTTTTTGTGGGGTTGGTAGGATAATGTGGGGATTGTAGTCAGTAACTGTTGACATCCACTGGTGTTCCAGACATCATATCCTTCAAGGATGTTATGTTACAACAACACATGTAACATCAGCTACTGTTTCAGTTTGTAACACCATTCCTTGTCCCACAAGTATGTCATGCATTATCCAGATATCCTGCACTAAGGTGTAGAGGTATGGTATATCATTAATTACCAACTGCACTCCAGTTATCATGCAAATGACCTGGCAGACTCATGGCCATGGTATGCAGTGGTGGCCAGGATTATGAATCCACACCCTGGTAATTCTGTGGAAATCAGTACATATGGCAGTTAAGTCTATCTGGCCATTGTGAACAGACTGCCAAATATGTAGCAATGTTGTGTGTAGATGTTTGTTGGGCTGGTTAGGGAGAGTAGCAAATGTGAGTGCCATACATCCTTTACCTATCTGACCCTGCATGCTGCTAGAGCTGCTGGTGGTCTATCCTGTCTGTATGCTTGTAGGGTCTGACTGTGAAATGTCCTGTAACACCTCATGATTCCCACTACATTGGGAATTGGGCCAGTATATGTCAGTGTAGTGTGTGACTGGCAATCAGGATATGTTTGTTCAGACAGTCGTTCTACTCTAGAGTTCATTTTGGGTACTCGTATCTTGCTGTGACTGTGGTGCAAATGTTTTTGGGTGGACATTTTTGCACCACTCTCTGCTTTTCACTACAGTTTCATCCCTGTAGTATATGCTATATTTGAATATACATGGGTAATTGCCCAGAGGTGATGTGGAGCAGTGTCATGTTGGTCTTACTGACCTTCATAAGGTGTTGGGTGACATGTTTGGCAGCTGTCAGGGGTTTTTCATTTTGTTACATCACTGTGGTCATACCTCTACACTGTCCAGAGGCCTAGACACTGTCCAGATGCGTAGCTCATATGTTTGGTCTGTTCCCAAGACAGTTGTTGTCCTTGGCTAATCGGTAGGATACTCTGGGGAATACAGTCAGTAAATGCTAACATCCATTAGTGTTACTGACTTCATATCCCTCAGAAAAGATATGTTACAACAAAGCCGGTAACACCGGCAACTGTCTACTTTTATAACAGCAATATGTCCAATATACCCCTGTGTTTGGGCCTCCATCTCCCAATTATGTCAGGCTTTGTCCCGATGTCATGCACTAAGAGGTTCAGAGGTATGTAGAATCATTATTTATTGCATTCATTCTTGTTACCATCCCAGTGATGTCATAGACCCCCAGACATGTAACAAGGAAGCGGCCATAGATATGAGTCCTGTTCCTATATATTCTGTGGGAAACTGTACATTTGAGAAGTCTGTGTATGTCTGCCAAATGTTAAAAGACTGTCAGAACTGTATAGCAGTGTCATGTGTACATGTTATTTGGGATGTGTAAGGAGGGGGTACATGTGAGTGTCATGGGCCCTTTCTATCTGACTGTACATGCTGCTCTGGTTTCTGGTTCCCTATCACCTGTATATGTTTGCACATGCAGACTGTGACATGTCCCATAACACCTCACAATTCCCACTACACTGTGACTTGGAGCAGTATATGTAGGGATAATATGTGTGTGGCAAACAGGATTTTGTTTCACACAGTCATTATACTGTAGTGTTCATTTTGCTTAATGGTATGTCACTGTGACTGTGGTCCAATATTTGGGGGGTATGCACTTTCACACCAGTGTCTCTTTTCCACTAGTGTTACATCCCTGTAGTGCTTGTTATATTTGTTAATGCATGTGTACAGCCCCATAGCTGGACTTGGGTTGTGTTATCTCAGTCTGATTGTAGTTTGGACATTGCTCGGTAGCTCAGTGTAGTTTCCCTACTGTTGTGTTATGTCCACATATTAGTAGGATGTACAGTTGTCTGGCCAATATCTTTGGTCTGGTCCCCATAACTGTTGTGTATTCCTGACACATCAGTGGGATGATGTGGTGACTGAGGTCACTAACTAATGAAAAGCAATTGAGTCAATTGTGATATTTCATTCGATATATGTTAGGACATACAGTGTTACTACATCAACTTTCTTAGCTTATCTATTGATGTATTTTGGATATGTCCCTATTTTCATGCCTTTGTCCCCCCACTTTTTCAGGCTTGGTCCGGATTCATTGCACTAAGGTGTTCTAAGCATACCTCTCCACTGCCAGGATTTTCACAGAATGTCCGGATGTTTGGCCCATACATTTGGTCAGTTCCACAATTTATTTGTATTTGTCTGGTAAATCACAGTGATGATCCAAGGATTTATGTCAGTAAATAATGACATAACATTTCAGTTTCCATCCTCATATCCTTCAGTAATTGTCTGCTGAAACACACCCTGTTATTGTAGCAAATGTCTTCATTTGTAACAGCAATATTTGAAATATGTCCCTATATGTGGCCCATTCACCCCTTTTGCAGCCTTTGTACAGGTTTCTTGGCGATATTGTACTTGAGGGCCTCAGCAGATGTGCAGTAGCAAGCCCCGCCCAAAACCCACCCCCGTGATATGTCATTCATGAATATGCATTCCCTCCGAATGTACAACAAAATGTAAAAAGAAAACAATAGTTTCACAAGGAGTCCTTACTAATTAATAGTGGAGCCCTTTATTTCATTTGAAGTTTGCTTTTAATTTAAAACAAGCTGTGGGAACCATTCTAATAACCATTTCCATTCCTACATTTAGACCACAGAGCTAAAATTTGCACTTAAAAACTTAGTATAAGTAAACAAATAAATAAATGGGACAAAAACACACACATCATGGGAATTTTCATCATTTGTAAAATGTATTTGACAAATAGTTATTAAACTAAAGCTGCATCGATGCATTTTAAAGACATAAATGAATACAAGTTATTTGTTGATTACAGCTCTATTTCTTCTTCTGCAAAAAGGAGCAGGGCAGCACAGGCACTGAATACTCTTTAAACATAGAATAAATAGTATTTGCCAATGATTCATTTGAAATACTACTAATAAATCCAAACAGATCCTCTCGATAAGTAATATTAAGGCACACATAATTTTAATAATTAAAATTGTAACTTGATTGGTATGTTCTGCATATTATATACCTACTACCTCTGTCACAATTGTTTTGAGAATAGGACCGTCACAGGCCAATTTCGTAATTTACAGACTATTAACCAGTTGTGCATCAAGATGCTCAGCCCGAGTACACTGCATCTGTCACTCAATTCGCGACATGCCCACTTCTGCGTGAAATGAACTGGTGAGGCCCTCAAGGACAATATCGCCGGTTTCTTGCACTAACAGGTTGAGAGGGATGGTTCAGATGCATAACTGCACTGCATATTATATACATATATATTTTTTCTTTCCTTTATATTTTTATATATGTATATCTGTATTATGACTCTACTTTTTCATATATATGATATATTAGAAAAAGCAACATTAATTCCTAATTCTCAGATGGTGTAGTGGTGCATTCCTCTAACAATAGTGTTTAGTCATGGGTTTGATACTTGGGACTGATGTTCTTTTTTTTTCATTAATGTTACGTGACCAGAATGCATGATATGTTTCTTAAAGTATTACACATTCGCACAGCTCAGATGATGTAGTGGCATTTTGCTGTGATTGTAGAGGACAGCATCCCAGGTTCGAGATTTGTCAGGGCTGACTATTTTGTTGCTGGGCAGAACAAGGTCTGATGGATACAGAGTGATTAAGGCACATTTAAGCATATTATACTTATAATTTTATATTATAAAATAATATTTATATACACATTATAATTTTAAGTTTACCTATGACATCCCCCTATGTCCTTTCATTAAATTATATTCATGTGTGACTATACTGTATGCGGCACTTATGTTTATATGGGGGGGGGTCTCACATCTTTTCTACACTGACATCTCACTTTTGGAACTGCTATAGTACCCTGGTTGACAAAAAAAAGTTGCTACATAATTTAAGTTTACTAAAATAATTTTAACACTACTTTCACATAGGAAAATCATTTTTTTCTCTTGGGACTCAAACCATGAACACCTGCATGTAAAGCCATGACTCTAACCACTACACTACCTTAGCATGGAAACGTCATCTGTCTATTTGTATTTAGCTCCTATGGGATGTTTAAGCTATGCTAAGCAGATGGCCATAACGTGCACGCCCACTTAGCTACACTTAAACATTCCTTAGGCTAGTGTAGAAAAGTATAAATTATTATTATATAATTAGGTTATATGGGTGTGTATTGTGATGTTCTGACAACTATTTGGGACTGCAATTGTGAAATACTGGCATTGATTTGGCTTTCAGGCTTCTATCTTTTAGGGACTCCTGCTAATACATATCCTGTTATCTATCAACTTTCTAATTGTGTGAGGACAATTTTTCAGGCGTGTCCCTAATGTAGTATTTATTCCCCCCATCACTTGTGCCTTTGTTAACATGAACTGCTGTGAGGGAATATTGGCATACATTTGCTTTCAGACTACTACCATTAAGTGATTCATGCTGATGCATGACCTGTTCTCTATCAAGTTTCTATGTTTGCGGGAATGAGCTTTTCCACGTTTGGGGTATTTATCCCGTTATGTGTGCATTTGCACACATTTCCTGCTTTAGCAGGTTGCAAAAGTGTCAAACAGCAGTTTAGCAATGCAGGGGGTGTGTCACAGAACCTGTCACATACCCCCGCATTGCTTTCTGGTTGCCGAGTTTTATTTCAGTGTCCGCGGACACTGAAATGATAATTTTTTCATTTCAGTGTCTGTGGACAATGATATACTGGCATAATATTAGAGCAAAGCTCTAATATTATGCCAGTTCAGCTTAGAAAGTGCTGTACAGCACTTTCTGAGTGCAGGGGGGCATGTTTAGTGTCCATGCATTACTTGGACACGCCCCCTGCAGTCGGTTATGGTTCGTATTTGTGTAGATTAAACAACAGCGCACCTTTATGAATATGCAAGGTGCGCTGCTGTTCTAAACTGACACAAACCACTCCATGCAAAAATAGTCTTACTCTTGCATGGAGCTTCATGAATCTGGGGAACTGAGTATTTTCTTGTTCTTTTATTATTTATTATTAAATATATTTAAATCTTTCATTGTTGCTGATCTGTCTAGAGATATTTACATTTTGAGATAACTCGCATATTTATTTGGTGACAGTGGGTGGGCCACTTCTAATAGCTTAGCTCTTGGTCAAACTACCATTTGTATTAATATTAATATTACACAGTAAGATTGGACAATCTTTGTTAAGGGCCTTAAAGTAGCTGATAAGAAGTTGGCTGGTGGCAGTGATAACTACTTTATAGTCTAGGCAAAAGGGGGCATAGGTTAGTAAACCTGTGCCAGCCTTTCCCAGGTGTGCGTGTGTGTGTGTGTGTGTGTGTGTGTGTGTGTGTGTGTGTGTGTGTGTGTGTGTGTGTAAATCAAACCTTAAAGAGTCTGTGTCTCAGCTACTTGGGCAGGGATATGAACCACTGGTTGGACAGAGAGGGTGCTGGACGTCTTGGCTTGGCCACTCAGCTGAGATCTCAACTCTATAGCTGTGCCAGTGGGGAGTCTTATTGAGGAACTGGAGAAAGAGGGAGAAACAAGCCCCGAACTGACTGTGGTCTTTGTGTGCTCTTAAGGGAAATTGCACTTGTTGTAGAGAGCTACATCTGGAAATAGTGTGTGTGTACCTGTTTAACCTCTCAGTGAATGTCCTCCACTGGTACCATTGGTGAGGACTGAGGCTCCTTGATTACTGGCCCAGAGTTGCGGCATCGCAGGTACAAATATCTTTCATATGACAACTATCGATAACCTCATGCAGTACTTGAACATCTCTGTTTCTTTGCTTACCCAAACATAACAATTCCTGTTTTAGAAACAAAGTACAAAGTGGCAAGCCATAAACTATACCTTCAAAAGTTTTAACTCCTAGTATACATCACTACAGTCTTTCTAAAGTAACTTCTAAGTAAATGAGTTGTAGCAGTCTTCCTAGCTCAGATTACATGCACACTGAAAGAGTTTTACAACAGAATTCTTCTTTCTTAATCCTGACCAGTCTACTAAGCTTTTTATTCACACTACTGTGTGCAAGATAAATGCAGCCAATGTCTTGACTGCTTGATTTAATTAACAGTTACTATGTTAACATGGAAGTGGTTTAAAAAGAAAATAAGAGGAGTATAAAATCATATATGAAAAACTCCTGCATCCACCCCATTAACAGAAAAGAGATAAAAATAAAAGTAAAAGGGAAAAAAGAAGATTATTTGGAAGGCTTTGGTTTATAACATGAGTTAATGCAACCTATCTCAATGAATTAATTTCACGTGTCAGAGAAACATAAATGTTACTAGAGCTGGCCGCAGAGAAAATATCATCTAACACTGACAATAAATTAAATAAAATAGGAAACCAAGACAGAGAAATGAGTGTTTAGATGCAAAAATGAGATGAATGTAAAATGCATGTGACTTGTTTTGCACAGACAGTTATAAATACCAATATTAAAATGGAACATGATTTGTAACAGCCAGAACTCTTCCAGTCATCTTTATGCATGGAATGATTGCAGCCCATCCCTGTCTGCAGCAAGGAGATATGTATTAATTCTAAATGAGTAGCTGACTTCAGAAGTAATTGTTTGATGGTTACATAAAATTAAAAGTCACCTTGCATTTTAAACATTAATATGCAATTCTTATTTTGAAAATCGCAAGCATCTGCAATTATAAACAAGTCATTTCCAAAGAACTTTGAGTATATGGGATTTATTTAAGGCATTACACATGTGAATGCTCATCTGAGTAGATTAGAATAACTATATATACTGCTGCTGAAGGAAAAGGTTAGGTTTCTGTGGGAAAAAAATGTTAACTATTTGAAACCCTTAAATTTACTATATTGTGAGAATGTGTGTGTGCGTGTGTGCACATGTGTGTATGTGTGTGCATGTATCCCGCAGTGGGATAATACTAGTTCTGGAATAAGTTTCTCTGTCTTATACATACAGGATTGCTTGCTAAGACTTGTATTAGCAAGCCCAATAATAACAGAAGAAAAGACAAAGAACACATAAGAGCAGTGAATGTCAAACATCACATTTCTCCTTTAAAGTTGCCTTTTGCTAGAGGCCAATCCCTCCTGCAGTCAGTCTGCAACAATTATATACCAACGCCAAGGTTACCATAACTCAAAGAAAAGGGAATAGCAATCTCAGACTTGGCATATAAATCTGCATTTTCAGTCATTTAGTCTTGTTATTTCAGGATTCATTCTGTGTCTTGAAAATGCAAATGGTTACTCTTTATGATCTCCCATGACATTGATAACTTAAGCAGCTAATCAAAGAATGAACTAATGAACAATCTATCATGTCCAGTGGTTTCTGATATTTGACCATCTTGTTTCTCTTCATAAAAGGAATTCTGAATATTACAGAATATTGTTGTGTGATCATTTGACAATAAGACTATAATTAAGAACTACTCTTAGTGATCAGTCCCTGAATCACAATTGTTGTAAACTTGATTTTGCATTAATCCACTGAATATACAGAACCAACTGATATTGCCAACATCCTGCCAGATAGGTTCAGTGCTAATTTCAACCCCCTCTCACCCCTAAAGGGTTCATCTCAATACCGGAAAAATGTATCACATCCGCACAGGTAAAAACCGCACTCTCCAAAGCCAAGAATACAGCATCCATGGGACCAGACAACATCCCGGGCTGTGTTCTGCATGAACTACAAAATGAACTGGCACCCCACCTAAGTACCATGTTCAATCATAACCTCACTTCAGGCTTTGTGCCTATTGAATGGTGCACAGCTACGGTTATTCCACTCCACAAGGGGGGATCCACCACGGATCCCGGGAGCTACCGCCACATTAGCCTGACGAGCCTGATCTGCAAGGCCATGGACTGTATCATCATGGAACTTATAAACAAAGACATAGGTAACCTTCAAACTCTGGACCCCACCCAGTTTAGGTTCATGAAAGGTAGATCATGTCTCCTAAACCTGATTGACTTCTTTGAAGCAGTCACCAGAGCCGTGGACGAGGGTAAGGTGGTTCACACAGCCTATATAGATCCCGCCAAGGCCTTCAACACCATCTTCCACTCTGGAATCATAGATAAACTCACTAAACTGGGCATAAATCCCTATGTCACATGATGGGTTGCCAACTGGCCCACTGACAGAACCCACACTGTGAAAGTAGCCGACTCCAAATCCGACCCCAGACTAGTGACAAGTGGAGTACAACAGAGTTCAGTCCTGGGTCCCCTCCTGTTTGGCATCTACTTCTCTGAAATTCAGGCCAACAAAGAGGGTCTATGGCTAACAAAGTTTGTAGACTACTGCAAACTGGGAGCCATTATTGAATCCCCAAATGATGTGGACATTCTACAAAAGGGCCTCACTGAGACAGATGCCTGTTGTCAAAGCCATGGCCTCAAGCTTTATGCCAAATTTGGGAAAAACCCTGTGCCCATGAACTATCTGGAAAGGTTGCAGAAATACCTCACAAAGAGGATCACTGGCCTCAAACAGATGCCCTATGCAGACCGTCTCAAAAAACTCCAACTCTACTCTGTCACATATCGCCTACTCAGAGGCGATCTCTGCCTAACATAAAAAGTCATGTCAAACCCACAGTTGTTGGACATGCTATACTTAAAGAAATCCCAATCCCTCTGAGCCACATCCTCCAGGGACCTAAAGCTTGTCACCACAATAAACAAAACATGCTGGAGGAATAGGTTCCTGTCCCAAAGACTTCCCATACTCTGGAACAGCCTGTCCATTCATGTCAAGCAGAGCATCTCATTAGCCCTCTTTAAGAAAAGTCGATTGGATGGGAAATAGGAAATTAACCCCGAGGATCACTTCTGTGGGTCTGCTCGACAGGGTTACAGGAAAATAATTTTTTTGGTGGCAAACGCCAGGGAATCTTTATGATTAGGCTTATATAGGCCATAGGGCCGATATCTTAGTACCTACCTATGAACCTATGAACTAACAAAACAAGCAGAAACACAGGCATTCATATCACCTAATATTAGGAATAGGCACAAGTATTCATTAACACAGTACACCACGCATGTAATGATGATATTCATACACCATTGTGAAAGTGTGCCATTCGGGAACACCACAGCAATGTGCAGTGGTGCATGTAGTAATGTTTATGAATGATGCAAACTGCAGCCCCAGTGGAAGTGGTAAAGCTCAGAAACCATACTGTGCAGAGCTGTGTAGCTCAGAGACCATACTGTGCAGAGCTGTGTAGTTCAGAGATCATACAGTGTAGAGCTGTGCAGCTCAGAGACCATACGGTGTACAGAGACCATATAGTGCAAAACTGTGTTGCTCAGAGACCATATGGTGTACATAGACTGTGAGTCTCTGCCCAAAGGGATCCTTGTGTTGTCTGTTCTATCTGTTCTTTGCTAAAAGAAAAATCTAGTCAAGCTAGACTTTCCATTGTGTGATTCCTTAAAACCTCTTGCTTTAGAGGTAACATGGGGTATATGCAAATGGCTCCCTAAGGACATCAGGTGTTTCAGCTATATGGCAGTTCTGAATGTTCATGACTTTTTTTAATTTTTAAGTCTGTTATGGACAAATTCTGGCCAAATTTGTCCATAACAAAAAGGAATTCAGCAAATACCCATTCGTTGAACACCTAATTATCGAAGCTGCATTTCAGCAAATGGCGGCTTTTAACTAGGGCAAACCAGCAGTTGGCCACCTTCTGGAATTTGCTCTTTTGCCCACAGTAGTGAGATCTCAGAGTTGATATATTTAGTTGGGGCATGCAGCCCCCCACATTTTGGGGTGTGTAGCCCCCACCTTGGCAGGTTTTAAATATGGGTTTTCTTTGTGGTCCCAACTGCTTTTGTACCTTAGTTAAAAGCCCCCATTTACTGAAATGTGGCTTTGATAATTAGGTGTTCAACAAATGGGTATTCACTGAATACCCATTCAACGAAATGTCATAGACCCAGTCGATGCCCAGGATAGGCCTGTTGTGTCTCCTGTAGGTAACTGGAAGGTATCTGTTTCCAGTATGGTCACAGCAGTTATAACTCTGTTTTCTAGAGGCAAGGGGTTTTCCCTTTCACCCTGACATAAACAATGTAATTCATCCAGTATCTGTACATTTGTCTGAAACCTATCCATTTGCTATTGTCTTGAGAAATCAGTGTACTGGACTCAGGGTCTAACATACTGTTTAGTGCTGTTACTTTGCACAGTTGGATGGCAGGTGCTTTGCATTGATGACAGCAACTCTGACATGAACATGCCCCAGTATGAATGTTAACCTATCTGTACTTTATATGACATTTGCAGTAATGTCCGCTGTAGTTGATCATATACCTTTGTATGCGTATACATATGTCTTTTACTTCCTTCACTCATTTCATGAATTGTGGTATTTTGGGCCACCATTGCAGTTACTTCATTTGGATACCACTGTGTCACTGCATACGTTCTTTAAGTGCTTGTGCTACTAATTTGCATCTTAGGCCTATGCATTACAATATATGTTTGTAGCCACAAAATGTGGCATGTAATTTCTGTGCCATTGCAGTTGGAGCATGGAATTAGATACACTGTTGAACCCTGCATAAAAAATAAAACTTTGCGAATATAATTAGGTATGAAGTACATCTGAGGTACCAGATATAAAAAAAAAAACTCTAAGGATAAAATATAACATGCTTATGAGGTCATTAATCACTGATAAATATGTCTATAATCTACTCCGCCATATCATCATGTTTATTTGTGAGTGGTTGTTTAATACAGTCATTATACAAGAAAAAACAACTGAAGCAAGAAGCCATGGTCCATTGGGCTTCCTGGTGGTTATTTACAGTTCTACTAGTTGACGGATAGTGTTTGGTCACAGAATTTGTAAATAAGAGCTGCTGCCATATTGTAGTTTTCAAGGACAATTAATTGAGGTGATTATGACCTCAGTACAGAGAGTGTGTGTGTGTGTGTGTGTGTGTGTGTGTGTGTGTGTGTGTGTGTGAGTGTGTGTGTGTGTCTGTGTGTGCGTGTGTGCGTGTGTGTGTGTGTGTGTGTGTGTGTGTGTGTGTGTGTGTGTGTGTGTGCGCGCGCGCGCGTTTAAGATATGGCACTTGTGATTGTTATCAGAAATGAAAACCACAGGAGGCAAGGTACAACACACTTGGATGCTTCTGTTATTGCCTCTACACACTACAGTTTAACTAAATGAAGAGAAATGTTTACTATGAACATGCATTTTTTTGTCCATTTTGTTGACTTTCCTTAAAGCACAATCTCAAAAATTTTCTTTGCCTTAGTGATTGTTCCCTGCAAACTTCTACTTAGTTTCTCGAGTTTTCCCAATAGGTCTAGTAAAACTGAAAAGATTGATGCTGGTTTCATTTCCTTTCGTATCTTTTGCATATACATCTGCTAGCTATTTGCAGGGATTTGTTTCTAGATGCATCATGTTCCATGTTGTCATGAATGATGAGCATGTGTGATGCACAGACATATTTAATTTCTTGCAGTTTCAGACCTGAAGTTTATGATCCTTCTTTAGTTCAATGAAACAAAGTTCTTCCATTTTAACATCAGGGTTTACCAGAAAATTGTGGCAGAATGCAGTATTTCACCTTGTTTGAATATAGACTTTCTCCTGGGTACTACAATTTGCATATGTCTTGTCAGTTAAGTATGACTATGGCATGCTAATCAGGCTCTGTTCATATCTCCTTAGCACATAAATTACACAAAGGTCTTTCAAGGCACAGTGAGGAACAAACAGGATATATAAATCATCTGTGCTGTTCTTTGTTGTAAATTAGTACTGAGATTTTCCGAAGTGAAGTAGCCCTTGGAATATTGGAAGCAATCCCCATAAAGTTACACAGCATAGATAACTATGTTCCACACAGTCTGGTTTCCTTAGTTTAGGATTTTTATTCTTTGTAATGGTATATTTCAAAAGAAAAGGAAGTGTACAGGTTTGGTTAGCAATTTGATGCTGTCTATAAAAGGTTATTAAAAGAAAAAAACAGATCCTTGTAGTGAGGTGCAATAGTTTTCTAGCCTTAGGAGGTAAGACGGTGCCCACCCATTAGTAAAAACATTGAACTATATGGAAAACTGGTACTTTGTGAGTAAAACGTTTTTGGCTGAAACTTCTTAACTGAAACAAACTGTAGACAAGCTCAGTTTATTTATTTATTATACATTTGCGTATCGGGAAAGTCAAACCAGGCCATAAAGAACCCATTTTCAGTGGAGGCCTGGGGAGAAAATCTCCAAAGTACAAAAGCATTTCAAGTAGAACAAAATAAAATGATTAGTATAGTTATAGGCATGGGCTTTTACTTAACAGTAACTAATTAAAATTCAGTATAACAGTAACACAAATATAACAAAAATGATTACCTACATAGGATAATTATAGAGTATTTTCATATCATTTAGCATCTATGCTAGCTATGGCATAATTTATTTAGGAAAGAAAGGAGGGAAAAATAGTAGAATGAACATAGATGAAGAGAGGTGGAATAGGAGAAAGATAAAACTGAAGTGGGCAAGGTAGATAGAGGTAAGAGTAGGGTAGATGGATAGAGAAGGAGTACAGAGTTTGTCCGACTGATTTTAACGGATGTTGATGTAGAAGCTATTTGTTTTCTGACCTAAGAGATCTGCTTGAAATGTAGGAGTAGAATATACTATTTAAGGCTGGGCAGACCATGCATCTATGAATGTTTTTAAGTGCTGTGGTTAATTGGATGAAGGTAAGGTAAAACTGAAGTTCAAGCCAATTGAGTTTGTGGAGGGCTATGCAGTTATGAGAGGAATATTTTGCATTGGTGTCAAACTTAGCAATTTTGTTGTAACAAGATTCAAGCTTTGATTTTAGGCAGGTTTTAGATTGTTGAAAAGTGGGGCTCCATATAATAGAGAGGGTAGAAGGTAAGAAGTAGCTAGAGTGCATTTGGTGGGAGTGTCTAGGAAATGTTTGTGATGATAGAGTTCCCAGTTTCTGGTGAGTTTTCTTAACATTATTATGTATATGCAGGTCAAACTTAAGTGTTCATCAATCATGACACCTAGTAGTTTTGTGTGAGAGGCATGTTCTGTTAGGGTGTTGTTCTGAGAAAGAATATTTTTTTTTTATTTATTTTACATTTGTTGACCGGGCTAGTCCAGCTGGATACATGTCCATTTTCAGTGGAGGCCCGAGGAGAAAAACATACTACTAAAAGCTATTCATCTAAGTGGTAATAATAATATTAAAAGCACACACTAAATAATAATAATAAAAAACACACTATGATCATGCAGAAAATAACAAATGACATTGAAGAGGGCTAAAAAAGTAAAGTTAGAGAAAGCAGATGGGTAGTAATTTATGAGACCAGAAAAATAGTATGTAAGAAAAGGAAAAAATGCCTAATGCACTCAGACATGGTGAATAAATACTCTGGAGAGACAGAGTTAGGAAAATAAGCAGAGAAGGTTAGCTTAAAGAGTCAAATAAGCTGTTTAGTCAGGCTTATTGCAGGAGCATAGCCAGTGGTTAGTGAGAAATAGTTTTAAGTTAATTTTGAATAGTGGGAGTGATGTTATGGTAGTAAGGTCTTGTGGTAGTAGATTCCATATTTTGCCAACAGAATTAGAAAATATAGTATCTCCAGCTACGTTATTTGAAAAGGAAGTATGAATCAGCATTCTGTTAGAGGAGCGCAGTTTCCCCAGATTATTGTATGATTTAATGAGGGAGAGTGCATTGGAGTGTTGTCAGGGTGGTACAGGGCTTTATGGGCCATTGTAAGTTGGTAGAATTGTATCAGGTGAGGTAATTCCAGCCAGCCTAGTTCTTTGAGATTGAGACAGTGATGAGTCCTGTGTGGAGAGTTTGTAGCAAATCTGACAATGTGGTTAAATGCTGTAGCTAGTTTGTTAAGATTATGCTTGGAAAGATTAGTGTATATGGGAGAGGCATATAATAAGGTAGAGATTAAGTGTGTTCTAGCTATAGTGGTTCTGGCTTCAGGAGTCAGAAAAGATTTGATTCTATAGAGAGATCCTAGTTTTTTGTTAGTGGATTTTATGGTGGAGTTTATGTGAGAGTCAAATTTTAGTTGGTTATCAATTGTAATTCCTAAGAGTTTGGTGCTGAGATCAGGAGAGATTAGCGTACCATTATTAGATGAGAGTGAGAAATTAAAGGAGGGAGATAAGTGGGAGGGTGCAAAAAGCAGAAGTTTAGTTTTATTTGGGTTAAGGAGAAGACAGTGGTTAGAGAACCATTGCTCTATAGTGGTGAAGGCTTTTTGTGTGAGGAAATGAAGTTCAGTTTGGTTGGAACCAGAGCAAATGATGGTAGTGTCGTCTGCATATTGAATGCAAGTTGTATCTGGGGTAGCTAAGTGAAGGTCATTTATGAAAATGGAAAACAGTAGAGGGCCTAAGATAGAGCCTTGAGGGACACCTATAGAGGTGGGGAGGAGGTCAGAAAGTTGGTTATTCCAAAGAACAGCTTGTTTTCGGTTTTCCAGATAGGATGTAAACCAGTTTATAGCTAGGTGGTCAAGAGAGAGGGACTTCAATCGGTGGATTAGAAGTTGATGGTTGACCATGTCAAAGGCTTTGGACAGGTCTGAAAAATGCTGAGGAAAGAATATTTTGTCGGGTTATTATTGATACAGTCAGTAAAGGATAGTAAGGCTGTGGTAGTACTATGGAATGGCCTAAAACCATGTTGGCAGTCAGCTAGAAGATTGTGACAAAGTAGATGGGTAAGTAATTGTTTGTGTATGCATTTCTCCATAATTTTTGCAAGTGGAGATAGTAATGCTATGGGGCGGAAGTTGGAAAACTCAATGGAGTCTCCACCTTTGAAAAGAGGAATGATGTGTGAGATTTTCCAGAGTGATGGAATAGTGCCTTCTTCTATGGTTCTATTAATCAATATGGAGATGGGGCAGGTATTCAGCTGGTAGTTTATCAGCTGAGGGGGTGGAAGGTTTTAATTTCTGTAACAGGGCAGAGATATATGAAGTGGATATAGGTTTGAGGTGGAAAGGGGGGGTAGGAGTGGGAAGTTTGGAGGTATCAGGGTTTTGTTGATTAGCTAGATTAAGTATAGCAGAAGTAAAGAAAGTATTGAAGGTATTAGCTGTTTGCCGTGGGCAATCAGGATTAGAACCTGAAGGATTAGGTGTAGCTACTTTTCCAGGGCATATTAGTGTGTTGATAGAAGACCAGAATTTTTGTGATAGGTGAGGGGATGATTGTTGCAATTGAGTATAAAAGTTCTTTTTATCTTGTAGAATAGCTTTTTTTGTCATATTTCTTTGCTGTCTAAAAGATTGGTGGTTAGTTAGGTTTTTTGTGTTACGCCATTTTGCCCAGGTTTTATTTCTTCTAAGGATTAGCTTCCTAGTATTTTTTGAGAGCCATGGGGCTGATTTCGTTTTCATTCTAATGGAACGTATTGGAGCATGATGTTCCAGGATTGCCAGGAAGGTGGTATTAAAGTAATTAACTGCTTCATTAATAGGGAGAGACCTAAGAGGTGACCAATTGCATTGCTTAAGTTCAGTTTGAAACAATTTGGGGTCAAAATGTTTTAGATGATCTGACTGATGTAGGGATAGTACAATTACTTTTATGTCTGATAATATATGTTAGAGAGTGGTCACTAAGGTCATCTGGGAGGATTCCTGAAGTGTAGTTTTGTTGTGGACTATTTATAAGTATCCAGTCAAGGATGCTTTATTTATTATTAAGCTGATTTATTCTTGTTGAGGAGTTAATGGTTTGAGAGAAGCCATGCAGGTTGATAAGGGTGGATGGGTTTGTTTGTATACATGAATTCCAGTCAATATTAATGTCTCCTAATAGTATTGTTTCTTGTTGGAGATTTAAGGAAAGCCAGTTTAATATGTCTTCTAGTGTAGTAGCATTATTACCTGGGGGAATATATGTGCATATAATATTTATTGTTTTATGAAGGTTCAGCTGCAGTTTAGAGATAATTATTTCTGCATTGTTGTTAGATGGTAAGTTATGACTAGTTTTGCTAATTTGAAGTCCTTCCTTATAGAGAATTGCAACACCTCCACTTTAGATATTTAGGCGGTCTTGTCTAAGGATACTGTAGCCTGGGGGTAGAATTTCATTATCTTTTATTGTGGGTTTGAGCCATGTTTCTGTTAAGCAGAGGATGTCAAACTGCTTAACTTCAAGAAGAGCATGAAGTAGTGGTATTTTGTTGCAAATATATTTAGATGGGCTATTGAGAGTGATTTATAGGGCATGTGTAAAGGTGATGGGTTTGTTTTGTATTGGTAATAGTTAGGGGATGTAGGAGAAGGGTTGGGGCCGGGGTTGGGGTGGATGTCCCCATCTAATAATGAATGGAGTACTGTAAGGTTGTAGTATTGTGGAGATTTACAGTAGTAGTCGAGTTGTCTTTTGTGGATAAGTATAGAGTATTTAATATGAGCAAGACAATGATATTTGGCTTGAAGGTAGCTGGTTTTGTAGATAGTATAGAGATAGCTTGTGGGTAGGGCTAGGGGGGAAGTTATTGTTTGTTTGTTAGGGATGGTAAGATTATAATGAAGGGGTTGTGCATATGAGGTTAAAAGATAGGTAGAGGTGAGCATAGTAAGGAGAGTTGGTAGTAGTAAGGTAGGATTCTGGTAATACATGATAGAAAGGGACTGTGAGGTATGGAATGAGAAGAGTTGGGTTATGTTGTTTAGAAGAGATTAGGCAGGTGAGAGTAGGAGGGATTTATACTGGAGGGGAGTGGAGAGAAAGAGGGTGTGGCTGTAAATGTTCTCCTGAGTGGTTAGAGAAATGTAAAGGGTGTGTCTATCAGGGTATAAATGTAGAGATGGTAGGTGGGATTTGGGGGCAGGGTAGGGGAGTGAGCCGAGAAGGAGAGACGGGGAGAAAAGACAAAAGAGAGTGGTGTGTTGCTGAAAACAATCAATAGAGAGAAGGAAACAGCAGGTAAGTAAGCACAGGTAGTGTATATAAGGTAAAGAGAGTTTCAACTTAGGGAGGTATACAGAGTTGGAGTAGAAGTATAAGGTAGTAGTATATGTAACACAGTCTGGGAGGGGAGGGTGAAAGACAAACAGTCTGGAAAAAAAAGCCTACCAAGACACTTTTATAGGTATAGGAGAGGTGTGAGCAAAAGGCAGTAGAAGGGTTTGACCTAGTGGCCAGATAAATTATAGCTAAGACAGTGGCTAGAGAAAGGGGGTGATAAAGAAAAAAGCGATGGGCAGGGAAATAATGTATTAAAACCTCAAGGGGAACTGTTGCGAAAGATGTAGCAGCGGAGACTCCACTAGTTTGGTTGTGGGGGTAGGGGGTATTGGCTGCAGGCAGTCCTATGTAGGTAGCTAGGTTAACATACACAATTCTTAATCCTTTAGAGTGAAACGTATTAGAGTAGCACTTACTTTCACTGTCTTATTGGGTATGTTTCCAAGAAGGTTGGAGGGTTATATCTTGGTAGAAAAAACAATTCTGGTCCTCCGGGAGGGTTGTAGGCAGTTAGAGTGATGTTTATAGGCTCCACTTAGTAAAGCTAATAAAAGGGTAGATACAGAAGGAAGATGGTAAGGTAAACAGTGGTAATAAATGGAGGTTATACATTCAAAATAAATCATTCAATTTACTAAATAACATCGAGATAATAGCATTTATATATAATGTTATATGTCAGAAAGAACAGCTAAAAAATGTATTCTTCCTAGGAATGTTAACACATGGATATAAGTAACACAAAATAGATACTTATGCTATCAATTATACATCTAACTTGTGATGTGAGAGTAGTCAGTAGTACACCAAGCTCAGGTATTACTTCTAACCGGAAGCAATTAGTTAGAGAGTCCTTACTTAGCATTGATTAATTTCTTGCTCTAGATGTTGATATTAATAACAAAATGCCTATCCAAAAAATAGCTGTAAATGGCTATTGAAAATAAATGTAGTGCTCCCTTATGTATGTATTCCCCGTCTATACTGCAGTAAGGTACTAGCAGAAAGATTGTTACTGTGGTGCTAGATGGGCAGCACTGATGGGAACCACTGGTAAGTTAGGACTTTGTGAGTCACTTGAAATGAGAGTGCTACACAGTATCTCTTACAAATGAGGGTAATGTTACCAAGGTTTAGACATCAACAAAAATGAAAAATCCTAGGGAATGTACACTAGGTAGAATTTGAAAAGCTTATAATGTTAGGACGCCTAATGAGGCGATGGTGGGGTGAGAGCACTTCACAGCTGAGCATACAGGTGATGTGATATCACCGTAGTACGTAATAGAATAGTAAATATTAATTAAATTAATTAAATTAATTAAATATTAATAGTAAATATTTAGAATAGTAAATTGGTGTTTATTTTGAGAGTATCTTTTGGGAGTGGAATATAAGTTTAGTTTTAGCGGGATTAAGGAGTAGATGATTATTAGAAATCCAGGTCTAAATGGAAGTGAAAGCATTTTGGGTAATTTGTTGGAGATGTGGTATGGAATCAGATGAACAGATGACTTCGGAATCATCAGCATACTGTATTAGTGTACACTGTTGGGAAGCAGTATTATTGGTTGTTAGTAAAAATGTTAAATAAGAGGGGGCCAAGAATTGAGGCACTCCAGCTGACATGTCTTGAAAAACAGAGAGGGAGTCTAGCCATCTAACTGCCTGCTGTCTATTAGAGAGATAACTGGTGAACCAGCTGGTGGCGGAACAGGATAATCCAAGGTTTGTGAGCTTTAGTATAAACAGATGATAGGGAACAGTATCAAAAGCCTTAGATAGGTTAAGGACCAAAGAGGATGCAAGTTTACCTGAGTTTAGAGTTCAAAGTAATCAAGCACTTGTGACTTGCTTAGAAATTGGGCTTTATCAGATATTATCACTAGTGATATAGTGCTGAGAAGAACTACCTAAAATACGGTTGACCTGCATTTGATTCCTGGACAGTTCAAGATGACTGACTGTACATTTATGCATTCATCATAATCATGCAGTAGAGACAAAAACACCCATTTTGAAATCTGATGAAGCCCAGTTAAGGACACACCCAGTGCACAATTATTGTATACTCTTAAGATGACCCAACCAGACTGTGAGTGGTTGTTTAATACAGTCATTATACAAGAAAAACAAACTGAAGCAAGAAGCCATGGTCCATTGGGCTTCCTGGAGGTTATTTACAGTTCTACTAGTTGACGGATAGTGTTTGGTCACAGAATTTGTAAATAAGAGCTGCTGCCATATTGTAGTTTTCAAGGACAATTAATTAACTAATGGTACCTATGCCTAAGCATTCCCCTTCAAAAAGCAGATACCAGCAGTTATAAATCACCAGCTTTGTGTAATTGCACATTTATATATCACCTTCGATAACCACATTGCCACAACAGTCAGGAAGTCCTTCTATGTGGCACACCTCATCAGTAAGGATTTTTCATTCAGAAAAAAAAGGAGATCATTGTCCCACTGTACTCATCCCTCATTAGACCCATTATAGAATACAACACCCTGTTTGGTATGTACCTCTCAAGACATCTGCAGCAACTGGAAAGGCCGCAGAAATGCCTCACTAAAAGAATCACAGGCCTAAAGCAGATGCCCTATGCTGTCCATCTAAAAAAACTCCACCTATACTCTGTTGAATATCATCTACTCAGACGTGATCTCTGCTTAACATACAAGATCATATCAAACCCAGAGCTGTTGGACATGCTACACTTAAAGAAATCACAATCCCTCAGAGACACATGCTCCAGGGATCTAAACCTTGTCATCACAATGAACAAAACATGCTGGAGGGATAGGTTCCTGACCCAGAGACTCCCCAGACTCTGGAAAAGACTGCCCATACATGTCAACCAGAGTGCCTCTTTGGCCCTCTTCAAAAGGAACCTTGATGATTGAATGGGAGATAGGAAATTCACCCTGGGGATCACATCAGTCACCCTGCTAGACAGGGGTCCAGGGAAGTAAATACTGTGGGAAGAAATAGCCAGGAAATTGTTATGGCTAGGCTTGTATAGGCTCTAGGGACACTAGCCTAGTACCAACCTATGAACCTATAAATTAATAAACAAACAACCACAAGCTTTTTGAATTTAGTGATGACAATTTTTGCATTAATAATTCAAGTAGTACATTCAGAAAATTAAATATACTGGCAAATATATTCTAGCTCAGAGAACTGTAAAATAAAAATGTTTGAACAGAAGTGATACCTGGAAAGCAGTGTCTGTCAGCTAGCTATTCCTGTTACTGTCACTAATTGAAGATTACTACAATTCATCTATTTCTGACTTTAAGGCCAGTTAGCAGTTACAAAATATGTAAACATGAGTTCACTGATTCAATGAAACAAGCTTATACTATTCTCATCTTCAGTCCATGTAAAGATGTCCTTCACTGCTTCCAGGCTTGTTAGAAGTCTACAAAACACTCTTAAGAAGAAAACACTGAATAACTGCATCAGCTGCTGAGATGATTTTCAAAGAGTCGTTTTACCCGAAGAAGCTCCAGAGAGGTGTCCATAGTAGTCCTTTTAGAAAATTTTCCTTTCAGCATTAGGTAAAGAAGTTTGGTAAGTGTACTTCCTGCTTAGCCAAACTTCTAAATCCTAGTAACTTTGCCAAAGCAAAGTTGCATTGATTACCAGAAGTTTCTAAATAAACCTGGTGTGCAGGGTAATATAACTAATTTTCTCTTTTGACCCCTTCCTAACCTTCCATACCAATTGCTGCCTCTCCAGCAGTAAGATCAGCCCTAACACACACACACACACACACACACACACACACACACACACACACACACACACACACACACACACACACACACACACACACACACACACACACACACACACACACACACACACACACATTTCAGAGGTCTTGAACTCCTACGTCCACAATGGCTGCACAAGGACTAGTGTTTCACCAGACTGCTGTGTACCAGGCTAAAGTTCTTAGCACTAATGATCAGCACTGAAAAGTCCCATCATTCAAGAAGTCCACTAAGATCAAGATGGTGGTCCCTTGGAGAATTCCCTTTACTCTGATGTGCTGCATTCTCAGAGTTATAAGGGTACTGTGTGTGCAAGGAGGGGGAAAGACCCCCTTCAAGTATGTCTTTTAAGTATGTTTTACCTCATAAAACAGAACTTTATTATTCCATGACAAATTACATACATATATAAAGAGACAAAAGAAAAAACATAGACAAAGAATGGACAACTTCCCAGTACACTGTTACAATAAAAATAAAGACGTTCTCCCTAAGTGATTCCAACACAACATATCAAACTTAGCATATTTCCATAGTTTCAATTTATAACTCAACTTATGTAATGTAATGACCCAATTATCTGGGATAACTTTGCAGTTTTGAAAAATTAATGCAATCATTGTAACAATAACATTCTAATCAATCCCCATATTGTTGGAGAATAGCTTAGCCAACTTTGTCAGTATCCAATAGCCAAAACATGACATTGGTGTGATGTGCAAATAACTCATCCAAGGGCCTGATAGGATCTACCACTCTTGTCCAGAGGGGTTTTATCTTGGAACATTCTCAAACCAAGTAGAAATATCCTGCCTCCTCACCTTGACAATACCAACACTTGCTGTCCCTATTTTAAATATGTTCTTTAAGTATTATTGCCTGTTGTGACATCTGATGTTTAATGAAAGTCACTGCAGTTTTGTGATTGTACTTTTTTAATATGGATGATTTTATTGCTAAAAACATGTATAGGGGATTTCTAAGGGCTGTAAGACATTACAAGTCAACTTTAATAACTTCACTGTCTTAATTGTAAGAAATTGTGCTGTGAAATATAACAAATACTGCTTTTAGTTCTTTATTTTGAAGTTTACTCCAACTTGTTGAGGTGTTTTTATCCAAATGGCTTTTTACTGAGGTTTTAACATTGCTGTATGTTTTATGACAGTTACTTCGATGGTGTGAAATGGCAGTCCACTTTTGATATTTTTTTTTCTTATTTTACCACAGTTACTTCAATAGTGTGAAATGGCGGTACAGTGTTGATATTTTTTTTCTTTTCTCCACTGTAATGTGACCACATTTGGTAAGCAGAGGGCTTACCTCCCTGCAAAAAAAAAAAAGAAAGATTTTTTTTGTATCTTTTTTGGTGGGGGAGGGTTAAGCTTTTGGCTATTGAAACTCAATAAAGCATAACTTCTTGTATTGCAGCTTCACCAAATATAGAGAAAGACATGCATCTGGAGTGTTTCTCGACGGGCCTCTGCTGGAAATAGGCTCTGTCCTAGTCAGACTTTCCCGGTCAACAAATGTTAAAATAAAAAAAAATAAAATAAAATAAAATTTCTGCACTTATTTTTGGCATTTATTGTGACATGAAACATAATTGCTTTATTTAATCTGCATTGAGAATAAAGGAAGAACTAAGCCATTTCTAGCCCTCTGATAGCTTGTGGAACATTGAGCTCTGCTGTTTTGATATTGGCCAGTGGCCTTTTTTTATTTCTGTGCCATTACAAGTTGCTCATATTTCTGTGACCTTGTGCTCGTTTCCTCAGAGCCCAGCAACACTAAGAAACCATTTTTATTGATTGACTGCTCTTTAACAGATTTGACTTTCTACCATTCTAGAAACACCTAGGATCTCTACTTTTTTATTTCTTACTGAGTTACTGAGATAGCTCAGCACTTACTTTTGATATTTATAGTGATCGGGAGAACTGCTTTGTTTAAACTCTAGTGAGAGAAGAGGAAGAACTAAGCCATTTCTAGGCCTCACATTGCTAGTAAAACCTTGAATTGTGCAGTTTGCAATTGGCCAGTGGGCTTGTTGGAATTTTATTTTGTATTTTTGAGCCATTATAGGTTGCTCAAGTTTCTGTGCCACTGCTTATTGCACAGTGGTGTTTAACAGTGCACTGCATAGACACAAGCACACAGAACCTTAACATTCCTTATATAAAAACACTGCTCCACAAAAAACAGTAAATCCACAGAAGCAGGAAACCAAGGTCAGTTCCACACAAGAAGTATTTCTTGAGCGCTTTCGTCTCTAAAGTAGAAACTTCATCAGAATAACTTTACATGTTCCCTAACATCCTTCTCGTAGCTAGCCAACCCGGTCATTGTTAACATGACGGGTTAAATGTCATTTTACAGCTGATTTTGTCATGCTTTCCATCTAATAATAGACCCTGTCATTTCAAACCAATTGAGAAGGATGTTGGGGAACATGTAGAGTTATTCTGATGAAGTGGTGTTCAGTATGATCAGTAGCTGTTCAAAGAGACAATGGTTTGTGCTAAGAGGTACCTTGCTCTTTGTACATTGACTTGCATTGCTTATTTTAGACTGATAGCACTCCAGTAAATCTTGTCCATCCCCAGTGCAGCCACTTTCTCTCCAGTTTACATTAAGTAACTTCTGGAACCATGGATTTGCACTTTTCTACTGTCTCTGTAGCCAGCTCAGTTGAAATAGTCATCCTGAGACAATGTAGCACTTGTCTCATGTTTGCTGACAACCACCTAATACTTAAACAGCCTGATGCAGTGTGTGAGTGATGAGGTTATGCAGTGTTATTTGAGATTAAGTTCTCACATACAGTCTCTGCAAATAGCAAACCAGATGTCAGTAACACATATCACCACACTGTACCTATCACACATAATACTGACCAAACAGATTGACCTAACTACATTGAGGCTTTTAAAAGTAACCTACTTAAACCTACCTAAACCTACCTAAACCAGAAAGGCAACTGTAAAACATGTTCAAGTACCCTCTGCAACATCTCACTCAACTCAGGCCACCCTCATACACACAAAACATGCATCTATAACTCAAAAGCACACAAGGCAAACCTAAACACAATCCAACAACTTAGTCAGATGTAATCTTATAGTGAGACACACTGATGCACTATTCACCAGGGTAAGAAAGGAGAGGGTCACGGACAGCTGCTTGTCAAAGGCCAGGATTCACCACATTACACAGGCACTCAAGGCCTTGCACCACAAGAACACATATGAAACAGTCACAGTAAATATGGGAGTAAATGACCTGAGATGGATTTCCTTGGACTATTTAAAGACAGATATAAATCAGGTATGAACTTAGCCTTGAGTAACAGTTTACCTTCACCAAGAATGATGCCATAATACAAACAAAAGAGTACTGACTTCAACAAACTGATTTAGTTTCTGGTGTCATTTAAAGGAGGACCAATATATATCAGACTGTCAGAAGATGGTAGACAGTCTTAATTGCTTTGCCAGGAATTGTCTGCACCTATCCGAGTAAAGCTTTGATATACTGGCAAAAACCTTGTCCACCCCTTAGAGCTTCTTTAGGCAACTTTACATCTTCAAAAGCTCTCAATATAACAAATTAGAATTGATATTACAATAACTCCTTGCTAGGAGTCTTAACAAAAAATCCACCCCTTACAGGCACTCCTTACCATGGAATCAATATATATTCATTGTCACTGAGACCTAGTTAAAGAACATTAAGTGCACACTATCAGTGAAAGTCTTTAATGCCTAGCATATGTTCAGGCCCACTGCATTTGATGAAAGCACTAAAGGTGTCAGTGTCTCTATATTTGTAATTCAAAATTCCACCTCAAGACTCGTTAAACAGAATAACAACCTGAAACTCCTCCATGTTCAGTTTGCCATTAGCAAAACTCCTTATCATGCCATACTTAACTAAAGGACACCCTCTACGTCCTCCTTGGTCCATATATCTTACCTGACTTGTACATAGTCCTTTTCCATTCAGCCAATCACCATTCTTCTAGAGGACATCAACCACCCCTCCAACAGCTGGGAGAATTATATATCCCTATCATGTATGGCCAGAGATTTCTGGACTTCATAAATACAAACTCACTGGACCAGTTAATCCATACCTTAACTAGGGGCAACAAAATCTTGGCCATGGCTCTCACCAGTAGGGGACAGTTCTGTTCCCTTCCAGTTGTAGTTCCTCCCTAGTCAAGGCAGACAATAAGTCAGTCACATTCACCATATGACTGAAGCTAGGAACATTGTCCAATAACTTAGTATTCAGAGATTGTGCTAAATCTGATCTATTAAAACTGAGTGATGACCTGGCTAAATTTAATATCCCCTTCCTACATGGTGACTTTTCTGCATATGTAGAATCCTTTACCACCAAATTCCATGCACATGTAAATATCAGCCTAGATGCATCTGTCCTCTAAAGTAAATAAAATGCCAAATCCAAAAATAGATTCCTGTGGTAGAACTCAAATATAAACAGGTTCTACAATAAAAGAGAAAAAGTTAATTGCACATAAAAATGAATGTAAATCTCTAGTTACTAAACACACTCTTGTTAAACTTAACAAAGAACTATGGTCCCTGATTAAATCAGGCAATGCTACATACGAGGTAAAATATATCCACCAAGGCTAAAGAAAACCACAGAGCCTTTATTATCTAAGATATAAACCTCAGAAACAAAGCTCAAAATTTATCGAGATAATAATAAATAATATCTCATACTTAGACCCAGAGGACATAGCCAATCTACTAGTGGATATATGTAGCTCTAACTTCACCCCTACCCCCTTTCCCAGGGGGCAAACTGGCATCCACTCCCCCCAGTCTTCTAATAACAAGTCATTAAAACACTGTCCAAGGCCAAGAACACCGCTTCTGTGTGGCCAGACAACATACCAGGATGCCTACTGGCTAGCCTTAAATAGGGCCTGTCAAACTCCTACAGAAGCTATTCAATATTAGCCTTCAAACAGGATCTGCACCAGATGAATGGAAGACAGCAACAATCATCCCCCTGTGCAAAGATGGAGAATGAAATGACTCAGATAATTATAGACCCATAAGTATGACTAGCATGATCTGTATGACTATGGAATGGATCATTATGGAACTAATAAATAAGACCATATGCGACCTACAAACCCTTGACCCTAGTTTGTTTGGTTTTCAAGGGCAGATCCTGTCTACTTAAACTGGTCAACTTCTTTGAGAGAGTTAATGAAGCAATGGATGGAAAAAATGTTACACACTACATGTTTAGACCTCACAAAGGTATTCAACACCTTCCCACACTTAGGTATAACTGATAAGTTCACCCAGTTAAATGTAAATCCCTATGTAACTCATTGGATAGCAAACTGGCTCACTAATAGAACTGAAAAAATTAATGGATATGGAAAAATGTTACACACTACGTATTTAGACCTCTCAAACACATTCAACACCATCCCACACTCAGGTATAGCTGATAAGTTCACCCAGTTAAATATAAATCCCTATGTAACTCATTGGATAGCAATCTGGCTAACTAATAGAACTGAAAAACTTAACAGATATGGAAAAATGTTACACACTACATATTTAGACCTCACAAACACATTCAACACCATCCCGCACTCAGGTATAGCTGATAAGTTCTCCCAGTTAAATGTAAATCCCTATGTAACTCGTTAGATAGCAAACTGGCTCACTAATAGAACTGAAAAAATTAAGGACTCTACCTCCTCCAAAAGACCTGTCACTAGTGGTATACCCTGGAGATCAGTCCTCAGGCCACTCCTGTTTGGCACTTACCTCTTGAAGGTGAAAGGTAATGTTAAGGGTTTTTGACTGACCAAGTTTGCAGTTGACTGCAATCCTGGTACAATTGTAAATTCTCCAGAAGACATTAAGATCCTCTACAAGGGGACTTTCCAAAACAATCAGTTAGTGTCAAAACCATGGCCTAAAACAAAATTCAAAAACATGTATAATATTACTTGTAATGATAGGAGGTACTGCCAGCCACCCCAGGCGAAGTAGGGCAGTAAATGTATGACTTGCGCCAGCACAGCTAGCTGGAATTTTGTAAATAATTATATATGTCATTTTTATATCAAACTGATTTGTACAGATGCTTGTGCTAAAAATGTATTTGTGAGGTTGGCTTCTGTTAAACTGTATCAACAGTGCACCCCACTGGAATGAAAAGAAATGTGTATGTTATTATTGTAACTAAATTAAATGTATATGTTTTAATAGAGGACACTGGGACAGCAAAGGTTAACTTTAAGAAAAAAAGGAAATGTAAAGGAGCTGTTAAAGCATTAAAACGGCACACCACAGTGCTGAATAGGACAGGAGGTGGTGGGTCTGGAAGAAGCTTTTGTTCATTAGCTCAGTAAAAAGAGGGGAAGCCCCAGGCACTGCCATAAACATTTAAGATGTGTACTGTAGCCGTCTATTCTAAATTCTTGTATCAGCTTCAAAGGGGGTTACTGTGAGAACCTCTAGCCATGTGACCAGATGAGGTCATTCTGCAAGACATCTTGCATATATTTTACAGGAAGTAATCTCTGAGGATGGAGTTTTCTGTTTTGGGGAACCTGACTAGAAAGACTACTCAGATATTTCATTGTGCCTTGCTCTGTCAAGTAAGTTATTAGGGAACAGTAATTGTCCTAGATTCAGTCAGGAATATAGTGAATCTTAGTTTGGATATTGTTTTTCTTTATTTGTCTGAATCTGTCCATCAATGTTCTTTTCAGTATTTCCTGTGATCTGATCTCTGTGGTTTACTACGAATATATATTCAGTATTTTCATGCTCTTATTATTTATTATTAAATATATTTAAAACATTGTAGAAATTATTCAGCCTTTGAGAGTGCTTATATTTATTTGGTGACATTGTGTGGGCCACTCCTGAAGGCCTAGCTGTCTTGGTCAACTATTACCATTTGTATTAGCATTAGTATTACACAGCATAATTGGACACCCTTTGTTAAGGGCCTTAGAATAGCTGATTGTGGAGTGTCTGGTGGCATGATAACTACCTTATACTCTGGGCAGAATGGGACACAGCAGGTAAATCTGTGCCAGCCTTTCCCAGGTGTGTGTGTGTGTGTGTGTGTGTGTGTGTGTGTGTGTGTGTGTGTGTGTGTGTGTGTGTGTGTGTGTGTGTGTGTGTGTGTGTGTGTGTGTGTGTGTGTGTGTGTCAGCTACTTGGGGCAGGGGCACAAAGCACTGGGTTTACAGAGAGGGTGCTGGAGGACTTAGCTTGGACACCTGGCTGAGGACCTAACTCTACAGCTGTACCAGTGGATAGTCTTATTGGTGACTTGGAGGGAGACAGATATAGAGAAATCCAGTGCCCGGGCTGAGTGTGTTCCCTGTGTGCTCTTAAGGGAAATTGTGCTTAATGTGGTGAGATCTGCATCTGGTAATACTGAGTGTATCCATTTGTATTCCAAGTGTACATCCCTCTCCACTGTCAGTGGTGAGGATTCGGGCTTCTTGATCACTGACCCAGTGGGGGGATGTTACATATTAGTTGGCAGTGGTGGGACCATCACTCATCACATATTGATGGCAGTGGTGGGATCATAATGTGTCACATATTGGTGAGCAGTGGTGTGGATATTAAACTCCTGTATCCTGTAAGCAGTTGTCACAAAAAAGGTGTACTCTCAAGCAGCCATAAAGTAGACATTCAGAGTTTTATATCACATTAGTTTTATTTATTTACTTTTTGTTAGCTTAATTAGTCAGGGAGAGCAGGCAAAGATGTCAGCAGAGGATTATGGCAAGCTGACAAGGAACCAGTTGGCTGAGATGTGCCAAGCCAAAGGACTTGTGGATAACAACCTGACTGAAGGGGAAATTATTGCAGCCTTAATCACAGCTGTAGCACAGACCAGCAACCAGGAAGATAACCATTCTGGCATTGGGGATGTACAGCTCTCAGAAACAGGACAGTTCAACTTTTCCTCAGAGGACTTCAAAGTCTATCTGGAGTTAAAGAGACTTGAACTGGAGGCCAAACATTTGGAACTAGAATCATCGGTGAGACTGAGATGTTTGGAAGCCAAAGAAAATGAGAGGCAGAGGCAACATAAAAAGGAAATGCTGACTCTTTTCCAGGGTCATGGGGGTAATGGGGAGGGAAGTAACCATACCCCAGAAGTAATAAAGGTCAGTAAACTTCTTTCTCAGTACCAAGAAGATGATAATTTTGATAGTTTTATTCATATATTTGAAAGAGTATGCAAAGAGTATAATGTTGAACAAGAGCTCTGGGTACAGTTCCTCACTCCCTTACTCCATTGTAAAGCTGTAACTGCTGTTTCTAAATTGTCTGATACTGATTGCTTAAACTATGCCAAAGTTAAAAAAATGTTTATTGGAATGTTTTAAGTTAACATCTGAAGCTTACAGAAAAAGTTTTGTGAACATAGACTCAAGGCAGATGAAAGTGTATGTGATTATATTGCCGAACTAAGCACTTATTTTCATAGGTGGGTGAGTGGGTGTCAGGTAACCAATTTTCAACTGCTGGCAGACCTTTTGGTGAGGGAATAAGCCTTTAGCACTTTCCCCGAGGACATGAGAATCTGGTTGGCAGACAGAGAATGCAACTCTGCAGAAGAACTGTGGAAAAAAGGGGATCTCTACTTAGCAAGCAGGGCATCACTGCACAGGAAAGGGATACCCAGTGCTACACATGGATAGAAGGGAACCCATGGTGGCCAGCCTAAAGCATCCCAACAGAGTCTGCCAGTAACAGGGAAAGCCACTAGTTCAGGTAAACAGAGGGATCAAGGGTTAGATGTTTTAAATGTAACCACTGGGATCATGTAGCATATAGATGTCCACAGATGCACAGTGGGGAACAAAAGGTGGGGTAGCCAGCAAGCTGGAATAAAAGAAAGCCTGTGGTAAGTTGTATGGAGACAACAGGGGTACCAATCTGCCACCAGAGTTTATATCCTATCTTGGTGGATGGAAAACAGGCCACTGCCAAGAGAGACACAGCCTCTGATATAACTATTGTGAAGCCTGCAGTGGTTAAAGAGGAGCAGTACTTGCTTGGGCAGTCCACTCCAGAGCTTTAGGAGGGATCCCATTCCAAATGCCTTTGGCCAGGGTTCACCTTGACTGGGGGGGGGTGGAAAAGGAAGCAAGCAAGTAGGTGCATTTGAGGATATCCCTGCAAATGTCTTGATAGGGAATGATTTTGATAATGCAGTACCTTGTGTGCATGCAGTGACATGGAGTCAGGCCTGGAGACAGGCATGTGGGTCAGGTAGCCTGGGGGAGGCCCAGACAGAGTGAACTCCTGAAGCCAGGACTGGTGATGTGGTTAATTCAGGGAGAGAGCTACCCTGTAGTAGTGAGTCTGAAGATGAGCCACAGCTGCTGGTAGGTACTGATATTCCCTTGGACAGGGTGACTGCAAGGGCAGAGGTGAGTGGTAGTACCCAGGCTGACAGTGAGGCACTGCTGTCAGAAGACACCAGACTTCCTGTGCAAGGCAAGCTGGGAAACGTCACAAAGATAGAGTTGAGATAGGCTCAGCTCTCAGACCCTATATTACAAGGCTTGAGGGAGGTAGCTAGGGAGGCCCCTAATTCTCAAGGAAAAGGGGAGTCTGTATACTGGAACAAAGGGTTACTGTATAGAGAGTGGACCCCTGAGGGAGGGCTAAAAGGTGAGGTAATACAGTAGTTGGTAATGTCCAGAGCCTACTGTCTGGCACTTCTAGCTATAGCCTATGACCATTCCTTTTGCAGATCATATGGGCATAAAAATGTATCAAAGATGTATTATGCAGAACTTTCATGGGCCTGGGATTGCCAGGGATGTAACCAGGTACTGCAGGACCTGTGAGTATTACCAAAAAGAAGGCAACGCAGGAGACAAGGTCAAAGCTCCTTTGATACCTTTGCCTGTGATTGTGGAACCATTTCAGATGGTAGCCATGGATATTGTGAGTCCTCTGAGTACCCCAAGTTTCACAGGGAAGAAGTTTATCCTAGTGATAGTAGATTATGCTACTAGATAACCTGAGGTGGTGGCTCTGTCCTCCACCAAGGCAGAGAAGGTGACAAATGCTTTGCTTGAGATCTTCAATGGAGTAAGTTTCCCAAGAGACTGACTGACAGAGGTGCCAACTTCATATCAGACCTACTGGCTTGTCTGTGAGAGAGCTGTGGGGTGAAGCACCTAAAGAACCCCCCCTACCATTCCCAGACTAATGGTCTTGGGGAGAGGCTAAACTCTACACTACAGACCATGTTACAAGCATTTGCAGACCAGTTTAAGAGAGAGTGGAACAAATATTTGCCCCATTTGCTGTTTGCTTACAGAGAGATACCCCAGGAATCCACAGGAATTTTTGGGTTGCTGTATTTGCATATGGTGAGTGGACCTCTAGATTTGATTCATGATGAGTGGAAGGATGAGTGTGATTCCCCCAAGGAGTCTGTTGTGGCATATGTCCTAAACCTCAGGACAAGCTTAGGGAGCTCATGGGCTTAGCCCAGGAGAATTTGGCAGAAGCCCAACAGGAAAAAAAGGTCTGGTATGACAGGAATGCTCTAGCTAGGAAGTATACTGTGGGACAGCAGGTTATGGTACTCATTCCTGTCAGACACAATAAACTGCAGGCAGCTTGGGATGAACCCTTTAAAGTGGTAAGGAAAGTCAGTGATGTTAACTACATGGAAGAACTGCTAGGCAGGAGGCAGGGGCACTAATTCTACCATGTTAACATGATGAAGCCTTTCTATGACAGGGAGGCCCTTGTGTTACGTATTTGCAGTAGGAGGCAGGAGCAGTCTGAGGGTGTTCTATGGCTACAGGGAGCCAGACAGCAAAATTCCAAGTTATTATGGTGGAGCCTAGGGTTGCAGGCATATTATATGACAGTGGAGCACTGTACTGGGGTCAGCAATGTCAAGGCAGATGGAATCCCAATACAAGGAGTGGGGTAACATATTCCCAGATATGCTTATTTCTTTCAAGCCACATTTCTCAAGGATAACTTGAAAAACTAAATGAGTCTTCAAAGAGGGGAGAGGTTTGATGATAATTGGTACTGCCAGCCATACCAAGTGAAGTAGGGCAGTGGATCTATGACTTGTGTCAGCACAGCTAGCTGGAATTTTTAAATAATTATATGTAATTTTTATATCAAACTGATTTGTACAGATGCTTGTGCTGAAAATGTATTTGTGAGAGTTTGCTTGTGTTAAAATGTATCAACAATGCACCCTGCTGGAATGAAAAGAAATGTACATGTATTATTGTAACTGAATTAGATGTATCTGTTTCAGTAGAGAACACTGGGACAACAAATGTTAACTTTAAGAAAAATAAGCAAAATGAAAATCAGCTGTTAAACCATTAAAACAGCACACCACAGTGCTGAACAGGGTCAAATACAGTGGGTCTGTAAGAAGCCTTTGTTCATTAGCTCAGTAAAAAGAGGGGAAGCTCCAAGCACTACCATAACCATTTTATTTATGTATTTTATTTTTATTTTTATTTTACATTTGTTAACTGGGGGTGTCTGACTGAACCGAAAAGGTCCTTTTTCAGCAGAGGCCCGGGGAGAAAAGCTCCACATAGAAAAAATTACAGATACATTTAGACATGATCAGTATACACACAAATTACAAAAGACAATGTTTTACAGTGGTACGCAGCACATCAACAGTTACAGTGGAGAGAACAAACAAAAAATATTTAAAAATAAAGGTACTTAATAGATTTGTGTTGTACAGCTGAAATATGGAACATAGATAGAATACATACATAGTACACAGGTGCAGTACATACATTGTAGATTAGCCAGTGTTTGTGAGAATAGTTTTCAATCTTAATCAAGTACTCTAGGTTTAGTATGTGTACCTTATCTGCTTTCACTAGCCTGACCTTATCTGCTTTCACTAGCCTGGGGAGCAAGTAAATATATTTTAAACTTTTATTGTTACTGATCCTTGTAGAAAGTATTTAACCTTTGAGATTCAGTCAGGAATATAGTGAAGCTTAGTTTAGGTATTGTTTTATTAAATAAACATTTAAGATGTGTATTGTAGCCATCTATGCTAAATTCCTGTCTCAGCTTCAAAGGGGCTTATTGTGAGAACCTAGAGTCAGGTAACCAGATGAGGTCATTCTGCAAGCCATCTTGCATATTATATTTTACAGTGACTAATCTCTGGGGGTGGAGTATTCTGTTTAGAGGAACCTGACTAGAAAGACTGCTAGTATTTGCAAGCATTTGATCATGCCTTGCTCTATCAGTAAGTTATTAGAGAATAGTAATTCTCCTAGATTCAGTCAGGAATATAGTGGAGCTTAGTTTAAGTAATGTTTTTATTTATTTTGTCTGAGTTTGTCCCTCAATGTTATTTTCAATATTTCTTGTGATCTAAACTCTGTGGTTTACAGTGAATATATATGCAGTATTTTCATTCTATTTTATTACTTATTATTAAATATATTTAAAACTTTTATTGTTACTGATCCTAGTAGAAAGTATTTAACCTTTGAGAGTGCTTGTCTTTATTTGGTGACACTGTGAGCCACTCCTGAAGGCGTAGCTGTCTTGGTCAACTATTACCATTTGTATTAGTATTAATATTACAGAATATAATTGGACACCCTTTTTAAGGGCCTTAAAATAACTGATTGTGGAGTGTCTGGTGGCAGTGATAACTACCTTATACTCTGGGAAGAAGGAGACACAGCAGGTAAATCTGTGCCAGCCTTTCCCAGGTGTGTGTGTGTGTGTGTGTGTGTGTGTGTGTGTGTGTGTGTGTGTGTGTGTGTGTGTGTGTGTGTGTGTGTGTGTGTGTGTGTGTGTGTGTGTGTGTGTGTGTGTGTATGTGTGTCTGTGAAGAAACAAATCTCACAGAGTGTGTGTGTGCATGTGTGTGTGTGTGTGTGTGTGTGTGTGTGTGTATGTGTGTGTGTGTGTGTGTGTGTGTGTGTGAGATGTTTGGGACATGAAGCACTGGGATTACAGTGAGGGTGCTGGAGGACTTGGCTTGGACACTTGGCTGTGGACCTAATCCTACAGTCCTACCAGTGGGGAGTCTTATTGGGGACCTGGAGGGAGACAGATATAGAGAAATCCAGACCCTGGGCTGTGTGTGTTCCATATGTGCTCTTAAGGGAAACTGTGCTGGTTGCAGAGAGGTCTGCATCTGGAAATAGTGAATGCATTAATTTGTATTCCAAGTGCACATCCCTCTCCAGTGTCAGTGGTGAGGATTCAGGCTCCTTGATCACTGCCCAGTGTGGGGATGTCACATATTGGTTAGTAGTGGTGAGACCATCATTTGTCACATTATTCTTTGTCAAGCTTGACATCTCCTGTAAGTATAACATCAACAACATGCCCCTTGTAGATTTATCCAGTAGTTAGGAACTTGAGAACTTATGTAGACAATGAGCTGTCCTTCGATTACAATGTAGTTACTATTGCAGAAAGTCCTTCAGTGTGCAGCTTATTAGTAAGTGTATGACATCCAGGTCTACTGATGTGATCATTTCACTGTATCGGGCATTTCTTAGGCCAATCATTGAGTATAATGCCCTTTACAGTATGTATGTGTCTAAACACTTGGCACAACTTGAATGACTACAACACTTTCCCAACCAAAAAGAATCAAAGACCTAAATCATAAAAGCTACACTAAGGCTAATGAGGGATTATCTGTATCTCACTTATAGAGAGTCAACTGACTCCATCCTTTCAGACCTACTACACATCTGAAAGTTCAGTGGTGGCATTAACACCTGTTCAAGAGATCTTAACATCTTCTGCAACATAAATAGAACATGCTGGCTGGATGGATATGTATCACAGAGAATGCCACTTCTCTGAAATTGTCTTCCTTTCCACATAAAGTAAAGTACATCTCTTACTCTGTTCAAGCACAGTTTGAATGAATGGATAGGAGTCTGTAAACTCACCCTGGTTTTGCACCTTTGTCCCTTAAGTTTATGAGTAACATGTAAGTGTCTGGGCTCTGGGCTATTCATACTCAAAATACAATGACTCTGGGTTATTTTTACTTCAGAAATGCACGTTTGTTATATAATGAATCTTAAAACATTTGCATTAGTGAGGCCATATACTTATAAGGATAAAGTAAATTGCAATCAAAACATGGCATGTGTTGTATTTTCAAAATACGACATGCTCTGGTTTCAGTTTATTTCATGTGCATCGTGTCACAGTGGAATGCTTCCTTTCTGACTGAAGACACCATCTCTAAGTGTGAATCAGGAAAATAACACAGTAATATACTTTGACTCATTATTCTCAGCCACATTCACTATCCTCCACAATGAACCATATCTGGGATCATTGTCAATAATTGTTATTATGTTATTGCTTTTTGATTCCACAAATAGACCCCCACCACAAAAACGGACTTTTTATGCAAATGAAATCAACTGGGAAAACTCAGCATCTTGCTGCTGTATTGGTTTGATAGGTCTCACTGCCATCACTACTTTGCCATATAAACCTAATATGTAACACAACTTAGAAAAACAAATTGCAAAGCATGTCTCAACAACTACAAGTGAACAACTAATGCAAAAATAAATAAACATGATTAATTACATGGAAAATTTAGCATTTAAAAAGTTAGGAGTTGAAGTTCTAACAGGAAACTTAATGAGCAAAGAGAATCTATGAATACCTAACTCTCACATATCTAACATTACATACTCAGTCTTGCAGAGGAGTCAGCTAATAAAAACACATCATATATGAAGCAAGCTAAGTATAATGCAGACTGCATAGACAGTTTGTAGCTAATAGCAGTGTTTAAGCATTATATCTTAAGTTCCACAGCCTAAGCTTCATAGATATTTTATCAGTGGAAACTGCAAAGTAACATATGGCATGAAAGACTGCAGTAATCTATATTACAATTTCGCATTTCATAGAGTCATGCTAGTAGGTACAAGAGCACATTATAGCCATCAGCTAGAGCATACTGAGCAGATCACTGGGGAGAGCCATGTGTACAGAGTTTTTACAGAAACACAGCAAGGAGCATGAAATCAATCATGTAGGGACTGTGAACAGCTGTAGTCAACCAACTGGTGTTTTATGGACCACTAAAAGCAAAAAAAAAAAAAACAGCCTACTTAGGTGCATCTTATCAATATCCATCTGTACCTTTACAGACTTACAAAGTGTTCAGTTATTGGTTGACTAAAAACATTTGTCATTTTTCTAAAAAAAAATATTTAACAGTTTAGAGAAAACCCTGTGAACTTAAATAAGTGCCACCAATAAGATTTATGAATTTCCTTATTTCTAAATCAAGGAAAGCGCAGATACACAAAACAGTGTCTCCTTATTGAAATGTCAGCACTTGAAATGCCGAGTGCCAAAAAGTCAAAATAAATAAATAAACACAAGAAAAGAGTGAATCTTGAAGAATCTTGAAAATGGCTCTTCTCCTTTAAACTTGTTTCTGCAGGGGGGCAAGCTTTCCACACACCTTTAACTTTTATATGGCAACTCCAACATCACTATAACTTGGAGAAAAGGGAATATTCTGAGAAATTGCATCTTGAACTTAGTATATGCAAATCCGATCTTTCTGACATTCAATCTCTGCATATTGGAGGGTTCCGACATTTCAAATGGTTACCCAAAAGAGCAACAGTGAGTTCAATCAGTAAAAAGTAGTTAATAATTAAGTAACAGATATCTACCATGGGGGTTCACCAAATGTAATCACAGGTAAACAACAGCATGCAGAAAACATACAAATTTCAGAAAAAGATATCCTTGCTTACACAATGTGTTGCAGTAGAAGGTCAGCTACCATTTAGCCATTAAAAACTAAGTATTCTGGCAAATAGGTCATGGTCCAGGAACTAGTGAATAGCTTTGCATAGTATATTTAAAATTTCCAGGTGAGCTTGTGTTAAAACATATGGTTTCAACTGGGTGACTATGATCTCTTACATCTTGTACTCAGCAAGCCACAGACCATACTTACATTCAGAAACAAGTAGTCCCATACTCCCTCTTCTCCCCTTTGCAGCCTGTGAGCTCCAGCACCAGAGTTCAGGAAGACAATTATTCCTGCCTCCACTCCATCTGAGTGAGAGAGAGTTGCTAGGTTAACAATTAGGATAGCACAGGAGCAGAAGTGAATAAAAATATACAAATTTTCTGCCACTGGTGCCCTCCAAACTTGATACTTAGGACAGCAACTCTATCTGACCTGCTTTACCAGTGGCTGTGATTCTAACCTTTCATAAGGTAATATAGCTTTTGACAGGAAAAAGCAGTCCAAAGAGCCCAGAGTGCAGCTTGTCACATTTCAGACTTGCTGCATCCTACATGAGAAAACAAGTGCAGATTTTTAACAATTTTTCACATTTTAGATATTTTGTACAGTTTTTCTAAAAACAGATAATGGTTTTATACATTTTTCCTCACTGTACACCAGACTGTAGACATTGAATAGAAGCAGGAGTCCAAGCCTCAGTCTTATATACTATCCCTACTTGAATAGCATCCATTTTCCATTGCCTTGCTGCTTTACGTGCTTACAGTCCTAATAGATGCATCTTTATCTTCCATCAGTGTTATCCACAAAAGTCTGGAACAAACTGGTTAGACTCACTGCTATGTATCACTCATCTAATCACTCTCCCTCCAAGAAGGGCTGGCTACACCATTACACATCTCCTTCTTTTGTATAGAGCTTCCTTTTATCAAAATAATTCAAAACAACTGGAAAGGTGCCATCTTTACATTTCAAAAATGCTGTTCCTTCTCCCATCCATGTCACAATACAAAGTTGCTTTTCAATCAGAATTTCCATTGATATGCAGTCTATGATTGGCTTCATTTCCAATTATACATCAGGCCATGTGTCTAGTATTTGTAAACTTATTACTGAAGTCAATCCCTTGAATAATACTGCATACCATTATACGCAGATGTTAGAGCATCTCAGCTCTATAGCTCCTTATTCTGTTTCTCTACTTCCTTGCATATTTTATTGAACTTCCCCAAATATGTTACCCCATCTTTCTGTTCTTGAAAATGTGCTTTGCTGACAGTCGCTGGAACCCCCTTGTAGAATTTAGTATGCAAACAGATCAGTCCTTGGTTTGACTGCAATTTTTTTATCAAATAACTAGGCCAGCATACTGTCTTCAAAAGAACTCTAATTTATGAATTTTAAAACTAACCTCCATACCATATCTTACTAATACCATTTGACCTCTAGCATTATTAATTTCTGTGTTATCGTTTCAGAAATAGTAAGGTCAGCCTCATTTAAGACACTTGTCCTGGTTGTAGGACAGGCCCAAAAATCTGAAAATGTTACGCATTTAAACAATATGATGGGTGTGGAAACAAGGCTAAATGCAGAAGGAAAATAGTCAATGAGTATGTGTTTATGTTAGCATTTCAATATAAAAGAAGTATATTAAGCAAAATGCTGGTTATCTCAAGTTTGTATGTGCTGTGGGAGTAGTGTTTTTGTATGTAGAGCCCAAAAGAATGGTTTTGAAATCTATGGGAGGTTCACAGATTTTTCTGTGTTTTGAGGGAAGCTCTCTGAAACAATGTCCTGAGAAACTATCTTCACTGTAAGCTTTATTCATCAGTGCCAAAAATTCACTGCATGCTACTTATCCTACACAGCTATAAGACCAATAGAATATTTATTATCTTCTCATCTTCAGACTCATATTTCTTGGCTAATCAGTCCCGACAAACTCAAGGCTAAAAGAAATAAGTTTACGGAGGTGTCATCTTCACACTCAAGGCCAAAAGAAATAAGTTTACGGAGGTGTCATCTTCACACTCACATATCTCAGCTGTGGACTAAAAGTTCTATCAGTTAAGCTCAAAAAGGTCTTTAATGTTTGACATACTGAGCATGCCACCATGTTCTAATATGGACTTTATAGTGAACAGTAAGGGATGCCGCATTCCTCAGTGTGCCATACTTGGAATGAGACATTAAACAAAGAAACCATCTGCCTGAGTCTGTTGTATTTCTGGTAGATGTAAAAGATTCCATGGCACTTATTGAAAAGGGGAGGGGGCAACTTTATTTAATACAATATTATCAAACCTTGTTTACACTCAACTAAAAATAACTAGCATATCTATTTGCATATTTAGGTAATTAATCTCAAAATTTAAACATCCAGCAATTGCTATATGATTTTAACATTTGATCTCTTTATCCCTTCCACCCTTTCATCCAAATCTATATTTCAATTATTATTTTAGCCTGCATTTATCCCTTATTTCGTTATATAGCAACTTGTTGCTTCTTGCCAGCCAAATTTTCCAAATGCATTAAAATACTTTCTTACCAATGCTATCTCCTGTTCTTTTTTATAATACCTATACAAAATCACCTCTTTGGTTAACTTACTGAAATTATGTCCTTCCCACAATTCCGTCTTTTTTTCTTATTATTTCACAGCCTGGAATCATGTATTGTCTTTTCTTCCCTACAAATGTCATACCTGTTTATTTTTCTTCGTATCCTTTGTGCTTCATGTTTCCCTTTACATAAAACTTACCCAATACAAACTTCCATAATAAGTATTCACACTCACTCACTTCTACAAATCTTTTTTACCTATTTTTATTGCTATTTCCATTTCTTCATCCAGACCTTGCAACAGATCAGACCAATAAAATGCCATCTTTATACCACTGGCTTCTCATTTTTTTTTTCTGTTAATGATATTGCAATCCTCCATTCTTTTATTACCTTATGGTATGATGTATTTTCTTCTTCTTCAAACCCTAATTTTCTTCAGTCCTGAAAAACTCATCATACTTTGTTCTCAACACCTTACTTATGACTAAATGTCTTTCTTCACACATTTTGCTAATGGACAGAATATGTGTGTTTTTAGAAAAATACTATGGATTGATTTCCATTCCTGCTCGATTTCAAATTGCTTCTGCTAATCTAAGTAAAGCTGTCATCTTAGGCTTTTCTTCATGTTCTAAAACTTTTACTGTGGTTGGATTTCATGAGGTCAGCATATATGCATGCATTCCCACAACTGAGACGTTGATAAACAAGGATGGTTTCTGGGATCCAAGTTGTAACCATGGTCTAATCTGTGTAGTAAACAGCTTAACAGGTTATGGGCAAAACAAAACAACAGTGGTAACCCCCTTTGAGTTTGTATCCCTGGAATAATAATTTGCCCTTTGTTATGGTGCAACTGCAAAGTGATTTGCCACTGTTTCATGATCACAGCAATGTAATTGGTCAGTGTAGGCTGTATCTTATTTATTTGAAAACATCCCATTATCCATAAATTTGACATGCAGTCGAATGTCTTTGTTTATTTTATTTTTATTTTGTTTTACATTTGTTTACTGAGAAAGTCGGACTGGACACGTCCATTTTCAGCCGAGTCCCGGTGCAGAAAGCTCCACATGAAACAAAAGACAATCAGAAATAATTAGTATCAGTAGCTTACGTACAAGTAGTTTACATAAAGTTAGTTTACATACAGGTAGCTTACATACAAGTAGTTTACATACAAGTAGTCTTTAGTCTTTCTGGTTATTACATTTCTAAGATCGTAATGTATACAAAGCTACAATAATTAGCACATGGGGTGTAAAGGTTCATGAGATCTGAGCTTAATTATCATATTCCTAAGTCTAAGCATCACAACATTACATCACCTTATAATTCTTAGGAACAAGAAGTACAAAAACATTGCGTAAGAAGTACAACAACATTAGGTTTTATCGCAACACAATCCCCTGGATTCAGCAAGCTCTGCACGGTGTGCAGGAATAGTGCAAGAGCTTCTGCAGGCAATATGGCTGACATGCAATCTAGGAACGAGCTCCCAGGATGTACACGAGCGTTCCTGCACTATTCCTGCACAGACACAGCCCCTGTATGCTAATTACCACATTTGCTGGTGAAAACCATGCAAATGAGGTGAATTAGTGATCTAGGAACCAGGCAGGCATCCATACAGGAATAGTATAGACTGCAGAAATGTATTCAGCCAGTAGCTGAATACATTTCTGCAAACTACAAAATGGAGGCATGACAACTCATAAAAAAAGCATGTATTATAAGGATTAGGCATACCAATGGCCAAATATATGGTCATAGGCATGGAAAATAGTTTCAAAATTATAAAAAATAACTTTTTTTTGTGCCGATTTCGGACTTTTAAGCATAGAGCAGTGGTGCACAAACGGGATCGGCCCAAAAATAAGAAAAAAAGCTGGAAATAAGATTTTAAATGAAAATCATCATTTTGTTGTAATAGTCATTGGCAGGCATAACACAACAAGACCATGGAATAGTGGTTGCGAAGGGGGAAGACTGAGTGTCAGATTTGTAACCATGCATTAGCAGTCAGTTCTATGCAAATTAGGGGAATGATACTGATTTACAGATTTCCCCTCAGTGTTAGCTTTCACCAAACCTTGTAGGTGCAATAACATCATGGTCTAAGCCTAAGAGCTAGATGACCTCATGAGGGGGAGTGTCATGACTGCTGCAAGCTTATTGGAGCACAGGGGCCCGTGTTTGCCCATAACTAAGCACAGCTAAGGAAGGGGTGTGTCTGAAGCTGCCTAGTAGTATTTACATTGTTTAAACAGATGTGCATGCCACACACCGGGTTTTAAAAAAAAAAAAAAAACAGGAAATAGCAACTCCGTTCACATCTGAGCACTAAGTTTGCTCGGCGCACCTTGGGGCTTAAATGGGAAGGCAATGGGAAGGGAAAACAACAGTAGGAAGGTAATCAAGGAGAACCAGCATAGCTGGCAGGTGAAATGTATCAGAATCAGCCAATGACACAGGCAGCAGCCCAGCCCGGCACACTACTATATACTATAAACTATGCAAACACCTTTCACTCTGGTTTTTCCCACAAACTCTACACCAGCAGTGTACACAAATTGGGAAATTTTACCTAACAAAACTAACAAAATGATAGGTGCTGCTGTCACTCTCATACATCAATAAGTGGAAGAGGCTGAGGGTGGTGAGGATAGAATGCTGGTGACCAACCCACAGTGAGGAGAAGGAGAAGAGTGTACAGACCCAGGGTAACCTACCATGGGCTACATGAGCTGGAGATAGTGGGGCGCTATAGGGAGGACAGGGTCCTCTTACAGCAAATTGTTGAGCTGTGCCGGCCACGCTTCACACACATAACCAATAGAGGGGAACCCATCGCAGTGGATAGCAAGGTATGTGTAGGCTTAAGAATACTAGCTGCAGGTACTTTCCAAAGGCCAATTGGGGATGTCATGGAGATCTCACAGGCATCAGCATCCAGGGTACTCCACCAGTTCCTGGATGCCATGTCAGCACATGCCTGTGAGCACATATATTTTCACAACACTAGTGAGGCATTGACCAGCAATATGCATCTCTTCCACCAAATAGCAGAATACCCTGAGGTAGTGGGTGATATAGACTGCACGCACATACACATCAAAGCACCACCTGGCGAGCAGTGTAGGGTCTACATAAACCGCAAGGGCTTCCCCTCCATCAAGTGCCAGGCCATGTACAATGCCCAGGGCATGATAATGAATGTGTGTGCTGGCAGCCTTGGAGCTATCATGACTCCCACATCTGGCATATGACGCAGCTGTGCCAGTGATTTGCCAGTGGGGACATCCCATATGGCCACCTATTGGGGGATGCTGGTTACGCATTGGAGACATGGCTGATGACACCCATCAGAAATGCACACACACCTGAACAAGAACTCCATAATGAGGTACACTCACAAACCAGAATCATAATAGAGCGTGTGTTTGGGATGCTCAAGTTACAGTTCCAGTGCCTGGACATATCCAGTAGAGCCTTGCAGTACTCTCCAGCTACATGTACACAAATATTCATTGTATGTGCCATGCTACACAATATGATCCTGCGGAAACAGCTGCAGCAGGAACAGCATGGGGCAGGCCCACATAGGACCCCACCATTGCCAAATCCATCACAGGTACAGAGGGACTCAGAGGAGGAAAAACCTGAGCCTGCCCCTATAGGCAGAACGAGGCATGCCCAGTATGCCCAGGCTTTGGCAAAGAGGCAATGCATAGCACATACACTGATATGGTAAGAACCCAGGGAATGACACCTCTTTCTGATTTTCACATACAGTAAAAGGGATGCCAAAAATGACACTACCTGTGCTTTACCATGTATAGGGAGTGTACTATGTGCATCAGACATAGACCTCCAGCAGCATCCTCAATACTGGCACAGCCACAAGGTATGTCACTCTCCCTATCAATTGCTGAATGTAGTAGTATGTTCTGCTACTTGTATTTATGGTATGGATGTGAGCAAGCAAGGGAATCAGGTGGCTGAACGGGATGGCAGCAGATAGCAGACATCTATATGGGCAGCATGAAATCCATAACAAATACTGGTGTCAACAAAGTAGGCAGTACTAGACAAGGTGACAAATCCCACTGCAGGACATGTGGTGGGCCAAATGTGTGTCCATAGGATACAAACATGCATGTCAGTGAGGCTCACATAACCAACAACAGTCTCAGCCAGCAGAACAGGTGTAGATGGCCACAAAGAAAGGCTGTGCTAAGGCTTCAATTTATGGCAACGAAGAACAGCCCCCCTCCAGACCTACACAGACAGACCACAACAGGTCAGGCAGTCGGATGTTAGTTCTGAAGGGTAAGAAGTCTGAAAGTGAAATGTAGGTCAATAAAGCCTAAGATCTGTACTCCACTGATATGCCTCTAGTCTGCATGATAGGTCAGAATACAGAATGAAATGGAAGCCAACAGAGCACCTGAAATACCAGTACAGTCATAGCAAATGTTTAGATATGTCAGATCTGCCCCCCCCCCACAATCCTATGTAGAAATGTAGTAACATGTACATGTGGGTTTAATAACAGTGGAGCACAGATTGCCTGAGCTGGCCCAATTAGCAGGATAGATTGTTGCACATGTACAATATGCAGGGCTCTGTGTGTTAGGTTGTTGTGTGTTGTATATTGTGTGGAAGTGGTCTGCATGTAGGCATGGAGGGTTGTGTCACAGTGGCCTATAGCCAGTACTGTTGATGACAGGGCCATGTTCTGACAACTGCAGTGTCAACCACAATGCATCCCAGCAAGACCGAATCCATCAGTCACCCATACTCATTGTTTGGATGTAATATCTGTCACCATCTGAAAGATGGACATGCCATGAATGTGGGCCCAGACATACACACAGTACACAGGTGAAAGTACCCTAGACAGAGTATATAAAATATGACTGTCAAATGGACACACCTTTGGAATTGTACATACAGGTTAGCAGCACATTAGTTGTCTGTGTAGTATGGAATACTGATGTAGTCTGGCCAAACACTGGCAGACCACAAAAGGCACAGTTATGAAGTAATGAGAAACTGCCACTGTCCCCGCACAAGCCAGCATAAGGGGAATGTCCCAGGTATATCTGAGTGAGCTGCAAAAAGCTTATATATCACACATGCACTCAGCTCACCCCACCATCAGCCACAGGTTCATCACAGGTCATATCCCTGCTGTTGGGAATGAGTACAGTATGACCCCCACTTCTGTATGGGAATACCCACAATATGCAGCACGCTGAAGAGGTGTCTTATGCAGGTGTGTCCCTAGCTGTAAGCAGCACCCTGCCAGCATCCACAACAATGGATTAATAAGGACAGGAACTATTGCCATTAACACCTTGCACACCTACCCTGTCACCCCAGGGGAATCCAGTGGCTTGCAGCCAGGGACTGTAGGAGTAACAGAATACACTGGCTTGCTACAGATGGCCTGCATCACTACCAAATGCCCTACAATCCTCTGTCAAAGGCCTGTGTCTCACCTGTACTGTCAATGTGTGTTATCTCATGGGGTCCCAAATAACAACATAATACAGTCAACAGAACACAAATGCAAGGCCTTGTTGACAAATCCCAGTAGCATGTCCACCATGGCCTACTGCATGAACTGTGGACCAACCCCTAAATACCACTGGGATAAAGGGATAACTATAGGGATACTTATCAGATATCACTTGCATAATGTTAGGAAGAGGATAGAATAACGGGGGGGGTGTAGAAGCATGGATGCCATGGAGTGTGTGAAGTCTGAAACTCTGATGTGTGCCCATACTACCCCTGCCTGCAAACCCAGTAATGGGTGGCTACAAACCTGCTTGTAAACCACACTATGAAGGGGAACTGACCAGATGTATGAGCCCTGCCTCTGGGTAACCTGTATGAACCTGTACAGCTGAGAGGTATGGCCAGAGCAGGATATGGCCATTCTGTCACTTTGATAGATGTACAAGCAGGGGATCCTCAGCCACCACAGTACCAAGGTGCTGGACCATTTACACAGACCCATCAGCAATTGTCTGCGGCTCCCCCTCCAGAATAGCATGAGTGTGTAAGAATATGTAGACTGCAGACTGCAATACTAGACACGGCTTCATTCATCTTGTATTCCCAAGGAAATTACTGTGAGCAAATAAGTATATCTGTCAATAGTTGATGACATAATACATCACAGTGTAAAACAGTACATATGTCTGAATATCTCTGCTAACACCAAAACCATGTAGCACAAGCAGCACAGACACAGTAGTTACAGTATCCCACTATCCTTTGCCCATTGTGACTCCATATTGTCAACCTATCTACAGATATCCTGCAAAAACAGGTTGCTAGCTGTAGGTGCAGAACACAAATTCCTGCACTGGAGTACAACCAACCTGTAATGGATTCACACATTCAATACAGAAGGTCATACTGAGCATACTCTCACACTTAGAGAAACAAAGCCCATGTCTGACTTCAAAATACAGAAGGGTCATACTGGGCATGCTCCCACACTTAGTCTGACAACAGCAGTGGACTATACATATCTGTCAGTCGCAGATGTCTGTGTACACACACCACATTGCACACCTTTTATGCTCAAGGATAGCACACTATAATAGGTCAAACATACACAAACAGAGATGTGGGGAAGAGAGAGACAGACAGTGACAAAGAGCTTCCCATCATGAGGCCTGTCCCACCCACTACACATCCAATTGGCCAATATCACATGATGTGCCAATGTGTATCACTGTAGACATTTGCTTCTGGTAGCCCTCAGCATTATACTGTCTGTGGTGCTTGTGATAACTGTGTAACACGACAGTACAACTCAGTATTCATCTAGCAGTCATATATCCAGTCTTGCCAAATGTAAATTTGTGTGTGACTGAGTGTTGTGTGTGTTTCCAGAGGAATGGTTTATGGCCCATTCACACACACTGCACTCCGCATTGCCCTACTTTAGCAAGCCTGCTGATGTCAATCACCTTGAAATATCCCTTTGGACAAAGTGTATCCCTGTAAGCTCTGTGGTGCATGCAATAACTGTGTAATGCTATAGTGTGACATACTAGTTAGGAAGGAGTTCTAATCCCAGACAAGGCAACTGCAAAACTGTGTGTGTGTGTGTTTGCATGTGTAGGGATCAATGATTTGAGGCCATTCACAGTAACTACACCTCACATTGCCCACTTTAGCAAGCCTGCTGATGTCAGTCACCTTGAAATACCTCTTTGGGCAAGGTTCAGCCCTGTAAGCTCCGTGGTGCATGCAATAACTGCATAATGCTATAGTGTGATGTACTATTTACATAGGAGTTCTAATCCCAGACATGGAAATTGTGTGTGTGTGTTTACATGTGCAGGGATCAATGCTTTTGAGGCCATTCACAGTAACTACACCTCCCATGGCCCTAATTTAGCAAGCCCGCTGATGTCAGTCACCTTGAAATACCTCTTTGGAGAAGGTTTATCCCTGTAAGCTCCATGGCAAGTGCAATAACTGCATAATGCATTAGTGTGATGTACTAGTTAGGTAGGAGTTCTAATCCCACACGTGGCAATTGTAAACTGTGTTTGCGTGTGTAGGGATCTATGATTTTGAGGCGATTCACAGTAACTACACCTCCTATTGCCCTGCTTTAGCAAGCCTGCTGATGTCAGTCACCTTGAAATACCTCTCTGGATAAAGTTTAGCCCTGTAAGCTCTGTGGTGCATGCAATAACTGTGTCATTCTATAACATGATGTACTAGTTAGGTAGGAGTACTAATCCTACACATGGCAACTGTGTGTAGGGATCAAGCATTGTGAGGCTATTCACAGTCACTACACCTCCCATTGTCCTACTTTAGCAAGCCTGCTGATGTCATTAACCTTGAAATACACCTTTGGAGAAGGGCTAAACCTATATGCTCCATGGCTTGTGTGATAACTGCATAATGCTGTAGTATAACATACTAGTTAGGTAGGAGTTCTAATCTCAGACATGGCAACGGTGAAACTGTGTGTGTGTAGAGATTAATGATTTTGAGGCCATTCACAGTCACCACATTAACCATTGCCCTACTTTGGCAGGGCTGCTGATGTCATCTACCTTGAAATACACCTTTGGACAAGGAATAGCCCTATAAGCTCTGTGGTGTGTGCCATAAATGTGGAACAATGTAATAGCAATAATTACACAGCTATGGGTTTGGATCTCATCTGTGGCAAATGTTTGTGTGTGCCCCTCAAAGATTTTGGCACCATTTACAGCCAGTACAAAACTCAGAGCCTGACTTTAGCAGTCCTGCAGATATCATCCACCTTACAAGTACCTGTTGCAAAACCTAAACCATATCAAGTCAGTGGTGCATGTGGTAAACTTATAACATAATGGTCCATAAAGATTGTTAGATAGCAGTTTGAACCTCACCCATGGCGAATGTAAATGTGTGATTAGAGTAAAATTATTTTTGGGATCTCTCACCCACTACATCACCCAGTGCCAGTATTTACATGGGCTATCGATGTTCCTCACCTTAGAAGTACCTTGGGACAACATCCATCCAATAAGCTCCATGGCATATGCGACAAATGCAGTACACTGTAGTAGCAATGCATAGCTAATCAGGGGTTTGAATCTCAGTACTGGCAAGTATGTGTCTGTGTGTGTGTCTGTTAATAATATTCTGTGAGGAGGTTGCTGTGATTGTGTAATGACAGGATGTATTGTGGGGTGGGTTCTGCTAAATTATTATAGTGAGGACCTACTATATGTCACAATGTCCACCTTACAAGGACAACAGATGTCAAACAGCAGAGAAGCTGACATAGACAATCCATAGTCCTACATGTGACATTATGGATCAGTGAACAATATAGGCAACCCTTGTATTACTCAGAGAACACTCTCCACCCATGTCTCATACACAAACACACTTGGCTAGGCAACAACCACTATATTGGTAGTTCCCTGCATACTGCCCACAGAGAGTAACAACAGTGTGATTGCAGTGGACTACATGCCTGTTGATCACAACAGTGCCACTGACATCGGAATGTACTGTGATGTGTAGCATCTCCTGACTGTGTGCTATCCAGGAAGTAAAAGGACATGGCACTCTGTTCCATCCCTACAATAGGCAAATACATGCTTACAGTGGTCCTTTTGCTATGTTCCCCACTGGACGCCTGCAACAACTGTAGAGTCTGCAAACATAACCCACAAAGGGAATACCATGCCTTATACACATGCTCTGTATGGACAGATGCTACTAACTCCACTAAATACCTGTATCATGCTGTCAATGTAGATGCAGGCACAACTTCAGTTTCATAGCCAGGTCTCATCAAATGAAGTCAGGAATGCCACATCAGAAGATAAAAGTCTGTCCACACAACATGCCCCAGAGACCTCAAGTACACTTCCACACATCACAGAACATGCATGTGGGACATATGCACAACCCAGACATTGTCCATGTTATGGAATATAGATCACACATATGGCAAGCATTGCACAGCACTGGCCACCCACAATAGTAACTCAGATGAGTGGATGGTGAATACAATACCCACCGGTGTGGGTCAATCCAGGGACTACACCCCTGAGCCACACTGGAGACCATTGTCACGTGGCCTGATGCCAAGGTATTCCC